>NC_053407.1:29673856-29973856 GCF_016859285.1 Xiphias gladius | reverse complement strand
ACTGCTACGACTACCACTACTACTGCTACTGATGCTACTGCTATTGCTACTACTACTGCTACTGCTACTACTGCTACTACTACTGCCACTACTACTGCTACTACTACCACTACTACTACTACTACTACTGCTACTGCTACTACTGCTACTGATACTACTACAGCTACTGATACTACTGCTACTACTACCACTACTACTACTACTACTACTACTACTACTACTACTACTACTACTACTGCTACTACTGCTACTACTACTACTACTACTACTGCTACTGCTACTACTGCTACTGATGCTACTGCTACTACTGCTGCTACTGCTACTGCTACTGCTACTACTACTACTACTACTACTACTACTACTAATGATAATGATATAAAGTTTAATCTTATAGCACTTATCAAAACCAGAGATTACAAATAGCTTTCCGACATAAAATAATAATAAAAAAAAGAACATATGCATATATACATACAGCGTGTATTAATACACTCCTATCCAACTGTCCAATGCTGTCACATGACTCTCGGGGGCCAGTGCAGAAGGCAAATCCTCTGTACCTGTTAAAGAACAAATGTTGGTGGGAGCAGATTGCACCGTTCCGAGTCCTTTGAGAGACAGAACTCATGTTCACCGGTGAACAATAACGTGCCGGCATCCTCTAAAGAGCATGTTGGCATTAAGCACGAGGCGCAGCTGAACCGAAGTCAGTTTTCATCTGTGCAGGACAAATCACCGGATGGACGGATGACGTCAAGTGGAGGGTCTGGGTCGCTGCATCGTCCCTCCTCTAATGTCACTGTCGGGCACAAGAATCATAGCCATGTTTATCTAAGAGCATGTGACAGTGACGGGGGGTGAGTCTGTTTCATTGATCAACATCACCAGAAACCTAGAGGAGGCACATGTCATGTATTTTAGTCTGAGCGTCTACTATGATTTTTCGATTCCCTTAGCTGCTGATATTGTGGCAAGGCATTATGGGTCAACCTGTGTGAGTGTGATTGTCAGTAAGTGCGTGTTGCTTATGTGTGTGTGTGTGTGTGTGTGTGTGCGCGTGTGTGTGTTAGTGTAGGTAAGTGTGTTGTGGTGTGTGGGCTCTCTCATTCCAAGCAGTTGCCACAGCAACGGTAGTGTCCAATGCTGCTTCTGTTGTACTGCCCACGTGTGTGTGTGTGTGTGTGTGTGTGTGTGTGTGTGTGTGTGTGTGTGTGTGTGTGTGTGTGTGTGTGTGTGTGTGTGTGTGTGTGTGTGTGTGTGTGTGTGTGTGTGTGTGTGTGTGCATGTGTGTGTCTCTGTGTGTGTGTGTGTGTGTGTGTGTGTGTGTGTGTGTGTCTTGGGTTCTTGTCACAGGTTGTTTTTACTGTGTTTTCATCTACAGTATTTGTTAGAAGAGAAATATAAATTGATATTTTTGCCTTTTATTCCTTAATTCTAACTTTAGTTTTATTGTAAGTATATTTTTTTATCGAATTTGATTTTAAAGCTCCAGTATGAAACTTTTTACAACGTCTCTTTATGCTCAAACACATCTTACTGTGGAGAGGTGCCGTGAAAGCCTCTGTGACCCAGACTCACCGGACAGCCTGGCAGCAGGGCAGAGATGTTCCCCTCTGAAGTTTCTGAGTGAGCCTCGCTCTCCTGACCAATCGGAGAAGGCCGGAGCCAGGGGTGTGAGAGCTCACGGCTGTCGGTCGGTACGATAGCTCGCCTCTGCGCCGGGGAGCGGAGCGAGGTCGATTTCCACATCTTGCCTTAACCATCGGGTGAAAACCTGGCAATTCCAGGGCGTCACCGCTTTAGGAACAGAAATAAGCATGTTGGAGATGCAAGGTTTTCACCCAACGACACGCGTAATCTGGAAGAACAATACACTGAGACACACACGTCCGGGGTGTTTGTTGTGACGCATTTGTTGTAGTGTGTGCGTATTTAGTCCAATGAAGACGTTTCAGTTCTATTCATTTTTCTACAGTGACAGCACCCCCTTCATTAGCATCATCCAATTTTGTTTCTGACTCACAATGTCAGTACTTATTTGATTAGTGCAGTGAGTGCGTGGGTGGACGCTAAAAATAGGCAAGAATATCAGTCCGGTTCCAGGCACAGAGACGGTTAACATGCTGAACACAGACGCCGATCGCTGCCGCTCGGTCCAATCTGTGATTAGACCCGCTCTGTACATTGCTCCATGCTGTTGAAATGCAGAGTGCCGAGTTATGACAAGACTTTTTTGTTTCCGTGAGTTTCGACAGTCTGGTCATCTGCCGTCACCCCAGCCGGACCCACGAAAGACAGACGGTTAACAGTAGTTAGACCCCCTCTCTTCTTAGCGGCAAGGCCGTGGGAGCCGGGTCCGTCTAAACCTTGAAGAGGAGATCGCATTCGAAGGCAAGCGTGAAATCCTTCAGTTTCTCTGAAAACATGGAAATCACCCAACATGGAGATATTTTTTACTTTTGACAGAGATGTTTTACTCTCTCAGTCTGTCCTACAGAGTAGTAGCCTCTCCTTTATGTCTGCTCGGTGCTGAAATGTTGTAATAATCAGTTGCGGTCATGTTTGACTCCGCTGTTCTCCTTTACTCTCTGTTTTTCTTATCAGTATTCCCCGTTTCTGTTTTCTGCAGAGGCCCAATTTCCGCACAGGGATCAATAAAGTTTCATCTGTTCTCTAAAAGCCGATGGATTTCTGGTTCAGTTTTGTGATATTTTTTAGTCCACAGTTTCGGTTTGTTGTTGTTTTTTCAGTTAAATGTCTGCCTGCCCCTGTTCGCACCAGTCCTTCTGCTACCTACTTTTTAAATTAGAGTTGAAGGAAATACTGTTCAACATTTGGTGCAAAATTGTGGCTGTAGGAAGAAGCTCTTAACCGTTGGGTTGTTACACTTAGCTGCTCCTCTAAAAGTTTTTTTTGTATGTTTGGATTTTTTCTAACTTCTTCTCATCATGTTCCCCCCTGACAACAAACTCTTTAATTCCCTGCCAGAATGCGTTTTTCAGACAGCCCCATGTTTTTGGAAAAACCCAACAGAAAGACTGGAAAGAAGCAGTAGTATGAAGAATCTGTAGGCGTGTGTGTGTGTGTGTGTGTGTGTGTGTGTGTGTGTGTGTGTGTGTGTGTGTGTGTGTGTGTGTGTGTGTGTGTGTGTGTGTGTGTGTGTGTGTGTGTGTGTGTGTGTGTGTTTGTAGAGTAGCAAGCAGCATGCTGGGCAGTAATTAAACCCAGAGAGAAATCATCAGTGAAGAAGAAGCAGTGTGGTTCTGATCCTGCCAGGGCCTCCTCTTCCTCTTCCTTTCTCTTACTCTTCATCATCCACCCCCTCCTCAGCTTTGTCTTCAGTCTTCCTCCTCTTCTTTGTCCTTTTCATCCCCTTTTCCTCTCTTCCTGAAGTATTGTGCGTTTGGACTTGTATTCATCAATTGTTTAACCTAAAGAGTTGACCTGAATGTTTCTCGCTGAGGGCTTCCTCTTAAAGTCCAGCTCTGATTAAATTCATATCACTTTGCTGCAGCAGTAACAATCTGCTCTGTAAATCTGAAGCCCTGTGTCCTCTTTGTAGGAGAAAAACTGTCAAAAGATGGACGTAAATTCATCCTTAATGTTTCTGGTCCCTGAAAAGCGCCACAGCGGCAGAAAGTGACTGAATAGATTTGCTCAGACTCGCAGAGCTTGTACTTGAGCATTTCCATTTTCTGCTGCTTTATTCTCCTATTCCACTACATTTCAGAAGCAAATATTGTCCTTTTTTACTCCACTACATTTGTTTTGACAGTTTTAGTCACATTACAGATCAAGATTCCACACGCAGAACGTATGGTTCATATGTGGAACGTATGTGTTTACGTACGGTAAACACACTGCTCTTTTAATAAATCAATAATAACATTCCATATATAAAAGTATAACTCTCACAGGGGCTCTTTTTCTGACTCCGAATTACCTTTACTTTTGATATTTCAGGTACATTTTGCTACTAATACTTGCGTACCCTCACTTAAGTTACATTTTCAACGACAGACGTTTATTTGTAATTTCGGTATTGCTACTTTACATCTAACCTGTCTGTTGGACTGTCATAGCATAAGCATACATATTTTGGCTAATATACTGGTTAAGGTGGAATTATATCTAAAAACATTAAAACTACCGTGTATAACCTTTGTATAAACTTTGAAAATGTATGACTTTGGCAACTCCTAGTGGTATTTCCATGAAAGGCGCAGGCAGCACTGTACGCCGCTTTTAATGATTTTAAGCCGTGAACAGACCTTAAGATTTCTGAGACCTACAAAGACTGGACACTCAACACGTCACCACTGATTGTACCAACATACAATTTGCCTTTTTAATTTATGCTCACACTTGTAGAGCAGAGGAAAAAACACAAACTTAGGTGAGATGTTGGGTAAAGAGAGCTGGAGAAGAGAGAACTCAGCCTCAGACCTGATCAGTTCGATTATAAAACAACAACCACTTGCGTTTAACAGTTTTTTTGAACTGGTTTTTAGCCACACTAACAATACGCCTCTGTGGGTGGCAATGTCGGTCTGTCTGTCGGTTGGTCCACCACTTTGGACCAGACTGAAATATCTCAAAATTATAATTAACATGGACTGACCCAGACAAGAACAGACCCAGTTCAACTTGGTCAGATCAGTTGTCACATTCAGATCATTGCTACATTCAGCTGGACAATTGTAATGGGTGTCGTCACCTGTAGCCTCATTATTTGCTTCTCCATAGCGGATTTTCATTAAATAGTTTTGTCAGGTTTATCTTTTATTAATAGTTCTGTTATGTTGTTGTGGTTTTATTACTGATCAGTGGAAATGTCTTGTCATTATCTTTATCAGGAGATTCTTCTTCTTTTTCTGTGCTCCTCATTTTCCAGTAGTAGTAGTGGCAGTATTAGTCGTGGCAGTAATAGTAGCAGTAGCAGTAGTAGCAGCAGTAGCAGCAGTAGCAGCAGTAGAGGGGGAATTTTCAGTTTTAAATAACCTGCAGAAGCTCCAATCCTGCCTCCTCTTTCTGCATTAACGTTCAGCTGTAATACCTCAGGCAGTTGCTCGGCTGCAGATCAATAACCCGTCCCCAACATTACAGGGATATTGATTTAGGCTCCTGGTGGCCGTGCGACCTCTGTGTTGGAGGTCAGCAGGGGTCAGGGGCTTTGAGGTGTTTCCTGCCAGTCGCCCTCGGCCTATGAGCGACTTTTAGTTTAAACTTGACGTCATCCTAACAGGCTGCAAATATTTTCTCCTGGTGTGTTTGCCTTTCCCAAAACCTCTGCAGTTGTTTTTTTTTTTCAAAATGTTTTTACACGGTTTTAATCTCTGATATTCTAATCAACCCAGCGTGCAATTTTCACAATAAATTGTCACCATCTGCAGCTCAGCCACAGCCAAAAAAAAAGATCCAAATGTAAGAAAAAAACAAAAAAAACAACAAAAAAAACTTGTAAAATCCGGGATAATTTCATTAAAATGGAAAACAGGTTCTCCAAGTGTTCATCAGAGTCCAGAGCCTCCAGAGGAGATTAGACTGTGATGTTCAAACAGGAGGCGTGGGCTCTGCAGTGACAAATCCTGACATGCTTTTCATCCCCCATGAGGTCAGAGTCGGCACCAAACTCTTTGATCGGGACATCAGACGCCATCAGCTCTCTGCCGAAGGATTCCCTCTGAAGACTGTCTGTGAAATCCAGGATACAATAAAAAATAAAAGAATCCTCAGAGATTTCTTGAGGATTGTTTTTTTTATTTATTTATTTATTTTTTTTTTGTCAGAAGGTCCAAAAACAAAATGAGTTGGTTTCAGACAAAGCAGATTTGAAGTCTGATTGCTTAAATGTTGCCAGTTGACCCAAACTAATCCTATTTCTGGACGCCAGCTGCGCTGCTTTATATTCATCATGGCACCACACACGATATCTCTCTTTATTTCTCCTCATTCACGTTGAAACCGAGCTTTGGTTGTAAACGCTGTAAAAAGTGATCTGCTGTTGTATACGTCGTAGACTTCATTTTCCGGACTAAATGCAAATTAACTCTTAGTGTGGGTTCAGACAGAATGTGAAGCAGATTGTAGACGTGGTGTGACTGCATACAAGTCAATGTAAATATGCAGGAGATAGACAGGAATTCGCCCGGGGCAACGCAAATTCACGGGAAGCCGTGCCCATGTGAGTTGAAATGTTTCAACTTCACTGAAACATTTGCACGTATCCCGGGGCTTTATGATTGTGCTTCAATAAGTAGAGAGAGAGGAGAGGGAAAAAGAGACTTGAGGGAAATAACAGCAAGAAGCGGAGCCTTTGCTTAGTTCAGTCAGAGTCTGAACAGGACAAAACGTCACAGAAACACTGTCGGTCGGTGCGTCCATTGCTAGCTAGCTTACAGCTGCCGCACAGCTGGCACGCTGGCCTTTTGGCGGTGAATAAAAACACAAATGGTCCAGTGTTCAGATCCGCAGGAATGTTGTGAGGTGAAAATGTGCTCTGTTTTCCGTCTGAACTCACCTTTAGAGCCTGTGTGATTACATACAGTTAAGTCACTCAAAGGATGTGAGTGGACACTGAATCTGTGCAAATGGAGGCGAATACACATCCACACAGGCTGCAAATGTTAAATTTGGAGGACTGACCGACAGAGTGCCTGTGAAGGAAATTCAGTTGTTTTTTTTACACAAATACAGTTTTATCCATCATTTATATCAGCAATAATAACATTGTACTCACTAAGTTAATAGCTGAGCAGTCAGACAGTCACACAGCTTAGTCAGACCTGATATGAACAGTAAAATATTTACTCAGACGTACCCAAACTGTTGGGTATCAAGATAGTCTGTCTCCTAGAAACTACTTTTATATGTTTGTTTATGTCACTAATATGCAACAGCGAATGTGTTTTTTGAGAGAAGTGTAACCTGAATTACATTTTTATCAACATATTGAGGAAAAAGCCTGAATGTGGAATATTCACCGACATCATATTTGATTTGTTTTCCCTGCAACACATGGTATTCTAACATTTATACAAAACCACCTTCTTTCCCTAACCTCAACCAAAGTGCTTTTGTTGTCTAAACATGACCACGCACAGGACTTCAGATACGAACCCTGGTCTTCAGTGTCAAAGTCCTGCACTTTTACGCCTGCCGCCCACTCTGCCCACCTCCATATCGCTTCCTGGCGGTACGAAAGTGCAGCACTTCCTCCACTGGAAGAAATTGTTGCCTGTGAACATAATCCAGGCAGCGATTACATTTCTGGCAAAATGCACTTGTCATCAGTAAAATATAAAGGTAATGGATGAGAGTTGTGTGTGAAAATGGAGGAGTCCTTGTTCTAGTGGTTCCATTACCCATGACCAGACTACGAACTGCAGCATCACCCCCACCAGGCTGTTTACAGTAAAGGATGCTTTGATCGGTATTCCTTTGTTGTACCCATGACGTCACATCTTGTTTCTGTGCTGAGTGTGGGACATTTCTGTTGGACTGAAGATAAATGTGACCTTGCTTCGAGACTGTGGCGGCTAGAGAAAAAAAAAAAACCACACAGCTTGTTTCCCACTGGGAGCACAATCTGCCTCTGCGCTGTGCTTCTATGATTGCTTTAAACAAGGTCTTAAACTAGGCTGCAGATCTCCTAATGAAGCTCCCGGGAGGCTTCCTCTGATTCATGATGAACTGACTCCATCTTTACCATCTACGCACTCTCTTGTTGTTTTTCTGAAAAGTGTGGACAAACTGAGCAGCGGGCTAACTGCCCGACCCCCCTTTGGGCACCGGGGTTGACAGTTAAAGCCTATTTGCCATTTATGAATTCGCAGCTCTGCCGTGTTGCGCGCAGAGGCCAGCATGTAAAGGGCCTCTCTGAATAAATAAGCTGTCACCCCTGGGAAGAGCGGGAACGAGTGCAGCCATACTCTGTCTGATGAAAACTGTTTTCTAGCTTATGACAGGACATGGAAGGAAGTTTGCTTCACGTGTGGTTTCTCATTTGAGGAAAAGGAGGCGAGGTCTCACTGAGGGCAAAATAAATCTCCTTCTACAGCGAAGAGGCAAAAAAAAAAAATCCAACCTCCGATCGTCCTCCCATGTCATCGGTCTGGGATGTTCGCCGCTTTCCGGGATGGTTTCATTTACTTTCTGGTGAATCCCTTCAGTGATTTCCTACGTTTCCCAGAATTCCTTTCAGTGGCCCCAAGTGCAACGGTGTGAATTTCTCCCTTTTAGCTCAGATTGTTTTTGTGCAGCTGCAGAGAACCATCACCACAGCTCAGACATTTCCCGGCTGAATAAAAAGTGAGAGACGCTCTTTATTTAAATCACAGCCTGTGTCGTAGCTGTATTGCATTCTACTCTATTCCCTCTCTTGTGGGTGTAGAAAGTGATCTCTTTCCCTCTGATGGATTTCTCCCCCTCGTGTTGAACGCTGGAACAAAATGGCGGCCCAGGACAGAAGTCCCTGCAATGTGATTCTGAGGATTTGACAGAAAACCTGACATGTACTGTTAATATTTTAGATCACTCAAATATTCTGTGTTTTCAGTCTCCACAAGCGCTCCGGAAAATACCTGGAGGTAATAGTGTATTTTTCTCCATTTGGAAAGTTATTCACAGGAAAGAAAAATAGAAGCTGAACGACTAAATGGAGCCAGAAAGAGAAAGTAAGTCCTTAGGAGTCGGGTCCAACAGTTTAACTGGGTTGGGGGGAATTTCTCCTTTAAGTGAATCAGCTCTGTTTGATGGAAACTTCAGAGCAATAGTTGGAGGCAGATATCTGACAGAGACAGATGGTCTGACTAGGAGGACTTCTACAATTAGACATTTAAAAAGACATTAAGTTCGTCTCTAGAGGGAATCACCGTCACCTGATTTTAAGAGAGTGAAAAAAGTTTTGAGGATTTCCCTCTAAGTCTGAGAGGAGGTTGATTAGACTTCTGGGCACCTAGTCTTACCAAACCGCCAGATGTGTGAAGCTGTGTTTCTGAGGATTTAAAACCCAATCTGGTTTCACACGTTCCAGCAGAAACAGAACAAAATGATCATCGCACTCGATTCCCTCCTCTTGCCACCCGATGTCAAAGAATAAGGCAAATCGTTATTTTAGCTTTTTAGTTTTATCAATAATCTCTTGACAAGACCAAAACCAGGAATTGATTTGTTGGTACAGAAGGATGTGTGACAATCAAGAGAGTGGAAAAACTTCAAAACCATCTGACAGATGCATATCCACCACTATATCCTTAGCCTATAAAGTTATTATGACTATCAGAGCAACATTATCTTCCCGAGTCCAGTAGTCCCCTCTTTTAGCTCAGGTTTGGTCTCCACCAGCTCCTGAGGAAAATATCTGGCTCTTTAGCTGCTACATGCTCCGCTATGTATGGTGGCTCAGCAGGTAGTGGACAGAGGGTTTATCAGAGCTTGTATGATCAGAACAGCTGCTTGCTGCTGGGGAAAACGCAGAGACTGAACCAGAGAGAAACTGTGCTGTAAAACCAAAACTAGGAGCTAAAAGAGGCTAAAATGCTCCGTAGAACTAAAAGCTGCTGAAATCTGCTGCGGAGTTTGGTGTCAGTTCTTAAGAGCAACACACATCGGGCACATCAAAGAGCATCGCATACCCATAGCTTGCACAGTCATATGCTGTACAGTAAAGGCCCATCTCAAAAGTCAGCTTTTCAACTTTTTAACACAAGCTTTCTAATTATTTTAGATGGACATTTCAAACAAAGTTTATTTTCATCTGGAACTCCTGCCACTGCAGACACAGTCAATATTTTTTAATATTATGCAATAGCGTCTCATTATGGCTCGTTTTTTTGTCTATAGCTTGCTCGTCTTTCATCGTAGACACCTAAGATCATCTTTACATTCATCACAGCATCCTCCCATTATATACTCAACGTCCAGTTTTTGAAGAAAATCCTGCAATATTGCCACGAGGGCTCCAATTCTGACAGGTATTTTTCCACTAACCTCTCAGCCTTTTCCTTCTTAACAGTAACATAGCTTTTATTTTGACTCAGTTGAGGCTTTTTTTCCTTCAGATATTGATCAAATGTGATTATTAGATTCCGGTACATGGTTAAAATATACCGATCAGCCACATCGTTAAATCTGGTGACTGGTTTTAACGTTGTGACTGATCGTTTATTTCAGCCATTTGTATTATTTTGTTTGGTAGCTAAACTTATAGACACATGTATGAGGAGAATAAATGCCAGCAGAAGAAAATTTTGTTCAGAAAATTAAACAGATAAGACAATGTCTATCATAACAGGTACCGATAGTAGGTTTGCGCTGCCGACCCTGCCTGATTGCACCGATCTGGGGAAAGAATGTGATAAAACTGCTTCTGTTTTGAAGTGCGGAAGTATGAAGTGAACGTTTTCACACTGCAGAGTCATTTGATTCAATTTTTTTTATCCCTAAAAATTTTTTCTAAAGTCCTTTTAAATTCAGTGTTGTTGGGTCAGAATGTTACTGAGGAGCATTTTCCATTTGGCTAATTAGCTGCATCACAAACGGTTCAAACATCGTGTTTTTTGTGATTTTGCATCGTCAGCTGCTCACATTTCTTGTTCCTGAGATGAGTTCATCTCGACGGTCGATGTCTGTTTAGTCAGGACGGTGTTTGATTGTTCACATTAAAACAATATTGTGTTAGCTTACCCGACAAGGAGATCCTGTGGCCGTGGAAATCATGATCATTGTCTGTCAGCAGCACATGTTTCAGTGGCATGACATCATTATAGCATCATAAGACCCAAACCAAAGGCTGTCCATAAGCCAAACCAAGAGGACCGAGAGAGTTTTGTGTCTACATCTAACTAAATCTTAATCTTAGTGGTGGCAGATTAGGAAACAGTCACATGAAGCAGTCATGTATTCCAGAAGACAAAAAAACTCAGATGGATAGTTTTGGAAGGCCATAAAGAATTTTGTTGTTTAGTTTTGAGGGCATGTTGATATATTTAGCCCGGTTGACGAGTACTTCTTGTAAGGTAACAGTATGACTATGATGTATGCAGTTGGTGTTTCTTTTCCACTTCCATGCTAATGGCTGTTAATACCTGTACTCAGACCTCCTGCCCATTAATATTCCATAGGTCTGTGTATTATAATGAGGTCAAATATATCCAAGTTGGGTTACTGCACACTGTGCCCTCAGAAAATAAATTACATACATTAAATACTAACATTTAAATGTTAATGATAAAATTAGCATGGTGTTGACACACAGAAACAGGGTGTGGTGAACAGACGTTGAGTCCTAAATAAGCAGTTTTTTTTACAGGACCAAATTTCTTGTAAAATATTTTGCTTTTTTTTTTCTAAGCCAATGTGCAAATTTAGATTTTGCTGGAGAAAACCTTAATTCAACATACGGTTTCCTAAATTAGCAGGAGGAGGAATCTGTTTTTTTCCAGGATGTTGACAACCAACGATCAGGCTAGTAGAAGAAAAAGAAACATAATGAGGGTCTGTGGAGACACGTGGAGGCTGGGGCGTCTTCGCTTCAATCAGATTAAGAAAAAAAAAACCTGCTTTGATTCAGTCGACAGGCAGTCTGGGATTTGAGTTCATGATGCTCCTTTGACATCAGGCTCAGATTTGAGTATTGAAAGGTATTTTCTGTCTACTGTTAACATCCTGACTTGCAGACAGGAGGCTGGTGATGTTGTGTTTCCACCCCAGTAACCTCCAGCATGGAGGCCGCTCGGTCAGCCAGCCGGCGCTGCAAAGACGCCAGGGAACTATCGATCAGCGGAGTTAATTGTTATGGTTATCTGATGTTCCTGAACCTGCACCTTAAGGGCACTGAAATGCCCTTGCAGATAATGCCAGAGATCAAAATCAACGCTCGCACCTCTCCGCCCCTCCACACACACATACAGTGGGGTCTAAAAGTCTGGGACCAGACTCAGGTATTATATGTACTCCATCAAAAGGCTGAAAGCAGCACGTTGACCAGGGAAATGTCAGTCACCCCTCCCCACGGCGCTCTTTAAGGGCGCTGACTAGACAACACAGAGGCACATATCAAGGGTTGAGGGTGGAGGTGGAGGTGGAGCTAGAAGAGGTGCTACTGGTGGCGCCCGGGTTCATTATTCTCAGTGTGATAGTATTAATAACGTGGATTGCATGCCTGTGCCGCCTGTCAATCACTCTCTCAGGCAATAATTGATGGCTCTTTTCTTAATTTCCTCATGCAGTCGACTGTACGCAGATAGAGGTGACGGTGATGATCCGATTATTGATCACTGTGCTTTTCAGCAGAGGAGGAAACTAACAAAGTACATTTACTGGAGTCATGTTTTTTGATCCGAGGATTTAAATCCCCAGCTGTAATGGTGGGCTCGGTCCAGGCTAAAATACCTCAGCAGCTATTGGATGGATTTCCATAAAATGTGGTAGAGACTTACCGTATGGTGTCCAAAGATAGATCCTAGCGGCTTTGAGGCTTTTGTTTTTCATCTGGCGCCTTTAGTTCCTAAGAGACAATACGTATAAAAACAATGACTGAATACCTGTCAGCCTCAGCTGCACTCTGTAATTCATCCAGACATGATGCTAACATGCTAAATATCAGCATGTTAGACTAACCACTGCTTACTGAACATTTGCATATTGGCATGTCAACTGTGTGCATGTCAGTGGTGCAGTGCTTAGCCCTGTCCTCTCACAGCAAGACGATCCTGGTTTTGAATCCACCGACCACTCAGCCCTTGTGTGTGGAGTTGGCATGTTTTCCCCGTGTCTAACCAGCTCCAACCAGTCTGACCATTCTCCTCTGACCTCTCTCATCAACAAGGTGTTTCCGTCCAGAGAGCTGCCGCTCGCTGGATGATTTCTGTTTTTGGCACCGCTCTGAGTAAAAACTCTAGAGACTGTTGTGTGTGAAAATCAGTAGTTTCAGAAATACTCAAACCAGCCCGTCTGGCACCAACAATCCATTTTTTTCCCCCCATTCTGATGATTGATGTGAACATTGACTGAAGCTCCTGACCTGTATCTGGAGGAATTTATGCGCTGCACTGCTGCCACATGATTTGCTGATTGGATAACTGCACGAATAAGCTGTTGTGCAGTTGTTCCTAATAAAGTGTTCGGTGAGTGTCTATTACTGGTTATTTCTCAAAAGAGTGGAGTATTTAGACAAAGGATATCTGTTTTTATGACCTTTCATATTTAGGTTCTATAATTCTCATTTCCTTAGCAACTAAGAAGTTCCCACAAAGATCAGTTTAAATAATTTTTACAGTTGAACTTAGTGATACAGTGCAGAGTGATGAAGAACTATGAGTGAGACTGTTATTTTAAATAGCAGTTCATCCAGGTTTCAGCGTGTATTAGTTTATGTCTGTACAGTATAGTACAGTATATTATGTAGTAGGTATGGTTAAAAAAAATTGATCAGGCTTTGAACATATGTCAGCAAAGGAAAGTTTGAATTCATTTAAATCACTTCACTGTTTTTTTGCAACAGAAAAATAAACCGCATGTCATAATTAATAGGGTGCCTTATTTACTGCATAATTCACCGTGCACATGGTAAAGTCCTGTAGATAAATCTTTCATTAACATGCATGTGCTGTTGGCAGAAATGGCTGCGCTCCCATCAGCCTACATACTGGCTGGAGCATTGGCTTTTCTCTGGAAGTCATGCAGTTTAAAAGTCCCTCTTCACTCAAAACATGCCAGAAGTTTTGGAACTCCTCCGGATCTTGAACCTTGTGTGCATCTGTTATCTTACTCTGAGGATGAGGGGTTTGTTGGAGGTGCTGTGGCCGTCTGGAAGGGGACGGCTGGCGTCACACCTCCAGCCAGCAGTGATTTATCTCAACCTCGTTTTTATTCTCCTGTGAGGGACAAGCTGCCCTTTGACACCTCGTCTCTCTGTTACCTCCACTCTCTTTACTGTTGCGTCTCCTCCCTCCTGCTCTTCAGAGGCCAGCCAACATTTCAATTAATAGGATAAATGTAATATAATATATTGCAATGTAGTTGCTTAAAGATGACCATCAAAAAAAGACAAAGTGTTAAACTGTAATACAGAAACTACAATTAAACAGGGTGATACAATGGTTGAAATGCCCAACTTAGATTGGTAAAGCGAAAAAATAGAATATAATCATCAGTACAAGGCATATAAAATAGATTAAAATGGTGAAAAGACAAATATATATATATATATATAATATATATATATATATATAATATATATATCTCTGCAACCATGAGAATCACCATGATATTTTGTACAAAGGTTCACGTTCCCCAGACGACGAATCCTACTGACTTTGGTGATCCTCTGACTTTTGCTCTTTCGTGGTTTTGATTGAAATTTTAACAACTATTCCATGGAATGTGGTTCAGACGTTCAGGTTCCCCTCAGGATAAATGGTAATAACTTTTGGTGGCCCTCTGACTTTTCCATTTATGACCAAATACCTGCAAAACTAATGACAATTCCATCAGCCTCAGTTGTACTTTGTGTTCAGTGCTAATTAGCCATTAGCAACATGTTACCATACTAAAGTAAGATGGTGAGCTAGGTAAACATTATGCCTGCTAAACATCAGCATGTTAGCATGGCCATTGAGAGCATGTTAGCATGCTGATTTTAGCGGCTGCTAATGTGGGATTCGTATGTGAAACATAAATGGTCTTCCGCTGTTTACGGCGGTAGACTTTCTTGTCAGCAAACATGTTTTAAACATCCCGCTGAGGTAGATGGTTTACATCAGGAGAAAGACACAATTTCACCTGGTCAACTCTGAACGTTTGATTTTTCTCTTTAAATTTCACTTTAAATTTCTTTACATTAGGATCGAAACTTATTCTACATTGTCTGACAGTATCACATATTTATTGCGATGCCATTTAAAGGTATGATATTTATTTGGCTGCACCATTCCATCAAACGTCTTGGATCCAGTCCCATAGACATTTACTTTAACATTTAATAAATTCTTTGTTATTCCCATTAAAACATAATCTCAAAAATACATTAGCAATTTAGATGTTAAAGGCTGGTATTCTATATTTTTTCTTATCGTCGACGAATCCGATAAAAAGACCAAAACGACAATGTGTTAAAGCTCGATACACGGTTCCTACGGTGGTCGTGCACACCTGCAGACTTCCAAAGGACGGTGCACGAGCATCTGGAAATTTTAAACACAGCATGATCCTTGTTGATGAATGGCTCGTTGGAGTGTGGTACTGTAGGCCAATCACTTCTTCTTCCACTTCCTTCTAACACTGTCTATACAGAAGGCGTAGCACGAGCAGCAGCCGCAGCTGTACCGCTCCACGTGCATTCAGCCACTGTACAAAGTTGTAGTTCGCCTGTGTTTCGGAAAGGCTCAGGGTCCAGTACACAGTCGCTATAGTTTCTCGCACAAAGCAAAGAAAATAGACTTGGAGCGTAAAATAGTGAAAGAACAACAGCTATCCAGTCATTCAGACCAACATTTCACTCACGTCACATTCCAGCTGAAGGGACTGTGATATTACAAGTGTTTATTATCAGTCAGGGCTGTGCAACAGCTGCTGTGATCCTAGAATGAGCCATTAAACAACGCTGCACATTTGCAGATGGTTTAAAAAAAAAAAAAAAAAACAGCAACAAATAGCCATGGTCAATTCCCAGTCCTCAGAAATTAACGCACAATGTTTCCCAGAGGTGCAGAGAAGCTGCTGAGTCAGTTTTGAATCCTCCAAATTAATCTTTCATTTCATTACAAAACAAAAAAAACACTTGAACAAGGTGAGGTAGGTAGGTGGGAGGTTTTTTGTTTTTTTTTCCCCTGTGCTTAAGAGAGGCTGCCAACCGCTCAGTTTATAGCTTCATGTACTGTCTCAATGCTGTTTCCCTCTCTGAACGGTCCACTAGCTCAGTGCTAAGATAAATCACCCTCTTCTGGACTTGGTATAGGTTTAAATTAGATTTTTCTAAAACCTCACAGCGTAGCTTTAAACAGTTATTGACAATAGGAGCCCGGCCTGACTTGGCATGCCGCAGGCTTTCAGTAGATACATCCGGTGATGAATTCAGGTCATTTTCACCGCAGGACGGCAACTGTTACACTCCAGCTCAATGTCCTCCGAATGTTTTCTCATCAGGTTTTCAGCATTAAAGGGAGATTGATGGACCTATTTTCTCTTTGCAACGCCTGTCTGGGAAGTGTAGCGACTATCTGTCGGGAGTGAGAGCTGTCTGCGGCTACAGTACACGCCACTCAATAGGAGGGGAGGAAATTACTGTTCGGCCTCCAAAAGTACACTTTGGAGCAGATGAACTCAGGCAAGTCATTATGTCATCGATCCCTGGAGCATTTAACCAGCAGGCAGAATACACTAAAGCCCAGACTCCCCCATTGATCACATTGGCCTGCAGTTACGTAAGATGACAAATTGAACTGTGAGCACACAGTGACTGAGGCGTCCGCCGGTGTGGAATGGTGGACAGACATTCAGGCTGTGCTGCTTCTTTTCTCAGCTGCCTGTTTCTGTTTTTCATGCATGGATGTCCGACACTACAGCGATAGTTTGGATCGATACGTATCAGGTCAAGCTGGGAATCCTCCGTGCAGGATAATCGGGGTAAAAACCCACATGCAGTAACTGTAACCGAGATAAAACGAGCTCAAAGCCAAAGTGTTTTGATAATGTTTTTGCAGTTGGCCCTGTTTGTTTGTGTGGTACGAGACATGAGCTATGTCTGAAATCACTCCCTTGTCTCTCATTCACTACTCCTTATATAACAGACACTCAGTATTCTCTCTAGTGAGCAGTAAATTGAGATTTGAGACACTTTTGAATCACCGTCGGTTTTCCTCATCACTGACAGATGAAGCGTAACTATAATTGCGCATACATGCCATGGACCATTTTTGCTGCATTTTAGGAAATTTCTGAGGGAATTATATAGAGCATACATTTTAGATTAAAAACTTGGAGACTCAAATAAAATGGTGAACAGTAAATAAAGTTCACTCCGTGGAGTGGTTTCGGACGGCGTCACAGTGTCATGGCAAAGCTGTTAAGTGAAGTAATAAAAATGTAAAATTGTCATGATGGCAAAAACATTAGGGCAAGTGAGGAAATACCCAGAATTATCCTTTAAATCAGAACATGCCTAAATGCTTAATGCTAACACAACCGTAGTACAACAAAGCAACGCAAGTACACAGAGAAGTAGCCTACACCTGAGGCTGACGAGGTTTAGACTGATACACGCTGAGCTGAGTCTGGCAAGTCGGAGACGTCTTAAAATGGCCACCATGCATTGATTTAACCCTTTGCCACCTTCTGTTTGACGCCTGGGACACTGGCACTCTGCAGAACTTTGACAGGCTGCAGACAAAATAAAAAGTTACATTAACACAAAATGATTGTTTTGATTGATTTTCAGTTATTGTTGTAAAAATAATTCTGTACAGTACACATCAGAAAATCTAACCTGAACCTTATAAATATCTTGTCTCCAGGGAGGTGGGAGTCAAAGTTTTAAACAACAGCATGGTCTTTCCTTTTGGTGCCACCCTCAGGACAAACTTCCATTCTCTTCTGTCCTTTTCTCATCCATTTAATGATGTTTTCTCTCTGTAATGACCAGCCTCACCTGCAGCTCATTTTGGTCTGACCCTTCTTAGCTGGAAAGCTCTGAACACAGACCTCGAACTGCGCCGTTTAAACGTGCAGCAGGTTTATAAAATCAGACCGACTCTGTTGACGTGTTCAGAACGGCCTCGGGCATGTCGATGAATCCAGCACATCTTTCCCAGGTGTTCCATCTGGGTTCCTGTTCGTGTTCGCAGTGAAGCGGAGAGGCAGCTGAAGCTTCTGGGTTGTACATGGAGAGGCAGTCAAACAAGTTTGTTTCTGGGCTTTCAGCGTCGTTTTCTGGACAGCTTTCATCAATAAAGGATGAATGTTCCCTCCAGTTTGATAGAAATATCAGGGACGCTCGTTTCCCTGGCTGCTTGTCTCTGTAGAGGACTCTCTCGTATCAGCTTCCCCCTGCTGAGGCCACGGGACGAGTCATGTTCAGAGACGCTGCTTCCTGTCATTTCAGCTTGTACAAACAACCTACTTTAAGCCACTGTACATATTCTGTTTGAATGGCTGACTTACTACTGCTGCTGCATGAACACGAAGAGAATGGTTGCATTCGCTCGTGTCTATATTTAGACATTGTCTTACCTAATAGATTAGGGATTTCAGAGGATATAAATGGATAATTGGGATGTTTGATCACTCAGCCTGTGACAGTTAAGTCATCTGTAGGATCCTCATCTCAGTGCTTGAGCTTCCAGTTATTGATTGATTGATTTGGGGCATCATTTAATTGATTTTTCAGGCTGATGAGCTGGGTTATTACAAAAGTACGGAAACACTGGCAGCTAAATGTACTCAAAGTATCGAAACGAAAAGTACTTGTTCTGTAGTAAAATGGCATAATTAAGTAATGATGCTGGACTCTCCTGAGATGACGTTTTAATCTAGTTGTTTACAATTATGGCGTTTCGACTTCATGGTGACCTGATGAAGGAAAACTGTCTCCCAAAAACGATGTCTCGACCAGATACATTTTCTATAAACATGATGAGGAAATGTCATTAATTGATGTATCTGTCAAGTCACGAACACGTTGATACTGAACGTTTGAGTAAAATGTTCACAGCCAACGCGTTTGTTTTCCACCAAAGTATCTGATCCTGCAGCTCAACATCCACTTGCAGTGACTCTAGCATCATTAAACTGGTTTACGGTTCTGTTTAGACTCTCACGGCACCTGGTTCAGGTTGGGGAAAGACCCTGGTCTGGTTTAATACAGAAAAAGTTCACAGTGACTTCAGACACAACCTGGTTATTGACACTGAACCAAAACCACCATCTTTCCTGAACCTTAACAAAGTGCTTCTGTTGCCTGAACCACAGACGGGACTCCGGATGTGAACCTGGTCCCTTGAGTGACAGTCGTGTGCTTTATACGCCCGCCATCCAGCACAACCACCTCCTGACAACTCTACTGCCGTTGATAGATGTAGAGCTTCATTCATTCACCAAATTCGTTGCCTCTGACCATAACCTGGCCAGAGATAACGTTTGTCTACAAAACATATTTCCTGTTGCAGTTTAGTTGTACAGAAACATAATTTCTGGGAGACAGGGTTGGATGCAGACGTAATGTGGAAATGTTATAATTGCACTTGATGAATCGTCGTCTATTCAGCGTGCGGGCGCCACTGGGATGTGCATACAGTGCTTGAAGCACAATGCACATCCAGATTAACAAAAGCTAAGTGATACACTGGGTCTGGTCTGGGGCTGTTGCCCATTTCCTTGGAGATGGTCGATCAAACGCGCAGCATATGTTTACATTTGTTGGTCTGCAGCTCCATTGAGGAATAATTTAGGCGGACGCACTCTTGAGCGGGCCTGAATGTCATCAGATTGAGCGCCATCAGTGTGAAGGCTGCAGGTTAGATGGGCCAGTGCTGAGAAGAGTGCAGCCAGCCTGCCTGCTGAAAATTGTCAGAGTCAGATCAGTGCTTTTAAAAAGCTTCTGTGTCCAGATGCATGTTTACACCGTTGACAGGCCACTGAAACATTTACAGCTGACTGCTCTCTTAAAAGCTCAACTTAAGACCAAAGTACATCCACAAGAGAAAATATTCGACTCACTTAGAGCGATGAGATTTTTTATTTTACTTTGTTTTTCAAAGATCTAAAAGGAGAGCTGAGGTTGAAGCTTTTAAGTGGAGTTATTTGTTCCAATAATGGCTCCAATTGTTCGTCAGATGCCTGCTGTGCATGGCGATGACATTTGGCCAAGCGGTAATGAGCAGAGCTAACGGCGCAGCGCTGTGCGCCAGGACAGCAACGCTCACGACAGCCCTGTCTTAATTTTCCTCTAATCTTCCTCACTCACCTTGGCTCCCAGCTCTAATCACCGCACTAGGAGGAAGCCAGTGTTTAAATGAAGCCGCTTACTGGGTGATTAAGAAAAGGTAAATTATTCATTACAGAATGAGTAATCATAGAGCAGCCTTTGGTGGAGGATGAGGGAATTCACGGCCCGCTCTCCCGGAGCGAGACCATGCTCCTCCCTCCACCATTGACGGCGGTCATGAGGAACCTGAGAGATGAAAGGGGCCACTGAGAGGTTAGGGAGCTGTGGCAAATCCACAGGTAATAAACCGCAGGCCTGAAAGCAGCTCGTTAGCAGAAGTTGTGAACTATTCCTCCTCACGTCAGGATTTTCTCTGTTAATGATGCAAAGCCAGACTCGCATGTTCAGTTTTCACTCACGCACTACTTCAGTCTTGAAAACATCTTCTGAGACTCGATTGATCCCAGCAGCCCCCCGTGGGGAGTTTTTGGATCAGTTTCTCAAATTTGAGCGGAGACCCCCGCGGGTGGTCACTTCATATGCAGACGGGGTCATGGGAGACTTCTGAGGGCGTGATCTTTATGGAAATGTTTTTCAGACCCGAGGCTATTTTCCCCGAGAGGTCAGTGAAGTGCGAAAGCTGCTGTCAGACCCGTGTGTGATCCACAAAAGTCTCTGATTCACCTAAAACTCTGGTCTGGTGTTTGCATCCAGTGGAGCTCGGATTCCTCAGCAGTCAAAACCAGGTGTGAAATCTCTAAGCTCGCTAGACATTCATGTGAGTGGTTGAGTGTCATCTGTTACAGTATGAATATAGACATATTTGCCAAACTCTCTGGTTAGTTCTCAGCCTTGAAGTCCTTTCCCTTGTGAAAGTGTTGTTTCGAGAGGCTTGTCCAAGAGTGTTTTTGACAGTGGCGTTGTTTTCCTCGGTCGAACCTAGGGGGCAGCGATGATCCCTGAGGGGTTGTCTCTCTCATACCTTTATGGCTTTAGGTATAGTGAGAATGTGTTTGTCTTTCCCATTCCGATAATAATGATGCTGTTCTCAACTTAGATTTGAAGGGGTTTCTCATAAAGCAAGATTCACATTAAGGGATTAAATAAGTCTGACTTTAGTTACTGTGGAAACTTAGCCCTCCTGACGATCCCGATATTATCGGCATAGTTTTCAAGTTCAGCTTGACTTCAGGCTGAACAAGTGTTCAAGACGAACTTCATCCTTACCGCTGCTCCGTAAAAAGAGTCAGTTTGCAGTAAAAGTAAAATTTATCACATTTTGACAAGGTCTTCGCTTATTGTGAACTTAAAATCCGAGCTGCTATATTTTTCAAAAAGTGTCAAAGTATCTGAACAGTGTTCCAATCAAATTATGTGCTTTTAAATGAGCTGCCATTAGATAAAGCTTATAAATAACTTTGATTTATGGCTGAAATGAAATGTCACTTAGATAAAGTTTAAAAATTACACCAAAAAAAAAACCTATCAACATTACTAGAGGGTTAGACGCCAAGTCACAAGGTATTTAAGCCGTATTTTCAGATTATGGAGGTTGTCATATCAGTCGAACAAACCAAGCAGCAAACCACAGTAAAATGAATGACCTGTCTTGGTCCTGTTTGGATACTCTAAAGTTGTTTGATGTCATGTTGCATTTTATATTCGTACGTTGAACATCTGTACTTATTATACAAAGAAACTTTACATAAATCACACTTGAACCCACGATGACATGACCGAACGTTCTGTTTAGCTTTTCTCTGTTGCTGTGTTTATGTGTCAAGTGATTTTGTTATTTTTTGCTGTAATATTTGACTCTAAATATTAAATGTTTAATGTGTGTGGCTTTGTGTTCGTGAACATCATATTTTTGTCTTAACATGTCTGTCTGGGTCACATAAACCAGACTTGAATTTAGTCTGATCTCATTAGCTCTTAGTTGTCTTTATGACAGTTTCACCAAACAGTTTCATGCCGGTTCCTTTGTTTGGTTCATTCGGGACCGGCTTGTCATGGCAAGCGCTGCTTTTCTGAGCCACATCTACGAAAACCCTCAGCCCTGACGTGTGTCTTTACAGAAGTTGAATTCCAGCTTTAGGCGAAAAGGACACAGCTCTGGAAAACATGTTTCAACAATCCAAACAAAGGGGATTATTCATTTATTTTTTTATTTTCATTTTTACAGTAAAATGGCAGTAAAATAGCATTCAAGAAAGAGGACTATCCTACAGGTCTGGTAAATAAATCTTCAGGAAACTTTCACACCTTCGATTAAAACAGTGCACAGAAATGATCTGGAATCGTCTCAGTTGCAGTGAATGAGACCGACCCAAACGGGGCTGTCATGTAGCGGTATGTTCATTTTTTACATGCATTCACGGCAATAAGCTTTATGAGTAGCAGAAACTGCTTCATGGGCTGCTCTGTCCCATGTTTTGTCTCTCAGGCTATATACAGGCTGCCCTGACCCTCTGACTTGTGGCAGTAGAAGATGCAAATACGGCTTTATTTGTTGAGTGCGAAAGTTCATTATTGAACATAGAAATAGTAGTTTTACAAAATAATCTTATAGTGAATGAGTGAGTGAGTGAGTGACGGAGAGAGAGAGAGAGAGAGTGTGTGTGTGTCTGCAGAGGGCTGGGGGTGAGGTGTACGGATACAAATCATTGCTATAATAATTGCAAACATATCATCAACTGAATACCAGATTTTGACAGTTAATCGCCACTGAACACCGTTTGATCTCATCTCGATACTTCGTTCACGGTGCTGATTGTGTGGCTTGTATCGTAGCTCGTAGCTGGAAACCCCGGCGTTAACGGAGACAGGTGATAACCAGCTTAATGATACCGGGGGTCCACGTAGCGCGTAGCTAGCCACACGGAGGTTAGCTGCTAGCCAAGCTCTACAGCCTTTCCGCACAAACTCCGATAGAATGAACTTCAATACCACGCGTGCTGCCAACGATGTTGTGATGCGGCTGTTGTCTTTCAGATTCTTGGTGCTCACCTCGAAGCCGCATCTCGTCCGTCCGCTTTCTGTGTCTGTCTGGGTCTTTTGCCTCCATTGGCTCTTTCTACCGGAAGTTTTGCGCGTACACATGTACAGACTCACGTACGGAGTATCTCCTTCTTTTGTCTCTTTTGTGGTACGCCACTTCGCGTAGTACAATGGATGCTGCCTCCACCCGAACAAGTGCACTAATTCAACACAGAAAAGTATGAGCTTGAACCTGCAACAATGGGTGACGATTTTGGAGGAGGTCAAATCTCCCTCTTTAGTACATTTTGGGGGGGGCGACAAGTCCCCCGGGCCTCTGTGGCAATTACTCACATGACTGAACCCCCCAGGAGTGTGTTACAGCTGCTCAGTGATCATCAGCGGAAGACTGGCTGTATCTGGCAGCCCCCTCTGTGACTGTGTTTATCTGTACAAATGTGAAACGCAACATCCTGAGTCAGTGTTCCCTGGAAAAGATTAAAAAAGTAACAGCCACCACAGAGCCAAGGAGAACGAAAAAATAAGTCGGAGGAAGCCATTAATCAGCCTAAATGGTGCCTGCTTCTCTACTGGAAATAACCTTGTCTTGTAAGTGACTGCTGTCTGCTTTAGTTTATCAGCAGAGGTTAAGTGCATGCTCGCCAACTGCGACTCTCCATCATGAAACAATAATAAAAGCTCCAAAGGCTCTGTGCTCCAAGATCACCCAAAGTCAGCCATGTTGTTTTAGCTTAATGGGCTGGTGAGCGGGAGAATAATTACATAAAGCCCAGGAGGTTCTGCATGAAGAAAGTTAGATAAATGTGAGGCTTTTCCTAGTTTTCTTACCCGAAGCAACAAGCCACGGGCCTGGGCTAAACACCAAATGTTTGTAATGGGGTAATAATTCATGGGAAAAATAGTTTTGCTCTCTCGCCGAGTTTATTTTACCCCCTAGCACATAGCAGGGAGAAGGGACATTTTGAAAGTGGAAGCGTCGTAATGATAGGTTTAACTTCACTTCAGCTGGGATCGTTAGTCCTGCTTATGGATGCATTATTCCCAGAAAATGAAATGATGGAAGAGATGCGGGTAAAGACTGATGACGTAATCAAATACAACAACTACAGGTATGCTTCTGCTTGGACAAAATGTGCAGTCAGAGCTCATTAAGCTCGGCGGCTGTGCTTGGACTTTGTGGTTTTTAACGTTTATTGCAGTAATCGTGCTGGCTGTTTATCATCTCTCGTCTCTGATGAGTTTCTGATCTTCGAATCACAAAGCAGTCAGTCGCCGCTGCTCCAGCGCCACCTTCGTTTTATTCCTCAGACGTGCTGCAGCATCTGCGACAGGAATGATTCCGTGCCGGCCGAGGAGTTTTGAATTTCCAACATCGAGTAGCCAATTACTGCTGTAATTCCTCTCACACTACTGGTAGAGGAGGGATAGAGCTCATCCGATACCTTAGGGCCTGAATCCTGCTGCTACAAAGAGCCTATTGAGTCAGCTCATTAATTCACAACCTTAAAGGCAACAACTGATGGTATAAAATAATATTCATGCACATGTGAATCCCCCCCCCCCACAGTATATCTTGGTGGGTAGTTTTAACACTCTGCGTGGAAAATTGTCAGTTTGAATTAGGAAGTTCTAATTGTGCGTGTTCACTCAGCCAATCGCTGCCCTGCCCTTGGCTCCGTAAGCCCAAACCTAGCCTCAGATATCAGCGTTCACTTGCAAAGTACAACCGCCTGCTTGTTGGGCAACATTAATGAGCAGGTTTATATTTCAGAGTAAAATCATTAGTGGGTGAATCACACTGGTGGAGGAACTCAAACCTGTTATGTAAATCACAAAGCAAAACTGCTTTCTTATACGGTAAGTAATGAGACCCGCAGTCAGAAATGAACTATTTCGTTGTTAGATGAAAATCTTGCTTCCCCAATCATGGGGATTTTCATGCTTTTAGATCAGTTAAATAATGCAGGAAAGAAGGAATGAGGTACAGAAAGAGAAAAAGAAATAAAGGGGTGAAGTAAATGGGGTGGAAAATAAATTGGGAAAGAAAGAAACGACTATGATAAGGGAAGGGAAGAAGGGCAGGAGAAAGAAAAGAAAGGGGAAAAGGAAAGACAGAAAGAGGTAAAGAGAGGAGAGGAATTTAAGGAGGAAGGAAAAAGGAAAGAGAGTAAGGCAAAGAGGATGGAAAGAAAGAAAAATGGAAAGACAAAGGGATAGAGGTAAATAAAGAAGGGGAAAGAAATAAAGGAATAAGGAAAGAAATAGGGAAAAAAAGAAGAACATTTGAAGGAAAGATAGGAAAAAGGTAAAGACAACAAAAGGTTAAGAGGATGAAATATAGAAGAGCACAAGCAAGACCGCAAGGACGGAGAGCAGGAAGGAAAGAAAGAGGGAAGAACAAAACAAAGAAACATGAGGGGCAGAAAAACAGAACGACAGAGGCGGAAAAAGAAATGAAAAAGGAAAAATAAATGTGATATTGGTAATATTTTTGAATTTATTTCACACTGATCAAAGGGCCACAGCCAGGATCTTAAAAAATACTGAGATGATTGAAATCCCACCATCAGCCCTAAAAGACTAAGAGGAATGCAAATATACTGAGTCTAAAAATACCAGGCATCCGCCTCACAAAAAACCCACCACGTGTGAATTTTTAACCGTGGCATTTAAACTTCCCAAAGGTTTCTAAAACCACAGAACCCCCGGGAAAAAAATACCAATAACATGACCTGTGTTTTCTGAGAGGTGGCTACTGTAACAAGTAACTGCAGCTGTAGGACCGACGGTGACGGAGTACAAATACAACGCTTCCCTCTCCAATGTGGAAGAGCAAGAAAGTCTCAAATGAGATGTCGCAACCTTGAAACTGTGTCAAAGTTACTTTACATGAATAAATGAGTTAGAGCACAGTGTACCACCTCTGGTAAGAGAAATGACTCATTCTATTGTATGTGATGGTCATAAATGACTGGTTTATTCAATCTGGTTTATTCAATCCCAATCTGGCAACATACCGCACATCATCATTCAGTTGCAGAGTAGGTCGTGACTGTTCATTTCCACGCTCAGTATTAACAAGCAGGCGTGTTTCTGTGAGGGACATCATCGGCGAGTTAATCGTGTCTGCGGCGGAGCAGCGCCCACCCCTGATTGGCTGTGGCTCAAGGACGCAGGGATTCAGCACAAACACCCACCATCTTTATTAGCTTCATTCTATTCTGTTAAGTAGCGTCTCATTCACTGCAAGTCGCTCTATGATGAACGGAGGTGTGTGGTGGGGATATTACAAGCTTCCTGCATAAAAATGTGAGAATATCTGCAAACGTAATGACTTTTATAGTATTTTTCAGGTTATTTGATTAGTCACTAGCTATGAGGAAAAAAAATCAAAGGTACTGGACCACCTTGTGGTTCCATGCGTGGTTTCAGCTGAACCACCAGGACGCTCTCGGAAAGTTATTCAGAGCATTTACAGTCAAAGCTCCAGCAACGCCTGTAGTATAAAGAGCAACTTTATTTTCAGACCAACGCTTTTCGGCTTGTGGCCTTCATCAGGGTCATCATGAAGCACATTACGAGGAACATTTTAATGATAGGTATGAGGAAAAAAATTAAAAAGGTTAAAAAAATACATAAGATAACCAGTGACAAACATACACATACGTATCAGCCAGTGGTCTGACAATAAAGTTGTACTTTATACTACAAGTGTTGCTAAACTTTTGATAAACTGTGGATAAAATTTGCTGAGGATATTCATGACCACCAGTGGAGGATTCCTAAGGTTTTTGGTGACTTCTGTAGAGCCACCATCGGCCCAAAATATTCACCTTTATGCAGCAAATATTGCAGTCTACTGTGCAGATTTCCCTTAATTTCATGGAGCACATTCATGCTCCTCAGAGGATAGCCCTTTATATTTTTGGAAAATATCTGGCCAAGATACTAAAAAACTCATACATGATTTCATCAAAATTCAAAAAAAGTTTTGGATATTGATGGTCCCCAGATGGTAAATACTATCATTTTCTTTGGACCACCTGATTTCCTCTAGCCTCATCACATTCAGATCAATAATGTGAATTTTCCACACAAGACGTCCCAAGATAACCTAATTACAAAAATGCATTGAAATTTACAGATCTCATTAATGTTCTCCAGATGATTAACCTTTTTGATTCCCATGACCCTTGACCGTTCCCCTAGCAGCCCATTCAGAACACACTTTACATGTTCAGTCCCACTGCTGTTCAGCCTCTAAGAGAAGCTAAATTGTCATTATGTTGATTTTTTTTTTTTTTTTTAATCCACCTTAGTGCTGTGCTGTGGGGTGTAGTGAACTTTGCAACCTTGAGGAGGCACAACCAAGGTTTTGTACTGTTCGATTTATTGGTTTGTGTGGAGTTTGATGAGGCAGATTCGAGTCCTGGTCTCAATATCACTGAGGATTGTGGTTTTAATTTAACCTGCCAGTTGGTGTGGATCCTGTGTGGAAAACTCTTCCTGTTCGAGACGTTC
This sequence comes from Xiphias gladius, assembly GCF_016859285.1. Taxonomy (NCBI): domain Eukaryota; kingdom Metazoa; phylum Chordata; class Actinopteri; order Istiophoriformes; family Xiphiidae; genus Xiphias; species Xiphias gladius. The sequence goes on along the minus strand of NC_053407.1, from coordinate 29,946,414 downwards.
CCCTGGATCTGCCACAACAAACTGTGCGCCCTGGCCCTCAGCAGTGAGCAGTTACTCACTTGGAAGAGCCTTCTTTTCCTGCTTTTGGTTGTGTATCGGCACTTATTTTTGTTTTTTGACAGAGTGTAAAAACGGGCGAGCTACTCCTGTTTTCATGTTGTTTTGCTGTGAACATTAAACATTGACATATCATTCGCCCCTCTCAACGGGGATAAACCAGAGTTGCACCAAGCAGCACAGGTGAGGAAGCAAACGAAAATGAAAAGGCTCTAAAACAACCTATCATCTGCTTTATAAAATCCTCCCTTTCTCGTGCAGCTGCTCTCCTAAGTTCCCAGAATACTCTTCGCCGTACAGTCCTGAAGCAGCAAACTCTCTAATGAACCCGGGCCTAGTTATCTTGTACAGGAGAGCCCAGCACATCAGTAACATTGGCACTGTGAGGCATCAGGCACTATCGTCTTGTGTCCTGTTTGGGACTGAAACTACTTTGTCCTGGTTTTGTGGTCCATTTGTCTTCCCCGCCCTCACTGCTTGATGTGAGGCGCTTAACAAATGAGCCCAGCAGTTGCTGAGCTGTTCCTGCGACGGCGGCGGTTTCTCTCCAGGGTCACACGGGGAAGGGGATGGCTTGGGCGCCGCATTCTTGCTGACCTATTCACTACCTTCCTCTAATGGGTCATATTTTAGCTCCTGTGGCGGTGACAAATGGCCGCGCTCTAAAAGCCCTGTCCAAGGTGCTGAAACTCAGTTGATCTATGACTCAGTCCCGCTGATAAATGCCTCCCATCAGTTTGCGTGCGACGCAGATTCATCACCTCGCTGAGGTTTGTGTTGGGAATCCATATTGGATTTTTAATGAAAGAGAATATAATGCAATTCAAAGTCAATGGGTTTGCCAATGTCCTCACACTGTACACACACGCGCCTATTAAGGTACATACACATCCCTACGCACACATAAAAAGGAATCTCACACACTAGTCATGCTGTTTAAGATTGCATTGCATTTCACTAACAGTGTAAGAGCGTCTGCCTTGAAGGGCAGCCTGTGTAATTGTGTTTGTCTACAGCAGATCTCACACTTCTGCAGCTGTACGATTCGGACAGGGACACAGCAAGATTTATGAGCCTCATCCATACAAATTTCATAGACAACAGTTCGTTTCTCGTGGCAATAGAAATACTTCAAAAGCCATGCTTTGTTGTGGAGAGCGTCCAGATTTAACAAAAAAATTTTTGTAGTTATAAGACACCACACAGGTTTAATGAAAAATGTATTTGTTCATAAAACTGCTTACATTATTGTCGGGTTTATTGTACACTAGACTAACAAGTTTATTTTCTGCCATTATAAACTATCTTCGCTTGGCTTAATGTAACACAGCAAAGAAAATGCTTTTTGCAGACATCAAAACCATCTCAACAAGGTATATAAGACAGGATAGTTCCTGCCCTGTGCTTTACTCTGGTTGCACTGCATGAATGACCAGTAGCTATGTAGATTATAGTCAAGATATCTGCCTGATTAAGCTTATTATAATGACACAAGTTTGAAATACAAAATAGTCTCTGCTTTTAGCCGGTTATGTAAATGTGTATTTTTTTTACGAGTTCCAGTGCAAAATGTCCCATCAAAAGTCGTGAAAAGAGGGCACTTTAATTACATTGTTAAGTGTCCATCACTCTTCATCTTCACATAATCCCAAAGTGCTTTTACAGACAAGGACGTTTCTTACATTGATTCATCCGGTAAGTTTATTACAGTTGCCCTCACCTTGACCCCAGACACGCCAAATTCCAGGAAAGAAGAAGAGGAGGAGGAATGAGTGCTGGGAATCAACAGCGTTTCAGCCGGGTCCGCTACCAGTTTCCTGTAAAACACTTGGCTGTACAGAGATGTATAGATGACAGAGCAAGCCACGGCAACCACAATAAAAAACAAAGCACAAGTAGCCATCACCAGACTGTCCCAGTTCTCGGTTTTCACCCTTGGGACGGCTGCCTCCTTTGTGGTAACGTTAACACAGTCCCTGCTATAGCCAGGCTGTGCTGCAGCGACCTCAACACAAACCTGGTAGCGAGTGGATGGCTTCAGCTGTTTGATGTGGTACTCTTTGACATCAGCAGGAAGCCTGGCCGTGAATGGCATCAAGAGGCTGCTGCCCTGGGCTAAAATGGACCAATTTAGTTTTGATACCAAACCACCTGTGCTTTCCCAGGAAACCATCACAGAATGAGACTGGACAGATGTGATATATACATGTAAAGGTTGGTTTGAAGGCTGGACAAAGTGTCCGTCCACCACGACAGTCACAGACTTGAGGTCTGCCCCGACGAGATTATGGGCAGTGCAGGTGTACGAGCCGCCTTCCTGCTCCGAGGCATCGTAGATGTCAAAAGTTCCCTCGGGGTGCATGTAGTACTTATGGGACACACTGCCAGGCATGACCCGGTCACCCGACGGCGTCACCCAGTAGATCTCAGGCTCTGGTTCTCCGAATGCTCGGCAGTGCAGCGACACCGAGCTCCCTTTACCAACCTCAACCCGATCTGGGAGGCTCCCAGGTGAGATCAGAGGAAGGCATATCTCTGTCATCTCCCTGAAGTGCACCTGTCGGACATGCTGGCCTTGGTACTCGGGAGGCTCCACACAGAACAAAGAGTCTGGTTCCATGAACCGAACAGCCGTCCTGTTCATGTTGACCCAGCGAATGACGCAGTCGCAGCGGATGGGGTTGCTGTGCAGACTGACCTCTCGCAAGTTGGGAAGGGACTCCACGGTGCTGCTGTGGAGCGCACTCAGAGCATTGCTGTTCAGCATCAGGGTCTCCAGCCTGGGGAGCTTGTGGAAGGCCCTCGGGTGGATATAGGACAACCTGGGGTTGTTGGTGGCCTCAATTTTTGTCAGCTCAGGCAGGTTGTTCAGGGCAAAACTGTCGATGGATATGAGCTCAGGCATGCTGTTGATGCCGAGCTCCTTGAGATGCATCATATCCATGAAGTCACCTCTCTGGATCCTCTCAATGGGGTTCTTATTCAAATCCAGAAACTTAAGGTTCTGGATTCTCGTCAGTGCTGCTCGGGGGACCCGATTAAGCAGGTTGTCAAAAAACGAAATGCTCTCCAAGTTCTCAAGACCAACCAGAGTATTGTCTGGAATTTCTGTCAGATTCATCCTGGCAAGCACAAGGCTTCTGAGGTTAGCCAGAGGTTTAAAGTTCATGTCTGACAGCTCAAGGATGGGGTTTTCTCCAAGCATCAATATCTCCAGGTTGGGAAGCTGCTGGAACCACTGGCTGTTGACACTTGTCAGTCGATTGGAATTGAGATGGAGCCTCAGCAGCCTGGATAGGCCCTGGAAGGCCCTGGGGTTAATGGAGAAAATCAAGTTGTGGTTGATGTAAAGCTCCTGGAGGTTGGGCAGAGAAGCGAGGCAGCTGTCAGACAGCTCCTGAATCCAGTTCTCTTCCATGTGGAGTGACAGCAGCTGGGGGAGAGACCCCAGGCAAACATCGGTCACCGAGGAGATGTTATTCTGAGACAAGTCGATTTCAGTTATGTTGGCCAAGTAATCCAAAGTTTTCTCCACATTAACAATGTTGTTTGTCTGTAGCAGCAGTACCTGTGTTTCTGAGGGGAGTCTCTCCGGTAGCACTGAGAGACCCAGGTCATTACAGTCCACAGTGGCAGCCTCGGTATAAATAGAGCTGGGTGAGAACCAGGGTCGTATCTCACATCGACACAATGCAGGGCAATGAGCGGCCCCCTCAGAGGCCAGAACAAAAGCAGCTAGAGACAGCTCAGCCAGCAAACAAGCCACGACTGCTGTCTCCTTCATCTTGGCCCTGTATTCCCTTCAGCCAGTAATTGGCCCTTATGGAGTCAGCTGTTAGCACTGTTAACTTCACAAATAAAGGCTTATTTGTTACTGCAGCAAGACAGAGTGGATTTCTGCTGACGCCTGGTCCCCAAAGCTTTGGCCCTGTTGTCTTCCAGCTCTTGGCAAAGAGAGGAAACCTTTCAGTTTGGTCCGTGCCAGGTTGTCATGCACGCTGTGATATGTCAAGGTCGATGTATCCTTCAGGGAGCTGTCCTGCGCAGCAGAGGGGCAGTTGAGGAATGCTGTGGCTCCGGCTGGGGACGAATCACTCTGCCTTCCATCATTATTATCCTCCGTCGCTGTCACTGGTGTCAGTTTCCATCTGGGGAGACAGGAGAGAGAAAAGGCCAATATAACATGGTGCTGTTGAGATTTGAAGGCACACTGACATTTAGGAATATTGAGACTTATTAAGGCTTTTCAGCCTCATTTGATTTTATTGCTTTCCTTGCACCATCTGAATTGTAAGTTATGATGAACTTGACCTTATGTATATTATTAGACAGATTTAAATCCAAAAATGGTTCTTTTGAATTTCTTTATATGGCTAAAGCGCAAGAGGACTCTGGCAGACAGGCTGATGTTTTTTAGTGGTTTTTCAGTCAAAGCAGTAAAACAACTGTCCTTGAAAAGATGGCACTCTGAAAGGAAGCTCAAAAGTATGTTGATTCAAGAGGCACAACATTGCATGTCCCACTTTTTTTCCCCAGCGTGATAATTAACAGAGCTTCACCGCCCCCTGAAACTTTCTTCTGTTGTGAACAATACACCTGTTCACACTTATCAAATCACCCACACAAAACAACAAGCAGACAGTTTGCCACAGCTGATTCACACTACCTCGAGGCGTTGTAGATCCACCAAAAATATCTGTCAAGCGTGCCTGCCGAAGGACTTGTGCTGCGACTCCTCAGCTGCTTTTTGCATAATTCACGAGGCGCTGAATCAACGATGTTGGTACTTCTGACAGGTCTACGGCTGGCTTCGCCTATGTCGACTGCACATATTGATGTTTTGATTAACTTGTGACCTTGAGTGCAGAAGCCACAGCTGAGTGTACAACATTAAATGAAGGTTTCGGTAAAGGCTGGAGCTGCCAGCTGCTGATGAGGACGAGCTATGACACTTCATGCATATATTAGCTTGTTTATGGCAGTCTGTGAACAGGTCTGCAAAGCTGAAAGAATTCGCCTTTAACTTTAATCCCTCTCTCTCTCTCTCTCTCTCTCTCTCTCGAAGCTGTGAAGTAACTAAAGTACTTTTACTTAAGTACATCACACTTCCTGACAGCTTTGACCCAGTATTTTCCAATCGATACTTTTCACATATTCATCCAACTCAGGACCATATAGGACAGAAAAGTAGGGTCTAATAGAGTACCATGGGTAGCTGGAATACTTTTACATATGTAATCAATCAGAAACATTTATTGCAGAGCTCGTTTCTCTTGGTGTAGGACAACAGTCAACATATTTTGCTGCTAACAGTACGCACTGGCTTTTCCCTCCACGTAGATGGATAAACTCTGGGTATTTTTTCAAAGAAAACCCTTCAGGTCTTTATATTTCTCACAGTATAGTAGGACATTTAGATTCCGTCTCTTTAATGACAAAGCGAACACCGCCTGGCTTCACTGGGCAGCCTGTTCTGCCTGCGACAGCCTGTTTCTATGGCCAGGCTGCGTCCACTTAGTCTGTACATTGTCACCGATGGTCACGGTGGTCAGGCGCTCTGCCACCACGTGCTCTCTGTTTAGGGTTAAATAGAATTTGAATTTACTTTGTGATTTGGTGGTTTTGTTCTAATATTTGATTTAATTTTCTTTTTGTTTTGAGATGATTTGGTTGGGCCAGATTGTTTGGTGTCTGCCCTGAAGCTCTGGTGCATGTGGAGAGAGCTTCAGGATCAGCTGGCAGACGGGACACTTATTTTTGTTTAACTCTTGGCACTGGAGGGGCCCTGTACTGGTAGAAATGGGGATCGTTAGATTGGAGCTTTTCATAAAATTCGATGGCTCACTTTTGAATTTTAATTATTGAAGGGTATTGGCCAAGTTCTGCTCTGCATGTTATTGGCTGTGTGTCTGTGACCTCTTAAGTATGTTTTTTGCACAATTCTGCATGCAGGGCTTCCAGAGGATGTTTTTCCTATTTTTGGGAGTGTTGGCTGATTAATGGACCCCACACTTCACTATCATATAATATTATCAGGTCTATTACTTAATTTAGAATTTGGAGCCAGGTCAAAATTGGAATTTCACCCGTAATTTTTCTTTTGATGGCGTAAACAAGCCCTTTTTGCTCTCTCTTTCAGCTCATCCATGCCAAATTGTCCAGCAGAATTGATATTCAACCTTAAATATATATAATGTTTTATGTGGCCGATTTCTGTGTTTCCTAGTGTGAATTTATATTTCAGAGAATTGGATCGTCTTTGAAATGTCCACACTATGGTGTTTTCCATGATTGCAGTTAGTGCCCCTGTTTGACTGAACTTGTGGAGGATGTCCAGGCTCTGCTGTAAGCTCTCGCTCTGGAGGGGGACTGGAGAACCAGTTCATCAGCAGACATCAGACATTTGACCTCTGTGTCCTACAAACTTACACCAGGGGCTGTGGATTTTTGCAGCTGCTCTACAAATGTAATTAATATATATGGTGAAGAGGGTTGGGTCCATATAGCAGTCCTGTTTTACCCTGTGCTTCTGTTTTGAAGTAATTGGGGTTTTTTTTGTTTTGTTTCCAATTTTAATTGCACATCTGTTATTCCAGTACATGGTTTTAATTAAAGCATAGGTTTTACCCCCTATGCCGCTCTCTAATAATTGATGAGATGCCAAATACAGTCGAAGGCTTTTTTGAAATCTACAAAACTTTAATACATTTTATGTTTATATTGGTGCACGTGTGTCAATGAGTGTGTCGAGGGTTAAGGTACGCTGAGATGTGCGACGGTTAGGCGTGAATCCGATCTGACTTTTATGCAGGACATTGTGGCCACTGAGGAATTTAACTATACTGGAGTTGATGATGCAGCAGAGCACATTGCCCATACAGCCTGTGACACTGTAAAGCTGAGGGTCACATTTGGTGTAATGAGACCATTATTCAAATTTTCGGGAGAATATCAAACAGTCAGAATTAGGTTTTGGTTGTCTTTGATTATCAATTCTATATTTTATAGTTTTTCAAGTATTTGTTGGGTAGGTTCTCTCTCTCTCTGGCTCCATGTTTCTCTGTCTCTCTCTCTCTCTCTCAATTTCAATTCAATTATTGGCACGAATGTCAGATTAAAAATATTGCCAAAGTTTCAATGAAAATATAATTCAATACTGAGATGAGAAAGAAAAAAAACTGTAAAAACATGTTGCGTGTGTGTTTCATCTGTATAATAGGCTGTCAAGTTAATTATTTGTCACATTCACTGATGTTGTTTTAATTACTAGTCCCTCAGTTTGTGACATGCAGTCACATGTTGTGCAGCTAAGTCTGCTGCATGTCCCTCTCATAATAGAATATGTTGCTATTCACTGTCATCAGCTCTGTGAAGTTCGGGATTAACGGATCAAATTTCTTTAAGTATTCCACTCCGATAATATTATATTTGTCAGATTTTAAAAGGAAGTGCGTCTCTGTCTCTACTTCACCTTACGTGCGGTAGAGACAGAGTGAGGTTGAACAGCATCGGGTGTTATTTGATCAGTACGTCTCAAGACCAGCTGACAGAAGGGACTCTTTCGGGGATTCAGTTCTGGGGTTTGTAGTGCCTGAAACCTCAGCCCGTCTAAGTTTAACTGTTCTTTTATTTATTTTTAATAATCGATGAGTAATGGCCTAATTTCGCCCCGCGTGCATTGGTTGGTGTTTTTCTTTGGATTGTTTTTTTTAATGGACCTGCAGAATTCTCCATGCAGGTCCTCTTTGGGATGCTTGTCCCATCTAGTCAAGTCCTTTTGACTGAGAGGACCCCAAGACGTCACTACCATAATATTTTAATCCAAATTCTAATTGGAATGTCCATTTGTGGAAATTTGCTTCTAATTGCATTATTTCATAAACTGCTCTACTTGCTTTTTTGTATGTTCTCTCTCTCTCTCTCTCTCTCTCTCTCTCTCCAGCCATCTGTGTGAAAAACTGCACCCATTTACATCCAAGCTGCTTTGTGAAAAGAGCGTCACAATCTGCCGTTACAGCACCAAACCCTTCATTCAGTCAATATATAATTAGGCAGCATTGGATCGTTTCTTTTTTGTTTTTTTCCCTTCGCATTTGCACGTCATCGCCCTGAAATGGCCCATTTGCAATCATTCTTTGGTTGTCTTTGTTTTGCTCTTATGCAACTCATTAAAACCCTTGGAGGCATCCATCTCCATCACCCAGAGAGAGGAGGAAGCTGCTCTGCTGTATGTACTGTATCTAACGTTACAGCAGTATGTCAATGCTGCTCCACAGAGATGGAAACAACACATTTATACAGTATTTAGCTAACAACAAAACCAACTTATATGCTAATGAAGCGAGCGTGGTTTGGATGTTAAATGGAGTGTTTAATAGTGGGTGTTTTCTGTTTGCGTTGGAGAGTGTGCTCTCAGGAGACGCTGCCATACGCTAATTTAATTTCTCCTTACTTCTGCGATGCTCACACACTCATTTCTCTCTTATTACTCAACACTAGGAGCCCGGAGTGACTTCCTTCATTTCCCCCTTACATTAAGATGGAGATCAGAGCGATGGCTGACGTTCTTAATGTTACGAATATAAATTTATCGGTGTATATTGGATGAGGAAGAAATGGCAAAATGTCCTGATTCTCTGTCCATTACCTCTGGTTTTAAAAGCTTTTTTTTAAACTCCACAGCCAATTTTATGTAAACGAGATGCAGATTTTTTTTAATCCAAATTTTAGAATAACCACCTCTTTTTTTTGACTGCAGTGACAAATCTAACAGAACTGGCAGCAGTGATTCAGATGCAGGTGAGCAGGAGGGACAATATGTCCTGGAGGTGGCGGTTGAAAGACATCAGTACTTTCAGATTTTAGATCTACAGTTAAACTTCATATAGACTGATTCTAGTATGGTTTTTAGCCTCAGTGTATTTAAATTTGACTACTTTTAGGCAACTGCACCACGTCTGAAGCTGAACATAAGGTAATTACAAGGTCAGCTGTGGAACACAGACAGCTAGAACATAATGCTGGTACTTGGTGTTGGTCAGTAAGTGCCTAAGTACAAAGACAGATTTGCCCTGTTTGGGATTTCCCATGTAGACCGTAAGTTTTTTGGTTCCATAAACCCAATAGTTAAAGTAGTTCCTCAACTCGTAAAGGAGAACACTGTCCTTGAACACCAGTCCAGCAGGATTAGTACCTAGCTCTACCGAACCTTCAAGTGTGAGCCCTTCACTTGACATCCTGAGCTACACAGCAGCTCGCGAAGCTGTATTTTACTGAAAAAGCCATGACCTCAGAGGTCAGAGATCGTAGTCTCTGCATTTATTTCACCGCCTGAAGAAGAAGTGCTTTCTGCTGAGGGAACAGTCAGCTCGATCTGGCTGCGGCATGAGCTTTTCACGCTCGCTCTCTGCCAGTGCAGCGCTTAGTGACACTTGAGCACAGAGAAAGAAAGAATCTCCCGTAGTTGATAAAAGTACTTAGTAATGCATTATATGACCCACATACAGACCTGAGAGCAGCTCTGTTGAACCCGGCAGGACTGCCACCCTGGGCACTTTTGTTTAAGTGCTGAGTATTGAGATTCTGTGACCGGATTAAAGCAGCCCAAATGTGAAATATTTATGTATCACTCATACCGAGGGTCGGAGCTCTTAGGGCGCTGTCGTCCTAATATAGCAGACGTCTCATAAAGTGCTGCCATTCCTCCATTTCTTATTCAGCGCTCACTAATACACACAGCTATACGCAGCCCGCTACTATCAGAGCTGTCGTCGGGTGAAAACCACGTGACTTAAATGCTTCGGCTAATTTCCGTGTTTTTATTTTAAACGACGGATCAAAAATAAAGAACACTGTCCGACCTCTAGAGGTGATGAAACTATCTCAAAATCCTCGTTGAAAAGATGAACAAATATTTTTCGTCAAACTAAAAGCGGTTGGCATTTTGGAGGTGGAGTGATTAGACAGATTGTATTGTTACTTCCTTAATGTGATGTTATTCCTTTTTTTTTTTTTAAAAAAGGTGTTTAAGTGTAAACCAGTGGCAGGCAAATCTGTTCCTCCAGCAAAAAATACTTGCCACCCTGACATAAGTTTTCACTTTCTTATTTACATTAAAAAAAGAAAAATCGATGATTTTTTTCACAAATCAAATAAATACATACAAGGTTACTCTCCTGTCTTTTAGAGAAACTAAAAGACAGGATCCACATAGGGATTGTTTTTTACACTGCTGTAGCCCTGTTAGTTCTCAGGTGCTGGAAGTACTTTTGACCATAAAACAGCCTGTAAAAGCTGAGGATACATGGAATAAATAAACAAGATATGACTCATTTATCAATTAAATTTTTCTGTGAACGCATCCAAACGTTAGCTGGTAAATCAGAAACATAACTGTCTGTGTTTTTCAGATGGAATAGGCCTCGGCCTGGACTCTGGTCTGTCTGTGCTGCAGGCTTTAAAGTTTGTCTGTAATTAACGCTCGTGTTTGCAGCTCTGATGTATCTGACCTTTCCCTCTGCACAGATTCCTTGTTAATAACTCTCCTCCCCGCAGACAGGCGGTGTAATGACCATCAGATCCTCTCTAATGTTTATTAGCTCCAGACTTTTTTCCATTACACTCAGCTGAAAATCTCAGTTTGACCCCAGACAGCAGGCTGCCGTCCTTCAACCCCTCGACCTACTGAAGAAAGCGCCTTTGACTGAACTCCCACCAGCTCTGTGTTTGCTGTTCTGACCCCTCATCTCTGACCTCCCCCAGGGCAACAGAAAACTGGATTTTTCCTTTGCGCATCAACGGTATAAGGGAGAAGAAAAAAAAACGAGCTCATGTGCTCTTACCTCTCAAGGACATCTCATGCAGCAGATCTCAACTTCAATCCAATTTATTTCTAAAGCGCTATCAAAGCTGCTCCAGACAGGATTTTGATGTAAAAATCCATCTGTTTTATCTGTCTGAATCACACTGAACAGAGTCTGCACCAACTGAGACTCTGTGGATTCTACATTTGTCCAAATTAGTTTCTGCTGTCAAGTCGGAAAGCGGTGGGAAATGAGACTGTCCTGACAGGAAAAATGTCCAAATCTGGAGTTTTTCCAAGTGCCTAAAAGTGACACACAGTGTGTACTGCATGTTTATGCCAGTTTCACGCCGCACCGTTCAGACCCTGAGAACCAGCAGCCAAGTTGGAAAAACACTCACGTCAGCCTCCTAGTTGTATTTCCAAGTCGGAGATATCAAGAACTTCTGACAGCTACAGTATCTCCAACTTTGTGAACATAAATACAAACAGAACTGTCCACAAACCACTGGCAACATCAGTGGCTGACCGTGACATCTGCATGAAATCCAATATTAACCCCTTTCTGCAGCGCCCCCTGGTGTGTGGACGCCGGCGTGTGCAAATTGTTCACATGTGACGCAAGTTGCTCATTAACCAAAACTAATGTCTATATCTTACAAATGTGGGTTAGAAGTTTATAGGTGTTACATAGGAGCAACTGTTTGTTTGTATCCGGTTGATTATTGCTGATGAGCCTCTCTAAGGGGCCAAATCGGGACGAGGCTAGCGGTGACGAAAACCACGTCGGAAGAATGCGTGAGCACTTCCAAGTCGGATAAATTCATCTATTGCACAATTAGCTAGACAAATAAAATCATGTCGACTGAGTTTTATCATCCCCAACTCTCTCTGTCCCTGCAGGATTTCTTTTCCTTGTAGGATTTCCAGCGGTGTTCCAATATATTTGACCTTCAACGTGCAAATTATCGGGCTACTCGGTTAAAACTGTCTGGCGTGTCCCAGATTAATGCTTGAGCAATTTAGACCAATATGGGATATATATAGGAAATAGGGACCACACAGCCTGGTTTTGCAGTGAAAGATCAAATAAATAATGTGACAATAAGTAAATGACACATTTATCAATCTGTTTTCAGATATACATTTATTTATTTCACTTTGTTCAAATTGACTCCGAGGTTTTGTTCTAGCTCCACTAAACCCCCAAACGTTCAACCAACTCACTTCACTAAACACGAACTGTGAACTGTTTTGTTCATATATTGGTTTAATTTCACATAAATTGCATCGGAATATAAAACTCTGATCCTTCAGATTTCACTCCTTCTGATTCGGTGACGCTCGTGGCTAATGGTAGTAACGAAAATGCCGTTACTAAGAAAGGAAGTAGGAGCAAACTCAAAAGCAGAGGAGGATTATTTTCTGCACCCGCTCCTGCTGAGAGCTGCATTAGATCTGTAGGCCTGCGGTTCATAAGAGTCTCAGTATGAGACTGACCTTAGCGCTGGATGATGCTGACGTCAAAGCTCAGTCATCAGGTGGCAGATGGTTTTCATCTCTGCGTGCACATAAGTACGTACTTATGCATGAGAGGGAGGCAGGTCCTGAGCGCAGGGAAAATAGACCAGAGGAGATGTATTTCTGGTCCTTCATATCTGCAGCGTGAGTGAGTTCAGTCCTTTGAAATCAGGTAGTGTGGATAAATTAACACCAGAACGCACAAACAGGCAGTTTTAGGTCTTCAGACAGGTGAATTTACTGAACACCTGTTCCGATGGGGATCAGAAAAGGCTGAAGCTTCGAGAGGAGGGGCGGGTTTGAGAGGTTTCAAAAGCATCTGCTGCTGATTTGAACAACTCTTAAACTATTTACTCGCCATTTAACTGAACGGAGACATTTAAGGCCTTGATGGAGGAAATTGCCTGTTTATTTTATTTTAAACAAAATGAACAAAATATGTGTTGATGGGTGGAAACTTAATGTAACCTTAACTTGAGGTTAGTAAAAGACCATGGTCCTGGTTTAAAACAGGAAAAGTCAAGTGTCTACTCTGTCTCCTAGAAATGACATCTACATCAAATTAATTTGAGGCAGCAAATACGCTTTGGATGAAATCTAATGTTGACTGCTTACGTGTTTTTATCAGCATAATGAGGAAACGTTGTTAACTGGTGTCTGGAAAGTCACAAGACGTGGATATTGACCGTATCAGTAAAATGTTTAATCACAACATACTTTATTTGTTTTCCGCCAAAATATCTGACCTCGAAGCGAGTACAGCATCATTAACTTCATCGCCTTCAACTTGGTTCTGTTCAGACCCCCACTGCGCTTGGTTCAGTTTAGTGAAAGATCCTGGTCGGGTTTAGTACGGGGAAAAAAAACTTCGGTGGCTTAAAGCACGAGCTACGACGTGTTTAACATTTAACCGAAGCCGGTCTTTCCCGAACCTTAACCTTAAGTGCTTTTGTTGCCTAAACTACAAATGGACTAAGGATGTGAACCCCGGACCCTGGTGGCAAAGTCCTGCGCTTTGTGCGCCCTCCATCCACCTTGACCGCTTTCCATACGTCCTACCCGGCGCATAAACGTAGCGCCTCACTCACTCGAGAAAAAAAACCCCAGTAATAATCACGTGATTAAGTTTCTTGCCACAGTGCGTTCGGTAAAAATTAGTACCATCTAAACGTCACTACTGGGGGACAGGATTGACATGCGCACGTCTAAGAGGACACTGATCACTACAGTTTACAGTAAACCAGGTCCTTTTGAGATGAGGACGGGTCACAATGTGCTTCCAGTCATAGAAAATGAAGGGAATAAAATGAGGAGTTGATTTGGAGCATGAATGGACGGAACCGTATGTTGCTAAGGTAAAAGGTGTGATTGTTAACATCACTGTGTTCTCCTCAGAGCACGTGAAGAAAGGAAAGCCATGAGTCTAATAAGCTCTGAGACAATTAGTAACGTAATCATCTTTTGATAAACTGATGATCAAACTGGATAATTAGGTCTTCTTGTCATCACGGGACTGGATGCAATCTGGATTCATTCTTATACAAAAGCAGCACACACTGTATACTCACTCTCACACACACACACACACACACACACACACATTGTAAACAGGCTGGTGGTATATCTTCCATCTGTGCTGTTTGTCTTGGGATGTCTTTGTTCTTTCTTGATCTTCTCTCTGTAAAGATTTCACTTTTTGTCTCTGCTGCTCTCAGACATTAAATGCTGTTGTCAGGAAATGACTAATTATAATTTCAGTCCGTTACAAGTTCTGGTCACTGGCGTGTGAACTGGTCAGACTGGGAATTGCTTGGCTTTTGTGAGCATTAAAATGTTTTTACTGTTTTATAAAAGATTTCAGTCTGTAAAGTGAAGATTTACTGATTGTCGGTTTCAAAAACTTTGGGTGTTTTTGAAGATATGCGTTGGCCTCTTTTAACTTCTGATGGTTGTTTTCATTGTTTTAAGACCCTTGGAGACTAAATTATTGATCTATAAATCAGAAAAACAGATTAATTTATTTTGAATCATTGCAATCGTAACATTCCCTTGTGGCAGCGAAGTCAACTCACGCAGCGCTTTCAGGTCCTGTTATACTTTAAACTTTCAGGCAAATTTGCTGGTTGGAAAACAACACTAGCGTCTCCTCATCTGCCACACTGGCGGCTAAGGTCTGGTTAAGTTTTGGTAACTTTGAGTACTCGGTTAAAGTTGTGTTTGTGTTTAAAGACAACCAGTGTGGGCTGTTCTATGGGGATGGGCGTGAACCTCAATCTCTCCTGCTTTGTTTTACCATCCATCCGAGACCGCCTCATATTTACTTTGTACTGCGTCCTGCTTTGGTACTGAGCATTAGCAGGCATCGGTTTAAAGGACCAGTGCCATATTTTTTCTGGAGATGGATCGTGTCGGAGGAAATTCTCCTCTGCAGGAGTAAATCCTGCAGATTCAGGAGATGGTTTAAAAGAGCAATCTTGACTTATTACAGCCTGGCTCTCATCTGCATAATAATGACAATCTTCACGGTAATATTTTACTCGCCAAGTTAATTGCTGAGATCTGGGGACGAAGTTCTCCCGACGGTCATAAAAACGAGCAGCCAGACGATCACACAGGTTTGAAACAAGCCTCCAGCTTAGACAAACCTATTCGGGAGAAAAAATGAAGAGGAACAGCTCAACTGTTACCCTACAGACACATCCATCACAGTCTACAGGCGACTTCCTGCTTCAGCTTTGACCTATTGTTCTAACTGCAATTGTGAGCGAACAGTTTGAGGCTTTATGATCCGTTTTCAGGTGCGCTCACTCTCAGAACGACCGGCAAATAAAGTCTTGGTTTGTTTCCGACCTGTCTGATTTGTGCGACTGCTCGTGTTTCTAGACCTGTCAAATGTCTGCTCAGAGATGCCACCGTGTTCACAGATCTCGGCTATTAACCTGCTGAGTAGTGTCATCGTAAGCACTGGGAAGGATGACGAAAGCTACAAAAAGAAGACCCGAGCTGTAATAAACTGGAATTACTCTGTAATAGTTTTCCTAAGTGTTTGGTTCGGATGCAATTTCCTCTCCTTGAAAAAGTTTAAAAAAGAAAAAAAAGAAAGAAATTTTCTGCTCTTACAAGGCTATTGGTTAAGTTCTGGGTAGGTTTAAGCACAAAATAGCTTTTTTGGTTAAAATAAGTATTTTGTTAAGGTAAGGGGACCTTCGTAGTCATGGTTACAACAAAAGCGACTTGGTTAAGGGTTGGGGAGGGTTTTTGACATAGTCAAAAGAAACCAATGTTAACCTTCAGTTGGAAATTGTAGGCGGTTACTTGAACCTAAACAGATTTCGTTTTGGGCATTGGGTGAAAAGTCTGATGCAGTCTCTTTTCTTCAACATCAAATAACATCCTTCCATTTTTCACCAAGAATGCTTTTGAGCTGCATTGTATTATGTTGACAGGTGCTCGTATTATTGTGTTCGAGTCAAATCAACGAGGGCAGGCTGAACAACAGACACACCTCTTTGTATAACACAATGCGGGTCAACCGCACCACCAACTACAGCCTCCAAAATGATCAAACTGTTGAATCAACTATATATATATATATATATATATATATATATATATATATATATATATATATATAATTTTTTTTTTTTTAATAAAACCTGTCCAAGAACATGTAAAGTACTGCTCACATGCCAGCGAATGACGTTTCTGAGTTGCCTAGTGTATATCCTGAAAATAAGAGAGAGGCTAATGGGGTTAACTGGATGTGACAGTCTGGATCTCACTTTGCCTTTTTGATGAACAGAATCACAGATATTCATTTAGAATCAATACATCGGTTAGAATCGCTATCTTCAGCTCCAGTTTACAGTCGCGACATGAGCGGAACAGTGTGTTCCCATTGCATCTCTCTTTTCCTTAGGTGATTTCTCTCGGTGTTATTGGCAGGAAACGGAAAGGACCATATTGCAAAGAACAATAATGATAACATAAAACATTTCTACATAATATCCCTCCTTCCCTCCCTTCCTCTCTCCTCTCTCCATCCTGCCATTGATTTGCTATTAGGCCAGTCCTATGTGGGTCCCATCCACCAGTTTGTTCCCTCCCCTCCTCCTCCCATCCTACCACCCACGCTCCTTGTTAGCATCGCCAGCATTAGAGTTCGCACTTAGCCTCCCCTCCCACAAGTTACACTTCTCCCTTTAATCGGCAGCCTCTCTGCTGTTAATTACCCTGACACTTATACAGTTCACACACTGTAAACACACACAGATTGACAGAGTGACCTCTGTTTGTTGGTTTATGGGGGTGCATGTGTAAAGCTAAAGTCGCCTGTGCGTCCGGGGCGGAGGAGTCAGCAGCAGAGGCTACTACTGCATCTCTGTAGAGGTATTTGCACACGTTAAGACTTAAAACTCACATATATATATTAAAACTCACTCACAGTGATGGCGGTCCTGATTAAAAGAAATTAGCGTTGACTGGAGGTGAACTCGCTGCAATTCTTCGCTCTCAGTGGACAAGAGTCATAATTCCTACGGCCGCTAGATGCCTTTGTTGCTTGAACGTAAAAAGATGTCGTTTTGGCCGTTTTCTCTAACAGCTAATGTTCTCAGTCTCCAGCTAGGGTAGTTAAAGTTTGGGGAATGCATGATGTCCAGACAGCGCCCATCCACCACCCCCTCACTGCCCTTCTTGCACCGCAAAGGACACACTACCTCTTGCACCGGCACCGAACGTTGGCGCCGCACGTAAATGATGAGATTCAGAATCACCGGATAAGAACTTTATTCCTTGGGATTCTGGGCTGGTATCTTCACCGGCAGAATAATCCACAGTTGGTGCTCTAGTGAGTATTTGGGGCAGCGGGACGGTGTGTGCGGGACTGACTCAAAAAGAACTACAGTGTGTGTGTGTGTGTGTGTGTGTGATCGCGGTAATGAACGTGTCACCCAGTGCAACAGTGAGAATGACGGAGGTGTTTTTAATAGTGGAGCTCTGAGCCTCAGAGGAATCGGATAGATCAGACTGTGATACACACACAACACTTGTTAGTGGGATACGTTCATGGTGGCTTTAGGCTTCATATGGGAGTCTGTCCCCAACGTCCCATCAGCACCACGGTGTCTCTGTTTCTGGCCAGTCTGGCAGACACACAATAATAATAATACACTTTTGAAACATCCCCAACGAATGTGTATATCAAGGATTTAAAATAATGAGTTCTCAAAAAATTAATCGGTATGGATTTGATTTGAGCAAGACGTTGTTGAGTATCGTCTGTTGGTCATAATGTATTTCCGAGCGCACTTTGGCAATAATCTCATCTGTCAGCTGGTGATCACACTGCTATGATGGAGAGTTCTTGATGTTTCCACAGGTGCTGGTGCAGGCTGCAGAAAGAGTTCAGCGTAGATAGTTTAGGAGGTCTAAATCCATTTGTGAGCACTCTCACAATGAGATGGAACCACGCATACATCATCATTTATGTGACAAATGAGATTCTATCACAATTTATTACGGACTGTATTTGTATTCTAATAAATTCTCCCTCAAGCATACATCTGAACAGAGCTCTTCAGAGTCGCCGTTTCAGAAAAAATCATGCATCTCTTACAAATGCTCGGACAGACCTCCAAGCATCTCTTTATAGTGAAGCTGAGAGAGGCCACGGGCCAGATTTAGACCTGTGACCTATTCAGGGAATTAGTTTGTTTTGCTTTTTGTTTTATGTTTTGCTCTGTCTTCTTGCCAGCGCTGTATGACACAAAGGCCATGTCCTCTGTGTTCGAGAGAACGGTGAGAATATGGAGAATGCAGTTTACATTCTATAATTTCAAGTTACACATAGTGGCTTTGACGTGGATACAAGTCTTTTTCCCCAAGAAAAATGAAATTATGTATGCATACAAGGAAAAGAAAAACAGCTGAAGTATTTTCATACAAGAAATCGGCTTTCAGATCATCATGTATATGAGAAAATACAAAATATGAGAAATATGAAAAATGGCCCCTGTCAGTGTATATTGTTATATGATTGAATCATTATTATTTATGCATCAACATGTGAGTGGTCCTGGAATGTTGTAGGGATTTTAATTGTTTCATGTACTGTTGGGTAGTTTAACCCATAACATGTAATGGAGTAGAAGTATGAAGCAGCATAAAATGAAAATACTCAAATCCACACGATTGTAATCAAGTACAGTGGTTGTGTATGTGTACTTAGTAACTCTCTGCCAATGCTGGTTGGATTTCACTATTTCTAAAACCCATGTTTCTAGCTCTCAATGCGTCTCTGCTAAATATTCTATATAATGAGATGTTGATGTTTTAAAATTCATATTCATTCTCTGTGCATGAAAAGACGGAGAGGGACTTTATCCCAGAAGGAGAAGACATGACATGACTCCAAGACATGATTAGAAACGAGGACGGGTTTGTGGTGGAGACTGAGGCTGGGGGAAGGCAAAGGTGGTCTCCGAAGACCTGAGTGTAGTTCCACACAGAGAGACTACGTTTCTACCGAGAGCTGGGTTGTCCGTTCCAAGCGCAACCTTACTTTCACCAAAGCTGCCTCAACTGACATTAACATTTTCTGGTGACGAAGGGGTGCAAACGGTGTGTCAGGTCGCTCCTCTGTAATTGTAACCTAACCTAATTTTCAGAGAAGCATGGACTTGACATAATGTGTTTGTTTGTGTTTGTGTTCATTTAAAAACAAATCGTCCAACACATACAGAGAGTGAATATCCAGAGGAAATGGCTTACTGTCATTATTTAATTAGCATTCAGTCACATTGGAGTAATCCTCCTGCTATTGTCAATTAAATTTAAATAATGGGCTGTTTTGCTCGTGCAGTCTCATCAGAGCAAATGTGCCCTCTGAGAAATCATGTGATGAAAATTAAGGATGAACACTGACGTGTTACTTGTGGAGCTCCGGAGAGGGCTGCGTCTTTAAAGTCTCCACAGCCGACGTTCATTCTCTCCAAGTCTGACGCCGCTGCTCGTTGACGTTGTTCGGCATCAACCCCACTTACTTGACCGGAAATTTGCTGAATTTCAATATTGCCCACTTGAAGATGCCTTAGTGCACTTCTGTTAATTTCCACCGAGGCTTAAATACAGCAGGAGTGAGGATGGAGGGGAGGGAGACGGAGGTTCTGGTTAATTAGGCAGGCAGTGGTGAGAACGTCTTTCCTCATGTTAGGCAGATCGCCCCGCAGCCAATCCTGTGACCTGCACATCTAAACTCTGACTGTACCCGTCCAAATATAAACAGCGCCGCGCTCTCTCCTGACTCATGTCGCCACATCACACGCCAGCATACGGCGTCTATCCACACTGGCTCTAACTAGAGCTGACGAAGCTCGGACACTTCCACCTCGTTACTGCTCCGGAAGCGTCCTGGTCGCTCAGTTTCCCGGGGGGCATGTACCTTGCTAATGTGATTCCCCGGGGTTTACACCCGGCTCAGGACTTTTGCTGCATGCCGTCCCTGAATCTTTCCTGCCTCTCGTCACTTTGACCTGCCTTATAAAGACAAAAAAAGCCCCCCTCTCCCTTCCAGAAACAACCCCTGCTTCATCCAGTCTTGTTGCACGTTCCACCTTTCTCTGACTCAAGTGGATGAACCTGTGGAGTGACACTGACAAGACTCTACTCTGCCGACTCCAACCCATTTTCCTCTCTCAGAGGCAAAAAACAGGACATAACAGTGAAAAGAGTCAAAGTACAGAACATGAGGATTGTCAGCAAGGAGCTGCAGCGTCCTCACGCATTTAAAACCTGCGACAAATATCCCCAGCCCTGTTTTTATATTCCCCTCAGCTGTCAGAACCGCAGGCTGAGCCGCCACAGCTCTCAAGGACTACTGCAGTCCTCCCAACACACACACACACACACACACACACACAGAGTCATAGCAATGAAACACTCACCAGTAGAAGCGGTATCCATCACGTCCCATGCAGCAGCAGATATTCAGCAGGTATTCCTGGCATGGCTGCAGCAGCACAGAGTGTGTGTGTGTGTGTGTGTGTGTGTGTGTGTATGTGTTGCTCTGCGTTGGTGTTTGTGTCTGTGTTTTATTTAAGGCATGCAGCGCTGCATGTTAACATCCAGCACAAGCAGCAGCAGCAGCAGCTATTTTCCTGTTTTCCTCGAGTATCTCCAAGAACAAACCTCTTCTCTCTTTTCCTCTCCACAGTGAGAGATGTGGAGGAGGGTGGGGGGGACGAGAGACACTGATAGACTGAAAGTGAGAGAGAGAAAGTGAGGGAGAGAGAGAGAGATTGGGAATTAGAAGGAGAGAGGGGTGAGAGACACCGAGACTGAATGATAGGCTATGTTTGTCGTTCCTCCATCCTTCCTCTCCTCTGCTTTTGGAGAGATCATCCATCACTCTATTACACACCAACACACACTCACACATTCTCACACACACACACACACACACACACACACACACACACACACACACACACACTAATACACACATTGATATATTCCAGCTCCCCAGAGACCGCCCAATGAGTGTTCAGTTCTGTGGCTGTGGGTAAATCCAATTGGCTTAGCAAACTGTCAGTCAGTCATGATCCCCTGTATCCCCATGGCAACGAGGAGGAGGAGGTGGTGCTGGTGGCGCTAGTGGTGGTGGTTTGTGTTTGTGTGGGGGTGGGGGTGGTGTGTGTCTGTGTGTGTGTGTGTGTGTGTGTGTGTGTGTGTGTGTGTGTGGTGGTGGTGGGGGGGGGTGAAGAAAAGTAGGAATTGAAGAAAACAAAGTGGGAGGAGAAAGATGAGGAAGAACCAGAGAAGGAACAGGTAGAAGATGAGGCGAAAACAAACAGGCAGGAGGAGAAAGATAAAGACTCATCTGGCTCTTTGATAGGGGTCGTAGAGGGATTCAAATAGCCCCAAGTGGCAGGACGCCATGGAGAGAGGACATTTACCCTTAGATGCTGAAGGTGGAGGTCTACATGGGTCCTGATCAGTGGAAGACTTACGCAAAACTGACGTGCATAAATCAATTTTCCAAACAGAAAGACCAGATTCAAAGTTGACCCAGATAGGATAGGATCATTCAACCAACCACACAAAATTGCTGTTGACCCAAGATACCATTATGCACCACCAAGACCCTTTGGTCTGGCAGATGTGCTCCAGTTATCGGGGTAACACACTGCTCAGCTTGCCCAGTAAAGCATACAGTATGTTAGGGGGCTGGAAAGGAGCCTTCAGCCGTTGGTCAAACCTCAGTCTTCTTTGTAGCCTTGTTCTGGGCCTCTGAATCACCATCCACATCTAGTTTTTTTCTCACCAATTCAAACAGGTCTGGTGTTGAGCTTAATAACAGCTGTTACTTGGTTGGAAAAACAACCGAACCAATCAGCTTTTTTGGTGGGATTAAGAATCGTTTCATCAGCTACCTATTCCACAGTCCATAGTAAAGAATAATGATACGGTTTGTTGTAAGTCGACTCAGAGAAATAGCATCTCTAAAAACGTATTTTTTTAACATTACGCGCTCCGAGCACTCGATGTTTACTGAAGATGGCAATGATGGGACATATACGTCAGATACTCCTGACAAATTTGGGCAAAATAACTCCCCACACAACAGGTAACATGTCAGTCAGTCAGTTCAATGAACTGTTGAACTCCTGACTTCAACGGTCAGGAGGACCGACATAGATTCTGTCCTGAAGTTGTGGAACAGTGGACCAGCTCTTTACTCATGCAGGGATATTGAAGGGGTCGAAGGAGTTGTCCACCTGTGCCTGTGGCCATGATCCAGATACGGGAGCTATCGCTATGAACCATCCTGTCCTTGTATAATTGGAATTTGAGCTATATCCATATTCTTGGCAACGAGTTAAGCACATTCTTGCTCTGTTTTTTGCCAGTGGTTGAACAGAATCTCTAGTGTGACAGCACAGATAGTGCTGTTCAAATTATTTGTTTAAGGTGTATAGAGGATTTAATTACCGCCAAGCCGTATGGCAGCACCGCCTACTAGCAGGGCATATGTATGTTATTTACCTTGGTTGTCAATCAGCAAGAAAAGGATGCAGGCTTTACCTGAAACCATGGTGAGATTGACTCATTTCCCCGCAGTGTCACCACTCGACCGTGTGACACAAGCCAGCACTTCTCCGGTTCCCCTCTTG
Organism: Xiphias gladius; assembly: GCF_016859285.1. Taxonomy (NCBI): domain Eukaryota; kingdom Metazoa; phylum Chordata; class Actinopteri; order Istiophoriformes; family Xiphiidae; genus Xiphias; species Xiphias gladius. The sequence continues at coordinate 29,923,863 of NC_053407.1, read as the reverse complement.
TGTTGACGATTGTGCACTCAACTTGCTTTAGTTTCAGGTCATTTTGGTTAAAAAAATAGACAAAGACAGAAAGTAAACCAAAACACTTCAGGGATAGGAGTTATTTATTGTCCATCACAGTCTCAACAAAAAGAGTTGAGTAAGACCTGCCCTCCTGAGATTGGCAACAAAAATGACAAATAACAACCTGTGACTGTGACACTTGGCACATATAAAAAGGGATTTGTTCAGTTTAGTGACCTTAGGATTGATATTTCCTCTTTGCCGAGGAAGTTGTTCTCTTGGTTTAAATGGTCCGTCACAGTCAGTACCTCCAAATGTGAGGCCATGGTGTACTCTGCTGGAATGCTGTGAATTACAGATCTACTTTGTTAGATAGTTATTGACAGAACGTGAATGCAGAAGAAATCGGCCAAAACTGGTTTCCTTCACAGGAGATCAGGTTTTACACATAGAGAATAGCTGAAGAGCTTGGACAACCCAAAGGAGCTCAGAATAGAAGTGCGGCTTCCTCATGTCGAAAGGGGCAAGTTGAGATGGTTCAGTGTGATCAGGACGCCTCCATCATTTCTACCTCTGGTTGCTTTCTACATGTGTCCAACTGAGGGCAGAACGCAGTACAGACCCAGAATAGACCCCAAAACGTATTCCTAATTCAAACCTTACCGGACTAACCAGAACCATTTGTTTGGCAGAACTTTCTGCAAGTCCCATTCAAGGGCAAAATAGTTTCATCACCAGTTAGAAGTGCTTTGAGTACAACTTTCTTCCATTCTTGCCTATATCCTACCCTATTCAGGCCCAGTCTGGTGACTTCTGTTGCTGCAGGTTGCATCCCTTCCCAAATCCATGCTGCACTTGAATCCATTTGTATCCAAAACAATGATTTACTTGGTTTACTATTACAGACCCTCTGATACAACTGAGTTAAACTTTTAAAGAAGTGAGGGGGGAATTAGCCAGTGACTTAAGTGGTCATTGTGTTGAGCGGCCTTCAACACTGGTTTCACGGATTTGTGTTCCACCTTGTTGTAAAAGTGTTGATATTTGGCAGATATGGCAACGTACAATGATCCAAAAAATAATTAGGGTTGAATTACTTTCCCTGGTGCTGGGGAAACATGTTTTCAGCTGGGCGTAAAAACACCAGATTCATATGAACAAAAAACAGAAAATAGTAGCCAGCCAAAATGGGTTCCATACAACTTGGTAAATCACACTGTAACAGCACCATACGATTTTGGGTCAGCTAGAAAAATTTAACAATGTGAAATTGGCATGGTTGAGAAATATACTTCAGTAATTAGGATGAATACACAATGCCACAGTTTCAAAGTGCTGCTGATGGTTGAAAACTGCATTTGAAAAGCATTTTGTTCGGGCTGGTGAGGCTGTCTGAGTCCAGTCTGGCTCAATACACAAAGTACTGTAGGAATCTATAGGAAATATTATAGGAAACTGTCCGTAAGGCTCGTCTGCTCACGATAATTAAAAAAAAAGAAAATAATGAGATCACGCAACAGTGTAATAAAATAGCGTACCCTATCCACCTGAAGTCGTAACTGGGGCTACACCCTCAGCACCCCTACTTCCTGCAGCAATAGTTTTACCAAAAATCTGTCATTTGTAAAGCAAAATACAGCTATATCATATGAATATTTAGCATATGACCAATCGCATTTTCATCCTTTGAAAATGCTCAGAATTACCTTTTTGCTTGTCCAGCATGTGGTTTGGGTTTGATCCTACGAGGTTCAAAACTTAATCAGCACGGGAGTTTGGAAAAAGTGCCAAGGCTCTAAATGAGTTTTTAAATCATTCGGTGCTTCCAATGCAACAGTAATATGTGCATCTTTTATTTACCTTAGTGCTGCTGGACCTAATGTATTTATAAGTTGTGGTTTAAGTTTTAAAGCAGGGATTCTTAAATCAGTTAGGATCGTTTAGCTTTTAGTGTTGCAGTTGGTTGAGTAAGGCGATGAATAACAGATGAAAGAGGTTGTGATCGATTCAGAGCTCCATCACACACAAGAGACAAAAAAACTTACTGCCGCCTTATCGGTAGTTTTTAGGCACATGTTGAATATATAAATATGTAATCATATATGGCGGCATCAGAGACCAGGAGAGAGAGAGGGGAGGAGATGAATGAGGAGTGACTGAAGCCTCAGACTTAATCTGAATGCACAGACCTGAACAGAGCTCTTTCTGCAGCTCACTACATCACGCTTGTCTGATTTTTATTTGCTTGTGTTTTCCTGTTTGGGTTTTATGCTTATTACCGTATATATGTTTATTATTCCTTCAGGTCCCCCAGGAATCCCCAGCAGAAGATCATCAAGCGGGTGATTGGCCTGGAGGGCGACTTCATCAGGTAGGAAGCAGCGCCCCTCCTCCCTGCAGTGACAGATCACTGAAAATCTGACTGAGCCACTCTAACTAATACTGATAAAGGAATTATATGTTTAAATCACAGCCGGGTTGTAGTAAAAACAGATATCCTGAGGTTGATGTGAAACAGCACCCTGTTAGTCGGGAAAAAAACGCAGCTGTCTCACATCTTATCGTATAACCCTGCAGTCAAGAGGTTAACTCCATCATGCTGATTTCTAATCAGATTAACTGGCATCACCTTGTGGCAAAAGTAAATCACTGCTCTGTTCCTGCACAAACACAAACCAGTCACAAAGCCACATGAGGAGCATGAAGAGCAAGAAACATGGAGCGTTTAGCGATTATGTACTGAGGTTTTACTCTTTAATGTGGCAAACACAAGGAAACATCCTACTTCGGCGGCAGGATGTCTACACTTGTTAGTATTGGGATATACTGTATTGAAAGATCTTTTTTTTAAGTCCTTTTTAAAATTCCTTCCTGACATACAAAACCATACAAGTGTTGCTTTGGTGGTGGAGGATATCATGCAACATCAACTGAGAACAAAACAACAAAACAACCAAGACTGTTAAATGAAGACCAGATGGGAGAACATGCTTAGAGAAAAAAAAAAAGTTTTTAATTATTAAACTTAATACAGTGAAAAGTATTTGCTGTATGAGCCACATATTAATTTAAACCCTCAACCCTTGGCAGCGGACACAAGTAGTGAACACAATGTTGACATAGCATCATATTTTAAGTTGATACGTTGAACTTGTTAGCAAACAGCTGCTTATTTCCACATCAAGTTGTTACAGAGCAGCATGATACTTCATCTGGATCTGGTGTCTGTGTCCACTTGATGAATCCAAGTCCAGTACTCCCTCTCTTTTAGCTCTGGTTTTGGTCTCCACCAGCTCCTGAGGGAAACATCTGGCTCTTTAGCTGCTAAATGCTCCACCGTGTCCACCAGCTGGTCGCTGACTGTGTCTGTCTGCTGGTTGCTGCTGAGCAGGTGATGGACGGTGGCTTTTTACAGCTGTTTCATCTGCCTGCTGCAGCTGGAAACGACGCTATGAGAGCGGCGAGAGTGAACCGGAGCAGTAAAGCCGTGGGTCAAACGGATAGACAACGAGCTCACTATAAAGCTCCGTAAAGCCACTGATTTGAAAGCTCTTTATTTCCCAGTTTAAGGTGATACTATCATCTCTTACTTACCCTTGAACTAATTAATAAAAGCATTTAAATTATCTGAGCACCAGTTTTTGTCAACTTCAGTCCAGTTCAATCAGTCAGGGGTTATCTAATAAAGTTTTGATTAATTTAATGCGACTTTTACACTTTTAAATGAATAACCCTAATAAAAAAATGCACTAAATGTATTACAAAACTCTTAATAACTGGTGCCTCCATGAATCAGCCCATGAATAAATCTCTTGTGATTTACCCCTTACTTTGTAAAGTAATGGCAACTCGGTCTCTTTTTAACGAAAGATAACTCTTTCAATAATGGGGAAGTTGAAGATAATAGAAGCATAAAATAATTGAAAATAAGGGATTTTATCAACTACAGCATTATATAGCTTTATCAATTTCTTCTACATATATTTAGTCTACTTTTATTTTTATTATTTAAAGAATATTTTATTTTGGCATTAACTTTCCTCCATATTGCTAACCATCTTTAACAGGCAACTAGCCAGAAGGATTCATCAAAGAACCAATCAAAGTGCTCCACCTCATCAACATCCTTCATATAAATTTACAAAACATCGTCCTCCACCTCCCGTAGCTATGTCGGCGCGGTTTTTGGTTCTCTGTCAGGTCCAGAGGACGTTGAAGTCACTGTGATGAGACACGAAAGGAAACCTTCCGCCTGCCTGACAGCAGATCCTGACCAGCCAATCACTGTGGCAGCTGTTTAGTGGACAGGTGAGAGGCTGCCTCTCAGGACTCGGCTACGTCCTTAAACCATATTCATGCCTCAGATTGAGTTTTAAAGGGGAACTTCTCCGATGTCCCACCTGAGTGTGCGTGTCCAGGTGCTGGGGAGCACGACTGCATTTGTGAAAAAGTGGGATAAAGGCCTGCAGTGTCTCCGGAGGGAGCTGTGTGACGGCTGGTAAACATCCCCAAGTGATGAAGACTCATAAATGTTGATGCAGTGATTATACAGTATACTTTCATCATCATCGTCTTCATTATGCCTAAAATGCCCCCCCCCACGTCAGTGTCACTGGATCCTTTTTGTTGTTTGAAATGCTGAAAAATAAATTTTAATAATTACGAATGTTTTTTGTGGCCAGCTCATAGACACTGAAAATGATCACGCAGGAATTTAGAGGAGCCAACTAATCTTTTCTCATTAACTTAATATAAATATATAAGTTTTATTCATTTCAAGTTCATTCAACTTAAAACTCTCAAGTTTTTATTTTCGGACGTCAGAACGTTTGACTTGAAATGATGAGGTGAATGAATGGTTCGCTGAGGGTTCATTCATCTCATTAAATTAAGTTTCTGCAGAAACAATGGCGGCATATTAGCAGACTTCCCAGCATGCGGAGTTAAAACTCTCCAGAGATCAGTCCGTTTTGTAGAAAATATTAATAATGGAAACTTGGTGTGTGTCTTTGAGACATGTTAAAACAAGTCCTGGCTATTTCCTCTCTGAATGATAAAAACGGTGCTCCCCCTGTACACTTAGAGTTTACCAGAGTCACTGGGAGCAGCCCCACATGTCGTCTTTGTACCAACTGTGGTACGAAGTGGCTCCAACAGGAGCAGCTCCAGCTCTAAGTTCTTCGTGTCAAACGAGGAACTGACTCTTTAAGTTGGACCAGCTTTGAAAGGATTTTCAGCATTTCTGGAGGCTAATTTCACGTTCAGGTCGACTGCTCATTTTGCGATGCCCTGTGGTTTTACAGCTGTGTCCTGCTTTTACATAAATAGGATTGTGAATGCGGGACCTCTACTCACAACAGATGATTTCTACATTGATGAATTGCTACTTTTACTCAAGTGTTTGAGTTGTGAGCTTGTCACACCCGAATCTCCCGCCAAACTGTCGGTGGTCACTGTGCATTGTGGGCAATCTAGGCGCCCACTTTTGACAAGGAAGAGGAATGTGTGGAATAAAAAGAGAATATCTCTGGTTCTGCAGCGTTTTCGACACTGATACTTTCTTTTACCATCTACTGTGTCTATTGCAGGACTCTCTTAAATAAGGACTTCAGTAATTTAGTGATCCATTCAGCTGCTACAGCCTCACTGTCTGAAGGACACTTCAGTGGGTGTCGCGCCTGCTGCCGAGACTCTTCTGGTGCAAGCGACACTAAACAGCACTTTGTACACAGTTCGCTGTTTTCAGCTGTTCTTTTTTTGTTTTTGAGGTGACTTTCAGAAGTCGTCGTCTACAAGATGCTTGACTTCGTCCCATTAATAATCCTGTTTCCTCCGCATGGCCGAGGAAACAGGCTCCCACTCGAGACAAAAGTAGATTTGAAGTGACCAATCACTGCTGGCATGGTGTGTCGTGTTTGCCAGCAGGGGGAACATATTACAGAAAGGATTTTGGTGCAGCACACCATGAAACCGACTTGTCAAACTGCTGAGAGCTCTGTGGCAGTTGTTCAACTCAAAGTCAGGTTGAAGTCTCTATTTTTATTTATTTATTTTGGCCCGAACTGGAAACAACCAGGGTGCAGCAAGACTCCATAACACAGAATCGAATCAGAGGTGGTGCCATTCAACACCATCAGCCGCGTCAGGTGGCCTAAACTGACGTGCTGCTCTGAAAATGGGGAGCGTTGTCAAGCAGCTGAAGTGTCAAATGCCTCATAGAACGGGCTAGAACGGACTTTTTTCTTTCATTTATAGTGTTTGGGGTAAACATAGAAAATCAGCATTATGTGAGTTTCTCAACTGGTTTATAAGACAGAATATACAGTATTTTATACCAATGTCTACATGCTAACATAGGTGGAGCTTTTATAACATTGTGAAATCCTTGTAACACCCAGTTTCCCCAAATTCCAGTCTTAGCAACAACTTTTTGCTTTAGCTGCTGATACCATTTTAGTTTCCCCTTGGCAACTGAAAATCACACCTCTGCAGGATCGCCGCCCGTTGTGCCGCTCAGGAGCTCGCATCTCCCTCGGTCGCAGCCTGAGGGGTCATCTTTTTTATTTATTTATTTTTTATTTTTTTAAATCTGACATGGAAAACAACAACAGTGACTCCAGTAAAGCGTGTGGCCTGATATTTGAACGGCCATTTGAAGTGGAGGACTTCCATCTCCAGAGGTCAGTAGATGCAGCAGACAAAGAAAGCAGAGTGACATTATAGGGGATGCGATGGGTTGGTAGCAATTACAAAGATTTGCAGCAAACACTGTAACACAGAGAACAGTTGGACTCTGTAAACAGTCCACTACTGCTAAAACTCTCAGTCACACGCTCTTGATCTCTTATGTGGGATAGATTCAGCTGCCAGTTTTAAACAAATGCATTTTGGAGGCTGCAGTTTGTGCTGCCGAGATGTTGACAACAAACCGGTATCGGTCGGGCTCAAGGTCTGTCCCTGACTCTCGGACCTCAGGGTCACAGAATACAAGGCAAAGGAAACAGAATTAGTCAACTTTCTGTGTAAAAAGGCAAAGTAGTGCCCTCATGAGGAGCAGTAAAAACTGGGATCAATTCATAGTATAGTAACATGTCTGTACATATAATTCACTAGCTCAAAAAGTCGTTCACGCTCATGCAGTAATGTCGTGCGTTGCATGCAGCCTTCCGGTCTTTTCATTTTTACCTTTGAATCAGCAGCATCAGGACACAAAATTTCAGCACAGGCTCTCACACTACCAAACTACCGAAGCCGAACCCGAACCCTCATCTATCTTAATTACTCTCACCTCAAATTTGACGAGTTATAAATGGCCAGCACCGTGAAACGTAACGTTTCACTGCTGAAGTTGTTTTCCTTGATCTAATAAATTGGGATCTTTGTTAAATCCCCGTGTGATTTCTGTGAAGCAGACTGCACTGGAGCATTTTAACTTTTCAAGCTAAATGTTGGCTCGAAATTGGACTGGAATTGCATTTGAACTGGCATTAAGAACACATTAATGTTAGGTTGCAGATAGCTATTTTTATTCTTAGTACATTGTATGGCAGGGAGTGTGTGTGTGTGTGAGTTGTGCTCTTCTCCCTGGATTTCCTTCAGGAAGAGGTGGGAGCTGTTCTCAGCCCTGTTACACTGTGTTCTCGTGAGGAAATGAGCTCCACAGTTCAGATAATGAGACGCAGCAGGAGAACAGAGCGGGCCGGGCTGCTGGCTCTCATACAGCAACTTCTCAAAATTCACCGTCTCATTGCTGGACTGTATTTTATTTATTACAGAGACCACTGCGTCCCCGGTCCGTCTCTCTGAACATTAGCATCGCAGACCTTTTCATTTTTACCTTTGAATCAGGAACATCAGGACGGTAAAACTTTGGCAGACGACCAAACTACCAAGCTTCTGACAGATGACTAGGAGGATACCCTTCCTGTGCTGTGGTTTTAATACATTATCTGATGCAGGCACTGGTTAAATATAATTATTTGGTCTGATTTATGAGATAATTAGTCATAAATCATCAGACGTTGTTCCCTAGTGCTCCCTCATTGGGTTTTTGTTTCCAAAAACATTTCTGCTCTTTTTAGTTCAAACTGTGCTCTGTATCGAACTTGTAAAGATTTCAAGACCAAATTTGATCCCCTGCAGTCACAGCTTTCAATAACTTTCTTATTCTCATATAGTTTTTAAGAGTGAGTCATCACCCAGACATTTAGGAAATACAAAACAAATCCTTCCACAAGGGTCGATTCTGACTCTTTTTTTGAAGGTTATTTAACTCCTACACCAAGTAGAAATCGAGCTATTGTTTCTCCTTTTTTGTGAAAATCTGTTGGGGCCAGATGAACTTTAAAATCCTTTATAATGCTACACACATTTTGTATTTTCCCACAAAAAGTTTTAGAACAAAACCTGCCAAAAAGTGCAGAGTGTGAACTATAAGTAAATTTATTTATAAATATATTTATGACTGCACGGATTCAACCAAAATGATTAATCAGTTAATGCTTGAAAAAACATGTCGTGCATTAGTAATAAAGACAGTTTATCTTATTAGCAGTCCTTGAATCTCTGGCTTTTAATGCTTCAAATTTCCCTTAATTTGCTAAATTACGGGACGGAACACATTAATAAACTTTAAGTTCTTAAACCCCTTAAGCTCTTAGGATGAAGAACATGAGCAACATTTATTGACTTAGGTTCTTGTTTTAAAAATGCAGATTTACAATCGGCTCATTAAAATACAGCAGGAGGATAAAAACACCAGGGCTGTCAGTCCACCTTTACTCCCCTTTATTCTGGGTTGTAGTGATAGCGGCTTTTCAGTCGACCACACTTCTAAAGCCAGTAGTGTTCTTTGTTAATCACTTGTATCAAAAAATGCTGTGGGACAATAAATCACAGCTTCCTCATAAGTTTTTAACAAACGAATCCTCCAAACTATGAGTTTTTTTAGTCATCGCTTTCTAAAGTGTAAAAAATAATGGCCCTTGTAGCCATTGAAGGGAAAACACTGGGACTGCAGCTCTCAGGTCACATAGTCTCAGTGGGTATTTTCCACCCCACAGCTTCAGGGGGCGGTAAGGAACCCATTTTGGGTTGGTGCACCAGCATGAGCCGAAGAGGACGTGGCACTCGAACACTTACCAGTGTGTTACAAGTGACACACAGCTGAGATCTTTTCTTTAGTGGAAGTGTCTTCAAACAAGTGGAGGAATAAGAGTGGCCCTGTGCTGTGGCCCCAGTTAACTGCGCACGTTTCACCAGTGTGAGCCTTACACTGAACATCATGCTGCATCCAGTTATCAACGTCAGAGAGCCAAAACAATCAGGCAGCTTGAATATGGAGGAGAACCTCCGTCGTCTCTGAGTTCTGCTCAGGCCACAGCTGCTGTAGTGAACCAGATATGGTATTAAAGAGAAGGCTGTGTGACTAGCTGCTGAATCAGTCTTATCTAAGTTTTTGTCTTGAGGCAGCTGGCCTATTCCTGGTCCTGCTTCAGATCAACGCGGTCAAGTAACCACCCCCACACCTGTCAGTCATCTTGACGAGCTGTCATCTCTTCCAGTCCATAAAGCCTCCACATTTGTTGAAGAATGACACAACCAACGCAATTTAAAACCCAACACTGTCTAACTTGTTTTTGGTTTCTCACTGATTTCTATCACCATAGCTGTTGCTATGCGTTCCTTCTACTCGGTGGCACAGCACATGAAAAAGCAGTTTCAGGCCGTAATGTAGACACATTACTTGGTTTTGGTCTCAGGCCCAGTATGACATACCCTATTTATCTAATGGCCATTTTATTGTCAAAATGTTGTGGCTTCAACGTTTGATTTAATTACTTCCGCTGTGGGGATTTGCAACAAAACGTCAGTGCAAACGCCGGAATTAAAGGCTCTGTCCACCACATTTACGAAAATCACATCTTCTCACTTTCCTCTAGGGGTGCGTATCCATGCAGATAGCTTTGGTTTGATTTCTCCAAGTTATGAGATACTTGTTTAGTTCCTGTTCACAGCGTTGGAAAAACACATGTAAGAAATTCAACAGTAACCTCTCTGGGAACGGGGCATCTCCGGATAATCCACACAGATAAATCCACTAAATAATAGTCCCTATGAAAACTGTTGGGAGCATATAAAACCAAAATCTGGTGTGACTAGATACCACTGGGAGTGAACTGGTAACATATGTTTCTTGCTAATTTGGATGAGCCGACTCTTTTGTTTCAGCAGATGTGGAGGATCTACAGACGCTCTGCCGGTGAGGGTGTGGTGCTCTTCTCTTTCGCAGCTACACATTCGGACTGATGAGCGTATGAATTTTTACAAAGGAAATCGCTACCAGTATGATGTCTTATTTGAGGAGGTGAAAGCACCAAAGCATGCGTTAGGATGATGGTAGTCCTTCGAGTGTTTTACTTTGACCGAGCTGGTGGTTATTCAGATGTGGACAGGAGTTTTAAAATACTGTGGTCGTAAGTCTGAGCAACCCCCCTGATCATTTTGAAGAAAATGGAAAACAATCAAATGTAATGTCGCTGAGACAATACGGTCTCCGCCGTATTTTTAATTTAATAAAGTAACTTTTGGATTGTACAGATAAACTGCACCTCAGTCCCGTAATTTCCCAGACGTAGCTGAGGACATGTCCTCTGCAGCCGTGGACGCAGATGCTAACATCACGCATGCAGCACCACACGATGCATTAAAACAGATCATCCAACCAAGTGACACGTAGAGTGAACACAGTCGCACCGACAGACAACACACACCACCCAGTGAACCAGTAAACACATCAGATCCCTCACCCGCAGTCGGACCCTGCGGCAGCGCCACAGAGGCTGAGAGGAAGTGGCAGGGCATCAGAGCGACTGAGGCGCTTTCCCAGTATCATAACGCGCCGTCGTCATGCGATTCGTCCCGGCAGCTGTTTGTGTCGGGTGCCACCGTGCAAATTACAGGTCACCGGCTGGGGAGAGGATGAATAATTAACGGGCCCGTGATGAGTTCCCTGGCGGAGGCGGCACCGACGACGCTGGCTGTCGGCTGGTGTTGTCTTACACGGGCCAGGTCGACATAAATCACAGCTCCGTTTATAATCCGGCCACGAAGGCCAGACCATCTGCCTGCCATGTAACCATCAGCCACAGAGAGCAGATTGTTTTACAGATTCATCTCCAAACAGAGAGGCTTCTACATCACATAAATCTCCCATCGTGGCTGTCAGGCCAGACGAGACTAGGTTCTGTGGCGCAGCGAAAGAGAATCAGCAATGTGAACTAATGGTAACGCAAAAATAAAGTTTGTCCTTTAAAGCATTATACAGGTGCCCATCCAGCAGCAGGCAGCCGCTACGTCCTAAATTTTACACATTAAATTGAAGACAGGGCTCCATCAGTATTTTGGAAATTAACTTAATTTGTAGTCAGGGCAGTGAGCACAGCACAGATATTGTTGGCAATTTTGTGGAGGCTTTTATCAAAATTGCCAAAACCTGGCAGTATGCGCTGAACAAAATTGAATTTGGCCCGTTCTCGCAGCCAGGATTTGGAAGCAGAGAGAAGCGACACATTTGTCTTCCCTTTGCTGCAGAAACGCGTCTCGACTTTGATGCAGCCTCATTCGCTGACCCTCCCGATACAGAGTCGTCCGCTGACGCTCCTCAGCGTCAAAGCGAATGGTTTGGGTACTGATAGTTTTGGTGTATCTCCAGAGAGTGGCAGAGATTTTACTGGAGTCGGTGTTTACTTGTTGTTTTGAGAGTCTTTGCAAATTGTGTCAACTTGACATGACTGGTTTGCAACATGGAAATTAATAATGTAAGAAAGGAATTTAGGTTAACACTGTAAGCAAACGTGTTTCAATACACAGGCGACACGTGTGTGTTTTACTGCCTTGTTCTGCATTTTATTCCTTGTAAACTGTGGAATGTTTGCACAGTGTGAGGAGCATGTTAATAGTTTAATTACATTTAACAGTAACACTGGGTTGCGTTGGCATTTTTCTGAATCGTGTAACACTAGAAGTAGTGAGCTATATTTCTACCAAGTATCAGGGCAGGTGCTGTTTAGGCTCCATTCTGTTCTTCTTCTACTGCGGGTTCGGGGCTTCTGTCATAACCATACTGGAATTTACAAGTTATCCCTCGTCGAAAGAAAGGAGACCGCTGCACCCGCCTACCGAAGGGTTTATAGAAATGACAGCGTTTGTCCTGGTGTCCAAAGCACCGTCGCCTCTTCAGGGACTTGTATCTCGAACGTTCCGGCTTGTGAAACATGGTTAAAATGGTTCCGAGGCAGACGGAACCTAGAACCGAGACCACGCAGATTCGCACAAGTTGGCCTTAGGAGAAGCTCCAGGCTACGGGTCGTTACGTTGCCATGGTGCAACAGAGCTGTTTCTTATTGTGAGCCTGTTAGCATGCTAATGGTAGCATTTAGTTCCACGCTCCATCGCTTCCAGACAGAACTGAACTTCTGACCCTGGCAGTGCTGCTACCGTACGTCATGTCTCTGGGCTTCACAGGCCCGTTTAGGAATTCGTGCGTGATGGAATCCAGGCCCCTGTAAATGTCTCAATCCACGCCGCATAAACTGGGCCGTGGCTGTCAGCGTCTGTCAGGCAACGTCAGGAATGATAGTTCAGACACGTTGTCACCCTGTCAGGACTTAGGTTTGGCTATTGACATAATGCCATTACGTTAATTGTCTTAATCCAGTGTGAGGTGCTGTCAGCAGCTGTCCACCTCTGCCTCCTGAAACTCCTTTCAGCCTCTGCCGCAACATTCATCAGCTGCTGATAACACTGATGAAAGGACGCGTGCGTGTGTGTGTGTCCGTCTGTGTGTTCAGGAGACGTGAATGTTTATCTCGTCTTAGTGAACCCTTTGTTCAGAAGTGGCCCAGATTCAGTAAAAACTCTTCTCATGTTCACATGACAGCGTCCCGACAATTTGTAGCATCTGGAAGCTGTGTGAAGCATCTGTGGCTTAACGCTGTGTTTTGTGTTGTTTTGCTGTGTATGAGTATGTCTGCTGTGTCCAGGAACAGATGAGCGTGTCAGGAAATGAGTGTGTCTGCTGTATCTGGGTTAAACCCTCGGTAACAAGACGCTGTCTGTCTGACTCAGGTTAGTCTGTGGATACGCTGGAAGAATTTCAAGGCATGTTATTTAAACAAAAACAAAAAAGCAGAATAGTGACTGGATTCACAGGGTTTATGGGGGAAATTTTTTTTCCCATAAAAAAAATGTAAATATATATGAATTATACATAATATATATTATATATAATTTATATTTGTATATAAATATAAAGTATATATATATATGTATAAATATATATATTTGTGTGTGTGTGTGTATATATATATATATATATATATATATATATATATATATAATCATCCTAGTTGTTTTTGCAGTTAAAAGGATCAGCAGAGTCGGTAAAGTTTGACTCAAATCACATTTTAGTGGCACTGCTGCCATCGGGTGTAACTGCTCTTACAACTTTGACCTTATTTTCAGAGTGTAGTCCATTTTTCCGATGGTTCCGATAAGGCTGCACAGTGGCCTGACCATTTACGAAACACGGGCAGACAGACAGTCAGGCGGGTCGGGAACAAACCGGCGGTTTAAACCTGAAGTGTAGCTAATAATCGCTCACTGCTCAGGAAAACATGGCTGTGGGAATGTTTTTTCAGACCGCAGGGGATTTCCTTTTGTTGCAGCACTGCAGTTGATCACTGCGACAAATTGGCAGCTGGGCTGGTTCTGCCGCACCGTGTGCAAGTCTAATGATGATAACATCTCGCTTTTGTTTTTCCTTCACCGCTCAGTCTGACGCTGTGTGTATTCTCGTTGGGTAGCTGTGTTTGGACAAGGAGAGATTCTTATTCGTGCCTGACTGTCCCACTGACGCCATTTTCAGTTGATGCAGAAACTGCAGTAGCGGTTACCAGTAAAAGTCGATGTTTTTAATCTCGATCAAAGAAACACAGTGTAATGATTGAAGAATGACTTCTGCAAGTCAGCGTACAACAACCTGTACAGCTGCACATTAATCTCACCTATGCTTGCTTCCATTTTTGCGGCCGACTTTCTGTCACTGTTTCTCTGCGTCTGACATGGGAAGGTGATATCCCCCTTTTTTTCCTCATGAGTACAAAACTGTGGTTGGGTCAGCTGTTTCTCCAGCGGTGGAAACCGCCCTCAGTTGTGTCCTCATCAGTTTAATTACTTCATATTTTTTCCTCAGCTTTCACATGTCGAAACGCGTTTCCACGTGATGACGGAAAACATAGACAACATTAGCAAAGATGTGTAATTTCACAGGTTGCTCACTTAAAAAAGTCTCATTCAAAGGAATAACATTTTAAGTAAATATAATGTAATGAGCTGCAACCATTAGACGATGAATTGATTAGTTGATCGACATAAAATTAACTGCACCTATTTTGATTATTACTTGTTTTTGCCATTTTTCATGTAAAAATACAAACATTTGCTGGTTTGAGTTTCTTAAATGCAAACGTCTGACATCTGATAATGTAGAAAATTGTCATGTGCCGTTTTTACCGTTTTCGGATGTTTTACAGCCCAAGCCTTGATTTGATTAAGAGGGAAAATAATCGGCAGATGAAATGATTATTAAAATAGTCGTTAGCTGCCGTCCTAACGTTGCATACGGCTCTAACGTTGAGTACGTAGCCGGCAAGCAAGGCAGCCAGCACCGGTGCTTTGCTGTCTGGACTTGTGTTCCTGAGATGTGTGTTTTAAAATCCTAGCCTCTGTGTTGAAGTTATCCAAATTTAGCTAATTGACAGTGCAGTTTCTTTCCCAAGCATGTTTTACCTTTAAAAACGGCCACTATGGAAATGGAGAGAGGCCGTTCAGGTGTCTTTACATGTGCTGTTACCTATATCGACGGTACGCAGTCCTGCTCACTGCCCGGTCGCCAGCCTTCCTGAATATGACAGTACTCTGTTCATGTAGTTAACTAAAAGGTGCTCAGCCTTCTCTGTGGTGAAAAAGCCATTTTTGATATCATGATTTATCGTAATAATTGATCTTTTTATCTGTTGGTCAGACACGTGAAAGAATAATGGTCACTTCAGTAGATTGTGTTTGCATTGACTCGGGTTTTATTGATTTCTTTTTATTATTTCCACCCCGATGAAGACGACGTGAGGTCTATATAACAAACTTACTCTACTTACAATACGTGTACTTGTTCTGCCTAAAGTTGCCTGAGGAACCTTTTTATTGTTGTAACAGCGATTCATCCGTCCTCGCCCTCTGTCCCACTGTCAGCCAGCTCTTCTGCTTTGCGGCTCTGATTATTCCCTCCACCGAGGAGGTTAGGTGATCACCCGTGTCTGTTGGTTTGGTGATTTGTTTGTTCGATGTCGGCATGATTAGGCCAGAACTACTGAACCGCTCGGCACTGAACTTGGTGGAGGGATGGGACGCGGGCCAGGGAAGAACCCATTAAATTCAGTCTGGTGTGTGTTGTTTGACATTGGCCTTGAAGGAGGTCTGCGCTCTGCTGAGCGCATTTCTAGTTTGCAGTTACGCAAACAGAGAGTTATGAGATTTCAACATCCATCCATTTAAAATTTGCTAAGAAGTACAGATCACTCTCGGCCATTTTCTGGTACTACCAAATTGGGATTATTAAGATGCATCATTTTTGAAAGTCTTTTCAAATTCTGCTCAGAGGCGTCCAAGATATTTCAGCATAGACAGAGTGAAAGATTGACTGGGGCAGATCCACGATTTCTTCTGCTAATTTCTGTGTGGAGATGACATCGAGATCACACCCCTTCACTGAGCTTTGAAAAGAGCTCTGGCACATGTAGAAAGAAAAAGCTGCTAATTAAGGTGGAAGTGTGCGAGGCAGGTTAATGGAGAAATGGTTCATCAAAAACAAATACAGCCCCTCATCACAAAATAACTGCTGGGATAAATTTAGGAAGCACAGACTGATTATGCGAGGGAGGATTTTTTTATTTTTCCTTAGGCTGTTCTGCTCAGATTCTTCCTCTCAACAGACCTAACCTCGTTAAATGAAAGGCTAAATACAGTGAAGTCAATCGTTCTTTCAGATTTCACACTCGTTCCTTCTCAAATGTAGCAGAGAATTGGTGTCATAAAGGGACTAACCCTTTTTTCTAATTCCTGCAAAAAGGTCCCAGTTCGATTGTCTTTTTCTTTTCTTTGTGAGTCATTAAATTCAGTCACTGTGGCTAAATCAATATTTATATCCGAGGCCTCTTCAGGCAGCCGGCCTCCCGGACCGGCGCGCACAAACGCACAAGGAACCGCAGACAAACTTCCACTTAAGAAGTCAGCGAGGTTATAATTCACAAAGTTCCCCGGCTGAATGATAAATCAGAGCTGGGACGGGCCCATAACAGCCCAGGCGGACGATGATGGGTGCCGGACCTTCTCCTCATAAACGTGATGGCCTGACGGAGGCCGGATGAGACGAACAGCAGCTCCACCCTCATTAGTGTCAATGTGTCCTCAAATCGGATCTTTGTTTGAGCGATAAGGCGACGCGGGGAAGTGGCACCGGACAGAGGACTTAGAGGCTGCTGATTGACGATAATGAAAGGAAAGCGATATTTGTTCCAGAGATTTGATCTGCCATCAACGAGGACCTTAACTGCCAATTTTTCCCTGAATTTTGATCTTTTCCTTTTCTTGTCAGTGGTAATGAAGCAATTTTTCATCCCACCTGGAAACAAAAAATCTGTTTTCACTGAAGTTCATTTTTAGATTTTTTTTCTCTACCTTGATGTTCCTGTTTGTTTTACAGACACTGTTCATATTAAAAACATTCCTGCTACATTACAATGGGAAAGTTAAAGGTTACTATGTGATTGATTTGTGTTCCATGTCCTAAAACTGTTGAACACCTGATATACCTACACCATGGTTACAGACATTTATCTTAAATATTAATGATGACCCTTATGATGACAGTATGGCCACAACCCATTTGGTTTAGATATTTCTGATGTGACCACTTTGTTTAACCACTATTCAAGAGCAACATTATACTGCTTGGTTTATATATAATGTTTAAATAAATATGAATATGTTTTGGCGTACTAGTGGCTCTAGTGATGGCCGTGTCACTCATTTGATCGGTTGGTTACTTTTTTGGTTCAGATTTAAATATCTCACCATTTTAATGGATGGATTACCATCAAATTGCCGACGCAGGAGGCTCCAGCAAAGGAGTTTAACCTGGCTCAAGGCGCAGGCAGCGGCCAATTAAATACATCCAGGCAAGAAAGAAAACAAGACAAATCAACAATACCACAGTATAGAAATGTTCTCTCACAAGTAAAGGTCCTGCATTTGAATTTTGACTGAAGTCAAAGAATAAAAGTAAAAGCACTCATGATATATATATACGTCATTGGATTAAGAACACATCCTTGTGTATTAGGTATGATTTTAATGTACTTTTTATTCTGCTGGGTATCTAGATCCTATAATAAAACATCATAATTTATTAGAGGATTATATTTGAATGTACCTATGTGGCTTTAGCGTGTGGCAGTTATGACTCAAATAAAAGTTTCTGTATGTTTTTTAACAAAAGCAACTCAAGCTTTTTACCAAGAGTTCTTAACTGTCTTTCAGCTCATTATTGATATTGTGAACACTGTTCATTGTTGAATTTATAACCTCCTTCAGTGAGCTGAGACAATATTCTGGGATTTGGGTACGCTGTGGGCACTAAAAGGGAAAACTCCAGCATCTTTAAACAAAAACTCTCAGAGGTTTTAACATTCCGAGATGCAACTGCCTAGAGGAATTTATTGCAAAAGCCTCATTAAAATCTAAATCTTACACTGTTTTTTCTTTTACTTTCTTCTTCTGTCTCTTTCTCTTCAGGACTCTGGGCTACAAGAACCGATACGTTCGAGTTCCTGACGGTCACTTCTGGATCGAGGGGGATCATCACGGACACAGTCTGGACAGCAACAGCTTTGGACCGGTACGAACTGCTGACCGACCACTGCTGTTTCACATTATGGGTCCAATCAACCAATCAGCGCATCACTAGTTTTCATACGTATATATTTTACAGTTTGATCACATTATCCTCCCATTAGGCTGCGTTACAGACACAGAGCCGCTGGAAAGTTACACATCTGTAAATGACAATAAAATAACCTTGAATTTATATCATAACTAAACTGTAAAGTAATAAAAGAAACACGCAGACATCCATGTCCAACAGCGTTACTACAGACTGATCTATTGAAAACCCAAAGTCGCACAAGAAAAACCTCATAATGTGAAAGGATATTTAAAGCTGCATTTAGCAGGTTCTGGAAATCAAGCCAGCGCTAGCAAGAGACTGGCCGGCGAGCCCCTCCGCATCTGCCCGCCCCGTGACGCTCCGCCCAGCCCTTCACCTACAGCCTCGTCCTGTTTGCTGCCTCAGCTAACCCAGGGATCGGGAGCTCGCAAGACCCGACGATGTCGTCCAGCTTAAAGCCTCGGTGCTCGGCTACTAATTTATAACACCGAGTTACTCTGTTTATTAATGTATAGTTTTAGCAGCAGAAAAAGGAGTGAAAGTGAAGCAGAAGTAAAGCGTTTTTCAGACATGCAATATACATAGTGCCGGGATGTTCAAGTCTTACTTTTCCTCGGGATAGTATGTCGGGTGCGGACCTCTAAACGCATCGAGTACTTCAAGTGTTGGGTGTTGTGCTTTCACGCCACAAGAGTTCGGGACACACTGAGATGATAAGCCGCTGTCAAGTGGAAGTAAAAACAAATTCATTGTCCTCCCTGATATTAAACTGTAGGCTACATAAAGCTGCTATCTTATGAAATCACTGTCTTTTACTTAACTTACTGCGATAATTGTGTCGATGCCACATGTGTATTTTTGGGGTAAATAAGCAAAACTCTACCAACTCGTATGTATGCTGGATCATGACAGTCACAGATACAAGAAATCTCCCAGAGACGATAAAAGTATTTAATTCAAAGCGTTAAACAACTATTAACACTAACAGGCACCGAAAGTGGTGTAACTTCAGCAAACTGCAGCAGCGAGTCTCTCTTAAGTCCGCAGGCAGCAGGAATCAGGAACAATATCCGCAGGCTAAAAGGCACCGAGTCTACCGTCTGACTCCGGCACGTGAATGGATCCGAGAGCCCTGAAGCCTCGTGCCTGCTGCGGCTCGGCAAGTACAGGAAGCGTCGAGGGCGGCGAGTCTGTAGGAGAGCTGGTATCAACGGCCGAGCCGAGCCGAGTCAAGTATACAGGTTTGTAGAAATACAGTAGGAACCGAGGGCAAAACATGCGTCAGTCAGTCAACTTCTGAACTGCTACAGGTCCGACCTCGCACTATTGTCATTTTTACGTAAAAGTGACCAGACATGAGACTAACGTGTAAAATTGCCATTAGATCAACGTAAAGGGGTCCACGTGTGAAAAAAGGCCTGAGAGCGAGGCATTAAACCCTAAAGCTGAAAAACCATTTTTGTATGGCAGAGATGGACTGAAAACGAACAGGGGCTTAGTGGAAATCCATGGACAAATACATCCATACCGTGTGTGTGTGTGTGTGTGTGTGTGTGTGTGTGTGTGTGTGTGTGTGTTGTTTGTCATAGGTCAGGGTTTCATCTGTCCAACCTGATACCGAGTCGGGTTTTACCCGCATCCCCCTCTGGCCGGAGCGAGGATTTACAGTATTCCGAAGGAAAGTGAAGTGGCAGACTGTGCATTCTGTGTGTGTCTGTTGCCCGTCAGTATTTCTGGTTGCCATCGGTGTAGAGGTTAAATGTGTGTTGACAGACGCGGATGTTTGTGTCGACTTGGTTTGTCGATCCTGACAGACACCGCAGCATCTGCTTCTCCTCCAAACATAAAGATTTCATCGACTCTGCGTTTCAGGCTCCACCAGAAGGAGTATTAGAACCCTGTTATTGACTCCTGCTCTGTACGTGCTGTTTGTGGTTTGCCCCTCTCGGGTTGAGCGGTATAAAATTTTCAGCAGCGGAGGAGCTGTTTGCTATGGACGACACAATACAGGCCAGACAGAAGGCCCGGATCCCCCACTGAACGAAATCTAGCCGAGGAGCTCTGAAGGAATCCCCGAGAGCTCAAACCCAGAACACGCGGATCCAAAGCCCCGCAGAGCTCCTCTGGTTTTGCATTTTACTCCCCAGACATTTCTCCCTGTGCTGCAGCAGCAGCAGCAGCAGCAGCAGCAGCATGTAGTTACACTAGACAGAGGGACGGACAGAAAATAATCCGCTGCGTTCTTATATAAGGCTCACATCATAACTTATGGAGAGTAATTCTGTTTTAGTTTGGACAACTTCAGGCAGAGTAATTAAAAATTGAGCCATGTCCCTTATGTGTAGGAGCTTTAATATAAAATCTAATTTTCAGAATTTAGAGGCTGTAAGGTACAGTTACATAAACAAGTATTGGCAGATTTTTGCTGGCTTATTTACTGGAAAAATAATACACTTGTTGGTCTCAAAAACGATCATCTGTATGTAGCCTAAAGCCAAATGGTCTGCAAGGATAATGAAGGATAAAAACGGCTTCATTTCATCCCGTCAGCGGGTCCTAGAAGACGCACACCACCTTACGAGACTGAGCAAATTCACTCAGCGGAAGCTGAACGTTATGAGCTTTACCAGACTGGTACTTCAGTTAGTGAAGGTCTTTCTGTGAGGTTGTCTGCCTGCTGCGTAGACTTCAACTGCTGAGAGACATGCCGCACAGCTCATGACACATCACGCACATTTTAAAAAACGATAAACACCTAAATACCAGCACACTGAACACTGTGTCATTTTTGCCACAGAGGCAACAGTGTAGTACGGTACAGGCGCCGGTGTCGAGTCCAAGACCGAGGTTCTGCTGCAGTGCTGAACCATCTCAACCGATAAGCTCCAAGGAGAAGATGCCTCAGTCACATCCGCGCTGATTAGGGCAAGCTTAACATGGTCACACATAATGTGAGCGAGTCTGTAAAACCGTTCCGTGTTGACCGCTGGCTCTTAGTTTGGCTGCGCATGAAGGAGGAACGTGGGAGCTTTCGTCTGCGCGAGGCTGCGGCACGTACCGAGTGCAGACCCGGAACATGCTGAACTTGAAAAAGTCTCAGTAGAAAAGATTGGTGCCTTCATTCTGGCCTTCACTGACATGCCCCTTGTGGATTCATGCCAGGCTGCCACTTCGTCAGCGTGCAGCTTGAAAGTTGCCACGTGTCCGCTGCTCAGACATCCTCAGCGCATTCGGCTTGAGCCAGGACCTTACCGGTAACCAGGAGCTGTGAGTGCCGAAGCCGAACCATGTAACGGTTTAATAATTCTGTAGTTGCTGGGAGCACTTTGTGACTTGCTAGATGCATTAATTAAAAAACATTTCCTCATTATGTTACTAGAAAAGGTAATCCACTCAGCGCTACGTTTCCTTCAAAACTAATTTGCTGTTGCAGATTAGTTTCTGTTCGTAAACATCATTTTTAGGAGGCGCAGCTGTGTTTTCAGTGTCAATCACAGAAATGTGTTGATTTCAGAGGTGCTATTTTTGCATGTCAACTAACAAGAGCCTGTGTCGCCGCATCCGTCCCATTCATGCTTATCACCATTTTTCACGGCCGTTTTTCTGTCACTGCTTATTTGGCTCTGGCACAGGAAGATGACATCCCCGTTCCTCAATCCTGGCTACAAAGCCGTGAGACGCCATTGAGCTTCAACACCAGGCCTGTTCAAATCACTAAAAGGAGCCGCAGTTTGGGCGGCAGTTCAGAGGTCCCCTTTTATACGTACACGGTATTTATGCTGCACGTTGGCAAAGAAAGCAGAGGCTTCTTTCTTTGCTTCTACCAGGTGGTCTAACCGCAGGGGTCTCTCTGTCTCCTCCGGCCTCTCCGTTGTTCTCCCAGTAGTCGTTTTATTGGACAGCACTTTCAGGTGGAGTTGAGGAGCGGCTGTCGGCTCCTGTCCCACCTAACAGACACGGCCCTCATGCACTTCACGAAATCGCGTCGTCTCTTTATTCTCGCCGAACGGCTGAAGTAGCGGCAGCGTCCCGCCGGGCCTCAGAAAAATGTCGTGGCACACCACGCAACTCACACCTGAACAGGTTAATGTCAACGCCGCCACCAATCAGTGGGGTGTATTCGGGATGTGTCCCATCCAGCGAAGAGGTCTCTTTCGGTAATATTCTCCTTTAACTCTGGCCTTCGGTGCTCGCTGGCACCCAACGCAGTCCTTTCACTCAGAAACACGTCAGCTCCCACAACTGATGCCTATGGGTCGATCTGAAATAGGCCAAAACAAACCAAAAAAACCTACCCACAGTCTCTGCATAACACACAGACTGTAAACTCTGTATTGAGTGTCTGGCTTTTTCTTTCATTATTATTATTATTATTAATGTTTTTTCTCTTTTGGTGGAAAGTGAAAACTGTTTTCCGAGAAATGCTGAAAAATGTGAAATGGAGGAAAACTCTGAATGTGGTAAACAGACACGTCAGGGTTTCATGTCAGTTGATCGCACGCTGTGGGAAGTACGGCCTATTAAAGCATTTAAAACTACAATAAATACGATTTTTACTGAGCCCAAAGCAGGAAATGGCCACAATACATCCGCATGGGGTCGATGGAGGTGTTGGTCGATACCAGTGAGTCAGCCAGGAGCCGGCCGGCTGCTGAGATCCCGATGTGGGAGAGAACACAGAGACGAAGGAACCAACGGTCCAGAGAAAGTACTGAAGAGAAGAACCAGGAACCGAAGAACGAACCGAGGAACCATAGTGGGAACCAGTGAACCAAAGAATGAGCTGAAGTGGAAAAGATGAAACCGAACAAGTAAACTGATGGGGATTAAAGAGGGATTGAAGTGGACTAAAACATCCTCTGTCTCTGTTTTTTAGATTGACTTCTTTACCTTTCCTTCTGACTTATTCCCGTCCGTAACTTGTGACATGTAAAAGAAAGAAGAATCCTCATCCTCATCCTCATCCGCTGTCTGTACCCACATTTTTGAGATGTGATTCTTGTGTCTTAGCTGGTTTTGAACCTGTTTCTACAGAATTCTGGGTTAGCATTTCTACAAAATATGCAATAAAAATCAAATGTGATTCGATTTTTTTTTTTTTTTTTTTTTTTTCTCCTGACCTGCTCTTTTCAACTGCAGCCAGATGAAAATTAAGCGGCTGCTTCATTACTTTGTGTTATTAAACTGGATCCCGACCTGCAGCTGTTGCGGGGGTGGAGGCTTTTTTAAAATTTTTTATTCTTGCCCTGACTGCAACCCTGCCTCAGCCACCAGGACGCCCTAGAAGTCAAATCAAACGCTTCTTCATCTGTCCGTCGCCGGCTTTGCATCGCGCCACAAGCCGGAGCACACCGGCTGTTTAAAGGTTACTCTGAAGACAGAGACGAACTCGGCGCAGTGTGCTTTTAATATAGACGCCAGCTTTTCAGAGATAACAGGCATCATAAAAAGCATTTGACGTTCGCTGGCACACGTGTTCGACCTTATGCAAAGCAGCTCTAACTGATGCAGTGGGATAATGTCTAACAGTGAGCGGCCAGATCTTCAGCTGTCAGCTTGCCAGGTTTAATTATCTCTGCTGTTGACGTTTGCAAGTCCCCGGACATCAGTCTAAATGTAAACCAGACTGTTTTAAATCCTCCCAAATAAAAATAATTTCTCAGGACATGGCGAAGCTCTTCATCATGTTTAGTCCTCATTTAAAGCGGATTACTTTACCCGTCGCTCTTTATCCATTTCAGAAGTTAAACTAAAACAAACTCAGGCCAAGGCTGCACACCACCACAAATGAGCAATTTTTAAACTACCACTAGACATTTCTTCTCTAGCATTTTCAATCTGAATTTGGATTCAAACAAATATTTTGGATTCAAAATATAAACTGATCCTGGGATACGTGTCATTCCCAAAAGGTGTAATCACTAACCCCTTTCTTCAATATTGGATTCCCATTCCCTGCTTCACCTTCAGTACTTGTTTTTTACCGCCTGCTCAAGCTACAAGCTGAAAGACGGAATTGACCTGATCCTGAAATACGTTTTTGTGCCAGAGATGCCCAGTTCACATGGTAAAGATAATCAAACCACGTGGTGGGCGATACGCCATGTTGATTACCAACGTATCTGGCACATCCAAGTAACGTTTGTAGCCACTACGTTTGGCCCGCCTGGTTTTTCACGACCTACTTAATCCAAATGGCTACGATCCAGGGGAACATCCCCGGATAAGGCTCCTCGGGACAGTTTCTCCATCCCCTTTATCTCCGTCTCGTTCCTGACCCCGAGTTGTGCTTCTTCCTTGTTTTTTTAAACGCAGGTGTCACTGGGGCTGCTTCACGGTCGGGCCTCCCACATCATCTGGCCGCCGAATCGTTGGCAGCAAATCAAGCCGTCCCTCCCCCCGAACCGAGGACCGCTGGACGCAGAGGAAAAAGAGGGATGAAGACGCACAACACACACACACACACACACACACACACACACACACACACGTTTTTATACCTATGTTAGCGTCATCTGTCATCCAGTGAGGCATCTGTTAGCTGAAGGGTTTTGAAAGACAGAGCTGTGTCCATCTGTGCGAAAACCTTCCTACACACACATTGTATCACTGTTTTTTTTTTTTTCCTCTCTTCTTAAAATGTCAAATTCAGGAGACCGATCCTCTCTGACTCTGGGAGTTATTGGACTGTATATTGATTTTGTGTCTAGCGGCTTTTGCCACAGTCCAGTAGTTAGCAGTAACGTGAACAGGTCTCTCTCGTAGACAGACCAGAAAAACAGGGACTCTGACCTTCTGAGCCACAACCACGACCACACAGAGAGCTATAGTCCTGACCTAGAGCTGAAAGGACCAGTTGATTAATGGATTAATCGACTGACAGAAAGTGATCGATCAGTTAGGTAGCTGTTTAAGTGAAAATGCTAAATGGTTTGCTGCTGTTTTTCGCCGTTTTATGTCACTGAAAACCGAATGTCTGTTGAGTTTTGGACTCGGCCGGATAAAAAAGAGATTTGAAGACATTAACTTTGGGCTTCTTTTTTATTATTATCTGACATTTCATGATTAATGGTCGCAGCCCTATTGCGACCTCTCTTCTTTTCTAGCCTCTGTGCCACAAATTTCTGAAACTCCACAGACCCTCTCATGGACGATTTCTTTCATTAGTCTTTGCGAGAAAAGTGATCATGTCCCTGGGGTTTATTGTTCATATTCTAAAATAAAAGAGGATTTACTACAGGCCTTGGCATTAGAATTTACACTCTCGGGATTTTAATAAAGTTCAGTACTGGTTAATTAGACCCCATGACGTTTTTCCAGCACATACTATAACCATACTTTAAGTTACGTTAACTGTTTGTTTCTTGTCCGTGGAATCCACCCACACTCTCTTCTAATGTCTTATTTCCAAATTATTAGCTACAGTCCCTGTTGTTCCCTCTCAACTCAATTAGCCTCCGTCAGTCAAGCAGCTTACCTTTACCTCTTGGGCTTGTGGGACAAGTTGGTAAAGGTCTTGAAAAATGGAAATACTATAAAAACTATAATATGACACTGCTTTTAAATAATGTACCATCTGTCACTGGACTTTTACAAGTGATGGGGAAAAGGAAAAGATTGTGATAAAATTTGAAAGAGTAAACACAAAACCAAGACCAACCTTAACCAAGTGCTGTGAGCTGCCTAATTTTTACGAATTTTTACGATTTTGAGGAGACAGGCTTGGTCTTTGCATAGGGAGTCAACCATACATACTGTTGGGTGCGTTGGGACTGGCTTTTTCATGATTTGAGTAATTACAGAGGTCACTGTTACACTGATTTCAGTTTTCTTATTTCTGGAACAGAGTCCGCGGGCTTCCCACACGGAGCAGTTCTGACTTTAATACCTGTTCGACGTGTCAGCTTCAGCTTTCACTGTTCAAACACTCACCCCTGTTTACACAACCCTGGATGCGCGGGACACCTTTTCGTTTTCCGCGGAAACGTCGGCAGCCACGTCGGCTGATGTGGACCACCCGACCCTCTCACATCAACAGACGACACGTTTCTACCTAAAACCTTTTAAAAAATTACACACGGACTGAATAATTGAGCGGTCTCCCCCTTTAAGGGTGTTTTCACGGCAAAGTTTTATCACGTCTTTTCTCTCAGAACGACCTTTTCCAGTGTGATGGGAGAAAATGATGTCTGCGTCGTCATCTAAAAATCCATTTTCACTGTGCCTTTGTTTATGTCGATCCCATGAATATTCTCTTCTTTATTAAATGCTCAGAGCCAGCATTTATGAGCATTTCCATCAGCCAGGTTATCTGAAGTCTTAACTGGAGAGAAACCACGCAGGACAAAACACTCGCAGCCAGCTGACTTCTGCCCGGCTCTCAACGGCTGAAAAGCCCAGTCTTTTAAGAGGCACATCGCTGATTTGCATAAATGAAATTGAGGGAGCACTTGTGGTAAATTCAGCCAAATGGAGCTCTCAGATGTGGCTGTTGATTCTGCGATGCTAACAGCTGTGTCACGGCGTAATGGGACCCTGGAAGGCACAAGTGGGGCTAAATGCAGGTGTACTCAACCCTCCCACCGAGGCAGCGCGCAACAGCAGGCTCACATCTGCATAGTTAATTCACTCAAATGGGATGTGCATTTCTGTGACAATTCAATCGGACGTTTTAAGGTTTATGTCTGAGGTTTGTGACAAACCACAGGCTGCAGAGCCAAAAGACTCTCAGTGGATTGATAAAAGGCCGAGCTGTGATACAGGTCAGCTCTGACTGAGTCATATCTACTCCGGCTAAAAAAGCCTGTGTTTGCACATCTCCTGGTACTTTAAATTGTGTATTTACCTTATTTACAGAGAGCTGAAAAGACTCGTCGGCCTGTCTCTGTGTGTGTCTCTAAGCTTCTGTTCTGTTTCTGTGCCAACACACGCCGACGGCTGCAGCTGCTAGGATACCGGCGTCACTGTGGTGAGACGTGGCCTCCTTAAAAGACGTTTGGGATCACCACACCAACAGGAAGGAAGCCGCACGCCGAGCCCTGCTGCAAACAAGCTTTTATTTTGATATTCTTTATTTCCAAGTTTAAAATATGTTTGCCTGAAACTACCTTCACCACCCAAAACACTACCAATACGTTTAAAGTATAAAATAATAGACTACCACGGGAATTTATATGAAAAGGGAAAGAAATCTGCACAAGGGACTCTATTAGTCCCAGGTTTTGTACTTTTGATTGAAACACAACAGCTTTCATTCACCTGGCATGAAAAGGGGTTTTGTGATTTTCCAGTTAATGAGGATAAGACGGGTCAATAAGCAGATTAGAGCGAAATCACTGTAAATATTTGAAGACTGTGCGGCAGTCCCTGGCTTAACACACGTTTACAATGCCTGTTACAGCATCTGGTTAATATGATTAGCTAAGCCTGATCTCCCCTGAACAGTAATTGTCCAATCAGCGCTTAGACACCGTAACTTGACATGGCAGGCCTGTTGGCCTTCATTTCTAACTGGGACCAACCGTGGTCCCGACGTCCGGGGTCCCCAGGTCTGCGAGCCAATGGGAAGAGGAAGGACTCCGGACGTGAAATGCGCCTCTTTCTTTTCCGCCACCAAAGCACAAAAGCAAACATGCTTCTACCTTCTCAGTAGAGTTTACTCCTTTGTCTCTCAGAAGGAGAAGCTAACTGTATCTTTAGTTATAAAAATCCGCTATAAGGGAATTAAAACTCCAAGACAGCCACGCAAAGTGTGAAATGTTCAGGTATTACCGAGCAGATAGACCTTTATCTTCAGTCTTTTATAAAAACAGTAGCATTTTACCATTAGCAAGGTGTAAAATAATAATAATAATAAGAGTTGGATCCAACTTAATGTTAATATTAAATGTTAGTCAGCTAATGTGTTGTTAAAGATTAGCTCGTTGTATTTGGTGATGGAATATTTTACTATTTTGTTTATGTTTTTCTTGAGCAGAAAAACGCGTCTGTTTTCGAATCTGCTAAAAACAAGTTATTTAAACGTATTTGGAGCCTACTCTCTTCCCATGGGCAGACCTGAAGTCCCCAGATGTGATGCCTGCAGTCGGACCTCTCTCTTTTTAGTTTTACTCTTTCTGAAACCACAAATATGAGTAAAAGTGCAAGGAAAGAATTAAACAGTGTGTTTTGTTTGCGCCAACATCAGCTGCAACCTTTACCGCATCTAGCTAACTAGCTCACTGCCTCAGTACCAACTTATTGTTATTTCCGAGGCCAATGAACGCGTCATTAGGTCGCTAACTAACAGTATTTTGTAGGGTTAAAAGGTTACATTAAAGAAACAGCCCGTTCAGGACTTTACTTACATTCCCCCTGTTGCGTGGAGCCGGAGTTTAGGCGATCGTTAGCGGCTTTAACGTCAGGAGAGGTCTCCCCTCCAGCATGCCCAGGCAGTTACCCGAGATATACTGTAACGTTTGCCAAACACGTCATCCTCCTCCTCAACGCCTTTTCTTTTGCAAAAGCGAAACATACTGTCTGACAATGTGAGCAATAAAACAGAAATCTAACTCCTGTCGTTCTTGTCCAACCGCGTGAGCTAGGTGGCCAAACCGAAATGTTGGAATGCAGTACGAGTCTGATCTGACATTTTACCTTGTCATTCTTATAATGTTACAACTAACTAGCTCTACACCGCAAGACCAACACCGTTGGTTCTTTATTTCCATATCTCCTACACGGATCAGCTGGGGAGGGGTTTTGTCTTTATGCCTGGGATCCTCTAGCTCAGTCTTTTAGCATGATTTTTTTCCCCATATCAACGTCATGTGGTCATGCATATTACAACAGTTTGCCCCACTGCCCGGCAACAGGTTTTTCTGAATCCCTAATGAAATCTTGGAGCGTCTATAACACTCTATGGCTCATTTGACTGTTAAATTGCTCCTCTGTCACGGCGATCTTGACCAGTTTGAAATGCAATTATGCTAATCGGAGCGCCGTGCAGGTTCAGTCCCGCGCTCCGGGGCCTTTAACTCTCCTACGAATAGCCAAGCCCCGGAGTCCTGTGGATGAAGGTGTTTTATCCAGTCCTGTAATAGATATTAAGCACTGCTTGGCTGCTGCGTGAGAAGAGCAACGGAAACTGACCTCCGCTGGTCCGAGGACGCCTGCTGAGCCCTGGGGGGAAACGGCAGCAACTTGACATTCTTCCAGCACTAAATCAAACCTGCTGTTGTCAGAGCCTGAAAATCTCCAGGCTCAGAGCAGAAACTCCTAAATAATCTGTCCAGGGGCAGTGCCTCAGTTCTAAAGACAGGCACAAATGTTTATTTGAGATGAAGTGGGAAAGAACTGAATGATTGATATTTAAATCTGCCGGTGGTTGTCTTTGAAAGGGCATATTCTACACCCGGTATGAACATTACATAATTTACGACAAATCCGACTCGCTGCTGGGTCAAAATCACATTACCGATTCAGATCACCCGAAACTGCACATATTTTTCCCACTTACCACTAGTGATATTTAGTCAGACAGACGGTTTTGGTTTTGGTTTCTCCAGGTGTTGAGAGATCTGTCTCTGACATTTCCATCAATAAAAGTTGATTGAATTTTGTTTGTTGCTCCCAGCAACATCTTTCCACAAACAGCCGCTCAGTTAGTCTGGATGATCCATAGACCTCAATGTCAAACTTTGACTGGATCTACTATTTAACAAAGAATTTGTTGACGGGGGGGGGGGCCTGTGGATTAGCCTGCGTAAAACAAACAGACCAAGCCGTCTTCCGTTAAGATGAAAAGCTAAATATCATTTTTTATAAAAGAAGCAAGAGTCCTCACAACTTTATCCTCAGCAAAGGTTAGCTAATGCTGCATTTGCATAATGTCGGCTACAGCTAATGTGCAGATACAGTAAACATAAAATGCTGTTATGCAGTTATGTAACACTGAGCCGACGGGGCATGATTTTTTTTTTTCACTTTATCGCGTCTATTTGTCATCACGAATTATTTGCTCGATGAAGTGTCACTGGAGCTGACAAACAGCAGAGCGCAGAGCGTTGTGAAGCCCCGTGCCCCCCTGGGGGCGCAGGGTTCCGGTTCATCTGCACAACGACAATGTTAGATGACGGACGCACTGATGGACATGAAACTCTACTGGTTGGATCATTGGCAGTGCTGAGATAAGTTACTTGAAAAACATGATCAATTACTCGTCGGAAAAGTAAGGAAATTGCTAAGTACTCATCAACAAAAGTAATCAGTTGCATTGCTGTTTACATTACCCGTTCAAAAAGCTCCTCAACACACACAGGCAACAGCTTCTGTATTTAACAGGTGTAGAAACAGAAAAGGAGACATTGTTCTTCATCAAGCAGCCGGTCTACAGTTTGGACCCCCAACAGCTAGCGAGTGGCTAATATTAAAAACCCACCTGGGGAGAAGGCTTAAAGTTGCGTTGCAGCACTGCTGACACTGCACAGGAGAAAAAACATTTAGCAGCTTAAATCCATTCACTTCCAGGTTCTGGGTCAATTCCGGATCATTTTACCAGTCATGCTTTAGTGTTTCATTGCAACAACTAACCAGGTACTTATCCTTTAGATTAAAGCACCATATTTCAACGACATCCTAGAAATCAGGTTTTGTCAATCAGTCTGGCAGGCAGGTCTAAATACCACAATACCCATGAGCCTAAACCGCTGTTGCCAATCAGAGGCTTGAGTTTGAGGGGTAACGAATTCAAAAACCCTTCATTGTTGAATTTGAGAACAAACCGAGGTGGAATAGCTGCCAAATTAATCCCACCCAGAAACCAAAAGGGTTGACCTAAACTGCAGATTTTAAATCTGTTTCCTTTAGCTCCAGCTCGCCATTAGCGGTGCAGGTAACATATATGTCTTGCCAACATGCACCGTAGGAGTTGTAGTTCACCTCTCCCTGAAGGTTTTGAAGTCCACAGTGCCCCGTGCCTTGAGCTTTTTATCAGAGAACCTGACCTTTTCGGGGACAGTTGTTCATCTTTTGTGCTGATCATTCAGCCATTTAAAACAGGAGATTCATGCCCACCCATGCCCCAGCAGTGCTCCAGTTGTGAGTCACCTAACATTGTCTACAGGCAGGTAGAGGTAAAATGGATGGGATTTTTTACTTCCAGAACAAGTGGCTCTCAAAAAAGACCCTTCCTCTTTGCATCTGACATGCAGCATTATTGTCTGCAGTTTTCATTTGTTCCTTATTTGGAAAATGAATGAATAAATGTATTTTTATTTATTTGGTCCTGGCGAGCACTTCAGACAGACTTTACTGTTCACATCCCTGTGTCTGGAATCGGACGGAGCTATTTCCAGGGACTCATTAGCTCGGTGTCATGGTGAGGCCAAACACACGGCATACAATTAAATGTGTGGATCAGATTTGCTCAGCGACGGAGCTGCTGATGACCTTTCCGTGGTCGGAAAGGTTACACCAGCAGTTTTTTTTAAGGGTAAGTCATTACCTTCTTAATGATAACAATAATTGCTTAGCACTTAAGACATGCTTTAAAACAAAAGCAACTTAAACCATCAGCTATAATAAAGAGAAGATTTCCTCTCCATACTAATTAAACCCTATTATTCAGGCGGACTCTGCAGATTCCAGAAGACTCTTAAATTACCAAAACCTCCACAACATTAGCACAATCAGTTATCACAGCTTGTGTGGGGTTTCACAAAGTTTTCAGTTGCTTAGTCCTTAACAATCAAAAGTTTTATAATTGTAGTTCCTCCGGGAGTTTTAGAAGAGCTTGACTGGAAATAATTTAAAAAGTAAAGTTCAATTTACCTCTTCACGAACGTTCTTTCCTTCAGCCGGCCTCAACTATTTCTACTTCAGTCAAAGATTTCTTATGTTTTCCAGAATGCTTTCGAACAACGCCCAGAGAAAGAGACGCGTCGGATTCAGCTGTGAGTTCATGAGACACCCCTGGGGGATTTTTGGTGTAAAAAGGCAGCTCTACAAAGAAGTCCTCGCTCCTTGATTCTCAGGGACTGACACCAAAATATGATGTTTACGACTGCTGGTTTTAGATTGCTGAAATATTGATCTTCTCTAATAGAACTCTATTAAAGCAGGTTCCCTTTTCTTCTGCTCTTCCTTCTTTTCTCCCGCTTCAGAGCAGGTTATGGTCGAGATAACAAATCAACGCGTATAAAAGC
This sequence comes from Xiphias gladius, assembly GCF_016859285.1. Classification (NCBI taxonomy): domain Eukaryota; kingdom Metazoa; phylum Chordata; class Actinopteri; order Istiophoriformes; family Xiphiidae; genus Xiphias; species Xiphias gladius. The sequence continues at coordinate 29,891,616 of NC_053407.1, read as the reverse complement.
TTTGCCTACTGACCAATTAATTCTCTTGGAAACTGGCATTAACATTCGTAGAAGGTCCCGCGAAGCTCGGTACGCGGATCATGAGAGGGTCCCTTAGGAGGGCGAGAGTGTTCTGAGACCTGCAAACCCATTTGGCCTTCTCTGACGATTTTTTCTTTTTGTTTTATGAGTGACCCTCGTTATTGCAGAGGGCCAGCTCCTATACAGGAGGCCCCCTCCTGTCTTCTTCAGCTCATTTTTTCCCCTGTTGGCTTCAAAGCCATATCGGCCATTTCATCGTGCTTTCGAACACCGACATGATCCTACACCAGAGACTGACTGAAGCACTGAAGCCTTCTACTTGTTGTACTCATAGGATATGAAGGTCAGCCTATTTACCGCTTTGAATTATGTTTTTATATTTATTTTTATTTTTCCCCAAACTCTGTTTGAACCCGCCAGGGTTGCAGCTGAAAGAGTAAAGCTAATTAAAGCTAAAACTGTCATACGCTCCATAAGAAGACATCAAAGCAACACATTCATTTAATGGAATACACACATGTAATTATAGTCAGATCGACTCGTGCCCTAATGATGGAGCCGTGATGTTATGAGCCTGTTAACTTACACATTCACACAGTGGGGGGGGGGTGCCAGCTGTCCTTCCTGCATTTGGCCGCTGCAGCTGTTGCTTTTAGCCTGGATCATGTGTTTAACTTCTTCACGTTTGTCTAAAATTATGGTTCGCTCTTCGTTCGTGAAACATGCCGCTCCGCCGCCGGCAGACTCGTCCAGTTTTGCGATTGGTCATGTGCTGCAAACACCGCCCCTGATGTGAACGCGCCCAGGAAAACCTGAGCCGTCCTGTGACCACTCAGCGTGGTTGGGGTTGTTGGGCTCGGTGAAGCCAGATGAGGAAAAGGTAACCTGGGTATGTTGATCTTGCGTCGTGGGACAGGCCCCAGGTCCCTCTGTAGGCTCTACAGTCCTACATGCCTCTCCATCCAGGATCTCGCCAAACTCTGAGCTTCTTTCGTCCTTTTTTGGCGTTTTGAGCACAATTGTCTCTGCATATAAACAGAACAAGCTGCTGGTTGCCATCCATGTTTGTTTTGGTACAAGACCTCGTGACAGCTGGAGTTCTCTGTGGATTTTCAGGGTCGTCTCCCTCCAGAGCTCCAGTGGTTACTGAGCAGTGGTTCACTGTGTTGTCTAGTGTATTCATTCAGTTGGAAGCTTTGTGGTCCTTCCTGACTGTCAGAGACTAAAAAAACATTCAGCTGTCAAGGATTTACACTTGAATTTAAAAAACAACGGGCTGTTATATTTTACTGTGGGCCTCACTTTACAGCAAGTAATAATTAGTTATACGATAAGTTACTAATTACTTGACTAAAATAACTTTGCAATTTGTTGGAAACAAGCCTTATGTGTGGCTTGTCTGACGCTTTATGGATCCAAAAATAGATGCTAATACCAGCAGTAGCAGGAGAAGCAAGAAATGTATTTTCCTGCACAGTGAATCTGACCTGTCCTGATCACCATGGCATACACTCACTGACAAAACCTGACAAAAAACATGGCAGGCACAGGCGGAATACAACTTCAGAAACCTGGTTTAACATTTCAAGAACCTCTAGAAGATTCTTAGATTTTGGATTTTTTCCAAAGGTTCTCCCAGACCCTGTAAACCAGACAATGTGACTCTGATCTTATGAGCAGGATGATTAATTAACATGATTCATTATGTTGATAATATCAGGATCACACCACACTAACGTCAGCGGAGCACGCGTGCACTACTGAAGCACCCATCCATTCGGTTCACAACAACTCTTACCTCCGTTCACCCGTCTCGGACAGCCCTCAGACAAAACTTCAAACCGTCTTCACCGGGCTCAGTACTGGACAAAGATAGTTTAGTAGCTTCCAGCACTTTATTTATTTCTTCATTCATTCATTCATTCACTGATCCAGCGATTTCACTATATGCTTAAAGTGAAACTGGAAAGCTAATTTCAAGTCAGAGCCCTGATCAAAAGTTTTAGTTACTCTTAATAGTTTCACAACATATTGACAGAGGGAGATCTGTTCGTTTTGAACAGCTGCTTATGAAGATTACACTTCACTGAGATTGCGAGGGAAGGATAAATAAAAAAGACTAGCGGGTTGCATCTGCACCACCTTCGCGGCCTGCTGCATTTGTTAGAATTATGGATCGCCCTTTGGAGCTAAACCTGTAGTTTGAGCTACAGACGTAAAGTTTATCCTAAAAGTGGCACGATGGCTCCAGGTTCAACGGGAAATTTTAACCTGACTGTGGCACCTTACAAAAGGTCAGAGGGTCAAACCCATGAACATCACATTCCTTGGCTCTAATGTCTACTAAATGTCACGTAGAGTTCAACGACCTGACCCAAACCCAAAGGGAATCAACAACAGGCCGAGTGTCAGGACGGTCTCGGGTCGTTTTACTGCGTAGAGCCTCGGGCTCGGTTCGCGTTCTGGTTGGATTATTTTCAGATGTGACCTAATAAGCAAAATTCTCTCTCTCTTTCGGCCTCTGACTGTGCCAGTTGTCTCTGTCAGTGCATGTCATGTGTTGCAAGTAGATACAGTGCTCGCTGTGGAGCAGGAAGAGAGACGAGGCATCGCCAGGGCGGTGGACCAGCAGAGGGTGGCGCTAAAACCATTTTGCGGTGGATGCGATTCTCTCCCTCCACATCCCTCCACTCAGAAGAGCGTGATGATGGTGCCTGTTCTGTTCTGGATTACGACTGTTTGGATTATTGTCGCGTTCAGCTGGTCCATATTTCGATAAAGGCGAAGTTGATCGACTAACGCACGCGGTTACGCCATGAGCAGAAATCTGCTATTTAAACACACTGCAGATAGCAAGTTAAACTCTCATGGAAGTAGACTTGAATTTCAGGATTGATTTGGAATCCCCCGCTCCCCCCCACACCTTTCTGCCATCAGATAAGGGGTCTGAAACCTACCATTTCTGTAACTTTCCGAAACCAACGTTCAGACCCACTTCACTCAGTGATTGATCGGCTTTGTGGAGGTGAGAAAAGAGCCAGGGATTTCTTTCTCTAGCTCTCTTTTTACTTTTTTTTTACACAACCCTTTCTTTCACTCTGAATGTCTTCCAGGAGGGACTGTCTCAAAATTTTACACCATTATGCCCATATTTAAAACGATATCGCGCCTCCCCCCTCTCTTTGATGGCTGGGTTCTTCATTCGTCTTCGATCGTGGCTGTTTCAGATCAGGTATAAACACTTGTGATTTTCCGACTTGGGACTTTCCACCCGTTTTTCTTGCTAAGAGAAGGAACGAAGAAGCTTTGAGCTGCACTCCAGGAGAAATGAGGGTGGGGTCAGAGGTCGTGGCCGATGAAGATGGCCAAACGGACGCAGTTCGCCACAGCTGAGTTAAGGAGGAGGTTGAAAGGTTCCCACACCCAGCAGCAGCAGTAGGGCATGATGTAACCCAGTGTATTAGAAAGATTAAAGCGCCGCGGTGTCTCTCCGTGAGCTTCTGGCAGTTTCCAAGCTGCTGTACGTGCTGCTTTGATACGTCTCATCCCTGTGAGCTCCTCAGACAGCACCAGGGCCAATTCTTTTCTCAAGCGGATCAGCACATTATGCTTCGACAATGAAAAAAATATTGGTTTAGTGAGATAACAACTGATGAGCTCTTCTTGAATAATTTGAAAGTTGTGCTGGAAAATAAAATACTTAAAATAAGCTCGGTGCCCCCCAGCCCCCCCCTCTGTGACAGAAATTAAAGTTCATTATCTCCAGATGTCACCGTCTGGTTAGATAAAGCAAATGAAAGAGCAAAAAAGGCCCCTTATTGGACTTTAAAGGCTCCAGTAATAACATTAAAGTGCCTGCATTACCATCCACACCATGTTGAATTAGGGTTCAGCGATCCCTATCTGCTCGCCTTGAATAAATCCACTCTAATTACATAAAGTCTTCTTACGCATCACTCATAAGCTGTAAGCCATAATATAATATTGCAGGGAGATAATGAAATACATATCTTTGCTTCATAATTAAATATATTATAACTAGCTCATAATTGTGTGTATGTCGGATATTTCTTCCCTAAAAGCGGCACCTGATATTTAAAGGTGTCAGTGATGTTCCAGTTCGTCCCGCTCCCTCCGACTTTCTTCTCAGCGTGAGAGAACCCCGGAAGCAGCCGAGGTGTCGGTGAGCGGCTGTTTTCCTTGAGCCAACCGTCTTGGGGACAGAGCGCCTCCTCCGGGCCTGGTTACGACGAGAGGGGGGGGGGTCAAACGTAAGCGCTACGGGTGCTAATTTTAAATGAGATGTCATTTTGACCTCTTCTCGGCACAGTCAGTGGCCGGGAAAGTGTGACTGACCTCCACCGTCTATTGATGATTAATTAATGGCATAATTAATATCACACTTCGCTATTTTCTTGAGAGTTTTCCCAGAATTTCCCAACTTAAAATCCTTGACTATTTTTAGTATTTCATTTTATCGGATATAGTGATAATAATTATTGTTTCAGTCTTGATGAAACAAAGACCGGCTATTTCAGGAATAAATTATGGGCTGAAAATGGCTCAAAACTGCTGATATAGAAAGCAATGTTTCAATACGTGTGCAGTCTCACCATTTTTTAACGCGTACCTGGAGTCCGACACACTCACTGAGACTGAAATATTAAATGAGCAATGATATCATATCATTTTTTAGACACGTGCAGTGAGCCACGCAACATACTTCCGAGACCTCTGGAACAAAAGCCAGAAGTTCTGGTTTCACTTTGGCATCTCCGTGGAGAAGAAGCGAGTCAGAGGCATGAATCAGAGCGGAAGCAAATACCGAACACTCCAGTAAATGGATTTAAGCTGCAGATCGTGTTGTCAGTTTTCTCAACACCGTAAACTTCAGCGTTAGCTCTACATCCAATGGTGAGCTTCATCAGCACGAAAGGCTCAGGATGATTTAAAACAGCAGATGGCGTCTTGGGCCATTTTCAATCCACGTAATGCTGATTCTTTCCTCTGATCTTTCCCTGAACCTAACCAGGTAGTTTTGTTGCCTAAACCGAACCAAACTGAGACCGAAAACTGAATGTAATTTTTTTTTAAAAAGGGGCGTGTAATAAGCGCCGGATGACGGCAGACGTTTATAGCGCCACCTGGCATAAGGCGCGCATTAAACAGCGCAGTGCAACAGCTTGCACTGTCCCGTACGCTGTTTTTTTTTAACGGAAACACACCTGGTGAAGGGAAAAAAACGAGGTGCTTGGGGAGCCACTGGGCGGGTGTCATTAGCCGAGTAGCCGGGTGGAAATAGACACATCGAAGAGACAATCACACGACAGCAAAGCAGACTGTTACATATAAAGTCAGTAGTAAGTAAGTGAAAAAAACAGGTAGAAATGAACATCAAATTTGTCAGTTAATTGCGTCCTACTCATTGCTTCTATGAAATCAGTCATTTCGAGATGAAAAGATAATTAACCACAAGCGATGGACCATGTGGTCTCTATCTGCTAGCAGGAGAGTCTGTGTTGTTTGTCCCCAGACCTCCTCGGGGCCCCGGCCCCCTCAGTGATTACGAATTCATCAGGCGTGATTACTCAGAGGCGTCGTGACAGCGGCTGAGCTGCTGCTAAGAGGTGCAGGTCAGTGGCTCTCGAACCGGCTCGTCCTCTGGGAGGCATCCTCCATCTTCATTATGGATTCTGATATCTACCATCATCTGACAAGCGAGACACAAACACACACACACTAGCGCAGAGGAAGTCAGGGAGTGTGTTTAGCCCCGGGCCCTCAGCTGAGCACTTCAGAGGATGGAGAGGGTTGAGGAAGAAGGATGGATCTGGAGATGGCAGAGACAGCACAGATGAAAGAGGAGCTCAGTAATAGGCAGCACTTTTTAAGATTTGCTAGAAACTGAAAACGAGCTTTTACTGTCACAAGCCCAAAACAGGAGAACACGAGGACCTGAGACCAGCAGAATCCTCTTCATGGGAAAATTCTTTTCTATTGACTTAATGTTACAGGACTAGATGTGTTTTATCCTGCGGTTTTTACCCTGGAGATGTGTCCTAGTTAGGGTCCTTCTGCTCTCATGTTTTACTGGTTTTCCTTTATTTTATGAGTTTGATGTTGGGTTTTTTTGGCTGTTTAGGCAGGAGCACCTCAGTATGAGTGTTTTTATAAGAATAATTTGAATTCTCTCGTCTAAACCTAAAAAGCACGAGGGGATTTCCTTCCCTGGGTGTTGACTACAGGTATGTTGAAACTAGATATGTTTAATGGTCAAAAAAAGCAGTGTGAGAGACGCTTGGTCCGGACTCGCAGGCGGTTCTCAGTTAAATGCACCAATCATAGCTAACTGGTTGAATTGCGGTTGACATTACAGTTACAAACAGTCGCTTTCGGGCAGAAAAGAGTTGATACCTCAGTTCTTGCTGCGCCGGGCAAATTCACATCACGTCGCTCCCACTCGTGTCTTTCCATTGACATTGAGTACAATCATGTTGCCGCTAATTTGAGCGTGTAAAATTCTAATTAATGCATTTGAAACATAATCTCGACAAACACTACTTAGACTCCAGATCTGAGCATCTCAGAAGAATCAGTGGATTTGGTTTCTTGACATTTTTCTGTAGAAATATTACCATTCTCACCAGTAATAGTATTAGCAGCAGTGTTATTATCACCATGCCTTATATAGTAGAGGGGGAGTTGGGGGTAGATGCATTTGAGGATTCTAAATTTCAGAGCTGCCACCAAACCTCTGCATCTTTTAGTCAACAGAGCATAATCACAGAAATATTTAAAATATATTCAATGGAATATTAATATTAATCTTCAGTTAATAATAAATCCCGGGCAGCCTGTAACTGCGTGACAGCGCGCTCCTTTTATTAGGCTGCCCCCAGACTAAACCTGTGTCAGCTAAATGGACCCCACCATTGACAGAGTGAACCTCTCAGCTGGGTGTCAACAGTATCAACACAGGCTGTTTTTCAAATTGAAGCCAACGAGGCTGCTCCTGCAGCGGCTCCCGGTATGCGGCAGAACCAATTAAAAAAAAACTCAATTCGGCAGCTCAAAGTCCTGCTGAGAGAGTGACGGCGTGGTCGAGCTGATAAGCTGCTCAGCATTCAGACGCTATGTATTACAACACTAGCCCCCCTCCTCCCACCCCGGTGCTCCCACTCCTGCAGAGGGAGCCTGGGCTATCTCCAGCACCAGTGGCAACAACAGGCAATTTGTGGAAGGTTATATAGGGTAATTAACAAATGTGGCGTTCGCTGTTGGCTGACACGTTTCATATCATGTTTTGTGGTTCCCTCCGGGCATCTGCCACAGAGACTCCCATGTTGGAGACATGCTGCAGTCCAACCCTGCAGGTGGAAATGAAGAGAGTAATTTACAGCAGAGAGTAGAATCCCTCACACAATGACTTTGCATCATCTGTTTTAATTTCCATTTTTATTCCGACCAGATTAATCTGAGAGACAAACGCCAAATCTTCACGGGGATTGTGCCAGGAGCCATCTGGGGCCGTAATTACGATTTAAAGCCTTTATTAAAAAACACGGCCATTGCTGCATTCCTGCAGCGTCAGCAGAATGGGAAGAAAACAAAAAAACTGCGACGGCATCACATCAGCCGCAACGCCTGTCAACATGTTGACGTTCCGACCAATGAGCACTCAGTAGTCGTTACTGCGTTATTACGTGAGTACTCATGCTCCACCCTTCATTTTGATCTCAGCTACACACCTGTAAAGTTTCTTGCCACCTGACGGACACACAGACATATAACCATAAAGCCAAGGTATTCAAAAACCGCCTCTGTGGTTTGAATGTTTTAAGTTTTACTCTTTCTCTAAATACACAGAGAGTTTAGTCCAGTGTCGGGATCCGTATCTGTTCGTGACTCTGTAGTTCCACAGTTAGTCAGTAAAGTTCGGCTGGACTTTTTTTCTTTTCTTTTCCATTTTTGCATATATAGAGGTCGTTACGTGATGACACCACAAATATGGAAATTAGCGTGTGAAATCTGGGGCTTGTTCGAGCAGCCTTTTTATACTTTCCATTGAAAATAGTTTTTCGACGCCGGTCAGTGTTTTTTATTTCTCCTCATGCTGAATTGGTGTGCATGGGTCTGTTTGTCTGCTATCATGATGGGTGGATTAAGGTTCGCATTACTGCCAAGGCCCAGAGTTAGCACATCATTAGTTAGAGATTACTTCAGACAAAGCCCGGCTCAAGATTGATACATCCACTGCATGGGAGTTGGTGTAACACCACTGCCACATGCTAATAACCACTATTTCTGAGTGAATGTAACATTAGTGGCCCTGTTTTGCACCATATTGGATTTGGGGGAGACTGGCCAAGATTAGCAAACAGCCAGTTGTTTAATCTATATACCGAGTTTCAGCTCATTGTTTATCCATCCAGCCCACAGCTTTACTGCTCTGGTTCACTCTCACCGCTCTCGTAGCGCCATTTTCGGCCGCAGCAGGCAGATGTTTTCAGAGAAACAGCTGGAAAAGGCCACCGTCCACTACCTGCTCAGCAGCAAACAGCAGAAGGACGCAGTCAGAGACCAGCTGGTGAACATGGAGGAGCATTTAGCAGCTGAAGAGCCAGAGGTCTCCCTCAAGAGCTGGTGGAGACCAAAACCAGAGCTAAAAGAGGGGGGAGTGCTGGACTTGGATTCATCAGGTGACACACACACCAGATCCAGATGAAGCATCATCTCATATCAACTTCAAAGGTGATGTGTGTTGTGTTCACTACTTGTTTCAATTGCCCCCAAGTGGGTAAAAAAAAAAGAAAAAAAAAATCACTTATTGCAGGTTTAAGAACCAGGAAGGAGGTAGATTGGATTTGAGTGCTCTGTGCTCCAGAGTTAATTAGAGAACGTGGATAAGTAAGACTCAGCAGAGAAAAAGATGTGAAGTATTTCTGAGGATTTTTCCAGCTTTAGGCAGACGATCGGCGCTGACTGTGCTGTTCTGACTGGAGGAGATGCCCTCCAACCCTTGAAAAAAAAAAAAACAGACTGTGATGGAACAGAAGGCACTCGGAGTGATGTTTTTCTACCGAGATGGAAGAAGGTCTGCAGCTCAGGAAGCTGAGTGAGGCTCTTGCACTGTCGGGGTCAGAGTGTTTGTTCCCCCCGGAGCTATAAACGGTGAAAATGTGGGGGCTGAAGCTGCTGTATTGCTTCGGATAAAGAGAGTTTATCAACAGCTTCACCACAGGAGCCTCCTGATTTGTGAGTGGTGCAAGTATCAAGTATTTTGCAGTACAGAGTGTAGAATCTGAAAGCCGCGGGACTGAAGTGTAGAGGAATACTCCACTGAAAAGCCAAGTTTTCAGCATCAAACAGTCACCGGCTGATCAAGTTTTCTCATAACTCTGGGTCCCAGAGTTATGAGAAAATGGGCACCCGGGGCACAGACCAGTGAAAGGCCCCCACGCCTCCTATTCAGGGCCCCCAGACTGAAGGAGACATAAAACTCTTTTGTGTCTCTTTGTGTTCGTTTTGCGTCTATTAACTGAACTCTGTGACTTTCAAACAAAAATATTAACAGTCACTTCAAACAGAGGCTCTGGACCAGGTGCCCCGTGACCTCTGGGACCCCTTGGCCCCGTGCCTGGTAGGCCCATTCAGGGATCCATCCATGGTCACAGCTGGAATTCATTGTAAATACTGTGAATCCAAACTGGCTAAAGCTGCCTCTCTCCCTGAAGGAGCCAGATACAGTTTTTTTTAGAGCCAACTTCTGCAGACGGTGTGGATTTGAGACTCAAAAGTTGTTGCCACCTCTTTGCCCGAGGTTTTGACTCCTAAGAATTCCTAAAATGTACAGATGTGAATGGCTCTTCGTCGCACGTGAGCCAAATGTCTGAAATTTGAAGTGTTTGGAAATGCACGGCTGTCAGCGCACATAATATTCAAAGAAAATAAAATGCAAAGCACCATGGAAACGTCAGACCTGAGTGGAGCGATGAGGAGACTGGAACCTTCCTCACATTAACGCCTGAGACCAACAGAAACGTCAGATTTCATCACGTTCTCCGAACGGTTTTCCGTCGTCTGAGCTTCGACTGATCAGCCCTTCCAGTGACCTCATCTCGCCGTGTCCCCTCCTTCTGTGGCGGGTTAACGGCAGCGACTGGAGAATCGGCTCCACCAGATGTTGATCTCCATCAACCAGTCAGCTCACATTCACACAGCAGGAGCGGAAGGAAACTTACATCAGAAATCTCACATCCGTGAGCAAATCAGAAACACGGATCTGTCCTCATGCTGTGCTTCCACCTCACATCGCTCTGAAATATTGCTATTTTTGGCCTCCTCCGCAACAAAATGTAACGCAATGGAGAGTAAAACCCATTCATCGATCAGATTCATGCTTTTCTCGCAAGAAGCCATTACGAGTAATCAATAAGTAATCAATATGAGCAAATAATGAAATATTTCAAGATTTCGACAAGTAAATTTGAAGTCTGGCGAGGCATTGAAGCACGCCGTGGCGAGACGCGCTTCGCTGTCTGGCTGACGGATGGATCTGGGTCTGGAGGTTGACAGGAGTCTGTTACTGGCCCGTGCGCACAGCGCTGGTTGTGTGGTTTGGTGGAGCAGGAATGAAGGTCTGGATCCTCTCAATGCCGCGGCATGACAGCCTTATTTTAGACAGCAGTGTTCCTCCAGCTGTGCGTCATCGGTTTGTGCTTGTCTCTTTCCTGTTTCAGCATGGAGGGAAAGCTCCATAAGAAACGGTGTTCCCAGTGCGTCGTGCTGCACAGAGCCCTGACCTCAACCCCATCTAACACCTTCGGGATGGACTGGAACCCCGACCGTGAGCCAGACCCCATCACCCGGCATCGCTAATCCGTCTGAATGGGGGAAAATCCCTGCAGCGGGTTGGGCATCCGAAACACCGAAACCAGGCGAGCGGAGGCTGTTGGACCAGCACAGCAGTGCCCATTATTATTTCCACAAGGACAAACTTTATTTAAAACTTCCACACTAAGGTTTTCATATATTTAGAGTCTTTGAGGCCCTTTAATCGAAGCTTTACGATACAGTCTGTGAAACACGACAACACACGGTGTCGTTTTTCACAGCTGTAAGTAAACAGTCTCTGTGAAGCATATCCCAGATGTATTCAGTCAAAATAAACCCTTCTATGAATGTGTATCTGTGTAGCTTGAGAGAATGCTTCTTTCAAAATGTCTTCGTTTTATTTCGTTCACTTCAAACACTCACGGCCCTTTACTTTGAACCTTGCTGCCTACCGTCAGGCTGAATCCTAAAGAGCCGCTGCATGAGTCAGGAATCCCAGACTCAGAAGAGGCGGAACAAACTGTGTTTTATGAACCGTTTCACATCTGAGCAGTGAAACAACCGAGACCGGGGCAGAGACAACATGACTGAGCTCTCCGGCTCGCCTCTAATCTCCCCGAGTAACGCAGATCAAGGAGTCCACGATTCTCCGCATTTCACAGGTGTCTTTTTACCTCTGAAGTTGGCTAACTGGATTCCGATAAACCCTGCAGAGACCTGGACTCGCTGGTCAGTAACGTTCCTCCACGCATCATAAGTAGGTGAGCATGGGAAAGTTGAAACTTGTGGTTTTCCATGAACTAAAACTTTAACAGCGCCGCACAATGGGGAGACATGTTCACGTTTGAAAACCTCAACTTGAATGTTATCACAGGCCATTATGATCCTCTGAGTTGGTTTTCGACACCAGCAAATTGTGTTTCACACTGTAAGTGGTCACCCACAGCTTTCTGAAGGGTGTCTTTCTACCCCTTGGCTGCCACCTTTGTCCGGAAACACCGATTCAAGGAGAAAGAAGCTGAGGTGGGTTGAAGTGACACCCGTCAACCGAGTAAACGTGCCCCGACGCACCTCTCTCTTTCAGCCCCGTTTTAGCTTGAACACACTCCCTTCACCGACTCAAAAACCCTCATTCAAACCCCGACCTACACTAGTCCCTATCGTTTGGGGGACTGGAAGACACTTACTGGATTTTCTATGAAAAGGAAAAAAAATCACTTGCTTTGCAACAGTCGAAATGGAGCAGGACCAGCAGACTGTGTGAAAGCCGTTCATGGAATTTACCGACTCAGAAATGTGGTTTCAGTGTCACTTTGCTCTTTAAAGCTACTTCAGAGCAGGACAGTAGAATTTCCTATGTGATGATCTTTTTTCTTTATTGACGGCGCCACCAGGAATATTCATGCCCTGCACTCCAGGTTTGAGGGTTTTCCTGGGTTTGGAAAATAATTACCTCACAGGAAAACTGCGACTACGGCCACTTAGCTTACTTAGCTGTGTTACATGCTAACGTCAGTATGCTAACACACTCACAACAACGATGCTAACGTGCTGATGTTTAGCAGGTATATTGTTCACCACCTTTGTTCAGCCTGTTAACGTGCTAATATTTCTGCTCCTTGGCTCTTTAAACACAAAGTACAGCTGAGGCTGATGGGAACGTCATTAGCTCTGCGGGTATCTGATCATAAACCAAAGTGTTGGACAGATTAACGTTTTTTCCCCTAATGATGGCGCCAAAGTCACCGAAGTCAGTGGGACAACATCCCCTGGGGACCAGGAGTGTCTGAGCCAGATTTCATGGAAATCGATTCAACGGTTTTTGACATTTTCCTCAAAACCACGCAAGCCAGCCTCACGATGGCGCTAGACTAGAACTCAGAGGATCACCAGAGTTCTCGGCGTTCATCCCGAGGGGAACGCTAACGTCTGGATAACGTTTCATGGCGCTGCATCCAACGGCCGGTGAAACGTTTCGGTCTGGAGACGCTGAGAGAGTTTGTCAGAGGAAGTAAGTCTACTTCAGGGCTGGATTTCAGTATTCAGCCGGTGGCTGGTGCAACACTCAGGTTTGGAGAGGGAGAGGTGGTATCAGATCCTTTACTGTAGTCAAAGCCCCAATCCACCGATGTAGAAACACTCCATTACAAGTAAAACTCCTACTCAAGTAAAAGTAAAAGGGGGGGGGCTCAGGTCTCTTCTGCCATTAAGTCGGTCGGTGCTGAAGTGAGATGTTCCAGAATCAATACGCACCTGCAGGCAAGATGATCAGAAAAACCTGGATACCTGGATACTCATGTCAGCCGGAGAATGAAAACCCAGGTCTCTCCTGATCCAAGCCAGGATACGTAATGAGCATGTGAATAAACGAAACCTTTACCAAGCACTCCAGAACCCTGGGGCTGAGTCTTTAAGACCTGGATGACATCCGCAATGCCAACGTGTCCACAGGGAAACACTCATTCTATCTTGTAAAACGCATTTAGGGGATCTCGTAGAAAGTACAATGTCGTGCTGAACAGCCAAAACCCAACGTGTATCCACAGGTCTCAGAGATGAAGATAAAACGGCTTCAAATCCAAGGGATCCAGACCGAAGGTGAGCGTTCTTTCCCTCCGTGACACCTTCTCACGATATTGATACTAAACCAAATATTAATTTAGCATCATGAGGTGTTTTAGCAGGTCATGTTTCGGTGGCGTGGAGATCAACCACACATCAAAATCTAACAAAAAAAAATTAAAAAGAAATCACAGAAAACTCAAGCTGCATTTTCAACCATCAGTTTATATGTGAGGCATTTTTCCCCCTTTCATTCCCAGGGTGTCACTATTTTATAGCTTCGGGATTCATGAGCATCAGTGGTGGTGTAACATCCTGCAGCGTCCCTGTGAAACGCGTCCGACTCCTCTCTGACCCGGTGCAACGTCGGACCCTCCCGCACCGGAAGCGACGGAGGATTTTCTCTTTCTTCTTTGTGAAGGCTCCGCATGAGCAACATAAAGACCCCCCCCCGGAAGTGTCGGTAATAATTAAAGCAATTAGGAATTATAACGGGGAGCGTCCCGTGGCGATTGTAATCTGAGATGTGTGACAGACACTGAGAGGAGACCGGGGGGGGATCAGTCACCTCTGCTGCGGACAAACACGGTCTCAGCGGCGTGAGCCGACAGGAAGCGGGACGAGCCGAGGAGAACGGTGAAGTGCGGGCGCCCCCTGCCGGACGGAGGAGCTACAGATTCGTCGACTTTGGTGCGACGGTCCTCTGCCGTCGATACGATCTCTCCAAACAAAAGCTCTAAAATCCAATTCTGACGAATAACAAGTTCACCCCTCCGGCTTTCTCTTCGGCCATTAATTGGAAATTCTTTTTAAAGTTGTTGTGATTAATTATCGTCATTTTTCTGTCCGTCTGTGATTAACGAGCAGAGGTTTAAAATGTGCGCAGGAAACCGTAACGGTGTCGCTGCTTTAGCTCAGTGATGCTCCAGCTTCTTCCCCCCAGAGGCCGGATAAAGTTCACGCCCTGCCCCCCCCAGTCACGGCTGTGGTTTTATCGGCCCTCAACAACATTGGAGAAGCCAGGAATTTAAAAAAAGCCAAAGCCAAGTTGAATTTTTCTTGAAATGAAGGAAGTGAGTCTGGCCCACACGATAGCATCAGCAATCTCCTGTTCGTTTTCCCCCTGGTCACTCACGGGCCCCCCCGCAGCGGGACCCAGCCCTCGGTGGTGTCTGGTCCCACGGGAACGCGCTCAGTGGAAGGTGGTTTTTGAGGGAAAACGGTTCGTCTTCACATCTGGGTCGCAGGTTGTGTCTTTTCCCTTGGCCTGGTAACCTCCCGTGCTGTTGATGTGCCCTGGAGCGACACGCCGAACCCCCACCGACTCAGTCACTGAACATCAGTCTCGTTTGAGCCCATTAAAAATGAAATACACGGTTAAAATTTTACACCTGCCTTCGGTGCCATTGCGTTGAATCAGAGTTACAGTGTTAAAATGACGATATTAGGACCTTTAACTATCGTCATGACCAGTGGTGGAAACTACGCACGTTTCATGAATATTACTCAGGTTACTTAAATACAGATCTGAGGTGTTTATACTTCACTTGAGTGATTCCATCATGCGCTACTTTATATTTCTGCTTCATTTCAAAGGCAAATACTGTACGTTTTACTGCACTACGTTTATCTGACAGCTGCAGTTGCTGGTTAATTTACAGATTAAGATTTTAAATTACACAATATACAATACACATATCAAATACCATGTACTGTTAAAAACTACACCAGTGGCTCGTGACCTCTTACAAAAAAAAACAGTTTCTTTTTGGGCCCTTGTTAGTTTCAGATGTCTACAAGTTGTTATCAGTTCCACTTAAAACTTTTTTTGAGGCCTAAACAAGTCAAATTATCCAGAAATTCACAACAACAGAGCAAGTTTGATGGAGAAGTCTGAAAAATAAATACTATTTGACGATCAGAACTGTGTTTCTTCTTCTTCTTTCCCATGAATCATCTGACGACCCCTCAGGTTCACCTGGTGACCCCTCTGGGGGGGCCCGACCCCCAGGTTGGGAACCGGTGGACTAAACTAAAAGCGGCTCCACCGGTAAAACGCAGCTGAAGCCTCCGTGACTCAGGATCAATGATCTGATCACGTCAGAGAGAATCAGAGACCAGTCACAGGAGACAGGTCCCTGCACATGAAGTACTTTTACTGTGATACTGGAACTAGATGAGGTACTTTTACTGTGATACCTTAAGTACACTCTGTCAGTATTTCTCTACTTACGTAGGATTTTAAATTGACTTGTAATGGAGTATTTGTGCATTGGGCTACTGGTTCTGAGCAACTTCTTCCAGCACGGATCATTATGGACGTTAAGAAGTCACGACCTTTAAAAGCTTTTTGAAATGAAGTTTCAAAGATTGTAAACACATTTACAACTTGACATTTTTTTAAGTGTATTACAGTCTGCTTCACAAAGATGTAAGTGAAGTCTGGACCAGTCTGCTGTGTTTAATACTTAAATGAGGTTTCTCGTCCTCCTCAGCTCCGGAGCGGGACCTGCTGTATGTGGGACACGCTGTCGAACCAGGGACACCGTGACGGTAAGCCCACCTCCCCGCTGTGTTTCAGGCTCACATCCAGTAAATCCCGATGCTATAAACTGACGGAGCAGGTCCCGTGGATGTGTTCGGGGGCGGGGGTCGTTTGCGTTGGCGTCAGACAGCAGACCCCCCACCGTGGGTTCAGTGATGGGGGTCACCAGTCCGGAGTCTCGTCAGTGCGGCGGGTAATTAGCTGCTGCTGCTGCTAGCGGGGAGTCTGGAGCGGACAGAGGCAGGGGCCGGATTTTATTCTGAAAGGCTCAATGGTGGCTGTTTATTTTGAGAGACATTAAAACCATTAGAAACTGATAGTAATATGCAGAATAAGGATCAGATGTGGAGACAAATAACTTGGACTTAAGTCAAAGTCTTACTGGAAACTTAATTACCAACTATCCTAAAGGACTACAACCGCGTTTTAGCTCCTTTGCTTCTCGTCTACACATTTCTTCAAATTTAGGCTTTACAGTTTGATTTTTAATGTGGTTTTCATTCATTTCTGTCTCCTCTTCCCGGAACTCATCGTGAGTCACTCAGGACAAAAGCGTCTGTTAAGTGACATTGAATGTAATCTAATGTGTATGAAATCTGGATGAAAATTGAATAGCAGACTCTTGAAACTTGGATCCCAAGCAACATCAAGCCGGCATTGGTTTTTGTTAACGTGACACTGCGCAGAGTGATCGAAAGCCTGCACCGTTTTATCTCAAAGCAATGCTGAGTCTTGACGGTTGATTTCCATATCGTATGAAAAGTGAACTGAAACCAACAGATGAATGGAACCGCAGAAAAAAATACATTCAAATTTAAAAGCATTTTTAGCAAAAGGATTAGCTGTGATGTAAAGTTATTTATTTATGGCAAATGTGCAAAACAGTACAATAATCAGTGCATTAATCCACATTTTGGTACTCTGGTGGCAATTTGGGGCCACAGGACAATGTGTGTGTGTGTGTGTGTGTTTTCTTGGTGCAACAGTGTGGCTGATACTAACAGATGTGTTCAGAGTCAAAAACGTTTCCACCAGAAAGAAAAACAGACCAAAAAAGAAGTGTGTGATCATAAATTTATTAGTACGAGCTTCTACACTCAAACTGTGTGACATTGTTATCATTCATTTACAAAAAAACTTTGTATTTTTATATCTCCGTACAAAACTTCAGTCCAACAATCTGTTTTTAAATGTCAAATGCAAAAGTATTCATACAATCTGTAAACAGGAGCAGAGTCCAGATGAGGAAGAAAAAACTATTAGAGCTGAAAATCTGCCTGAAGGTGCCAACGTGCAAACAGAACCGGTAAACCCAGTATGAACAGATATTTGAAACCAGACTGACTCTTCATGCAGAGGTATCCCAGCAATGCAGCATGACATGAGAAAATAAAGCAAATGTAACTGACACAACCCACTGAGGCATTAATTCTACTCTTTATGGGTTTTAAACATTAAAGGGGAAGACTACTGTTCATCAGTCACGTCTTTAAACGTGTTCGATATAATTAATTATTGCTGTATCATCCACTGAACAAACGGTGTCAAGACTGTGTAATGATGGCAGGTGAAGGGAAAAGTCCACCTTAAAATCTCTAAAATGTATCTGCGCTGTGTTCTCCATCTTAGTCTTTGTCTTACAGAAGTTTCTAAACTCGAATGAGAAAAGATATAAGTGAAGAATTTTAAAAAATTGTGACATTAACATTGGAACAGAACAGTAACTCTAATATATGAATAAAATTACTGTAAAAATGTTTTGAGACACAAACAAAACATCGGCAAAAACATTCAAAAAATAAAAACACCTGCAGGGAGTTTTGGATAAACTGTTTTCAGGGACCTTGAATATTAGCTGATCAATAACAAACTGATCATCAGTCTATCCCTATTTGAAATACTTGAATGGATCAATCCATTGTAAAGGGCGCAGAGAAATCAACTCAGAGACAAATACTTGAACTAGAAGTTGTTGAACCATTAAACCCAAGAACTTCGTGCTCCGAGGTTCAGGCATCGTTAGAAATTATTTAACGCCACAACTGACATGAATTCTGATGTGTGTCCACACTGAAGCGATACTTTGCACAACTTTACTCTGCTGAAAACAATCCTGTTTTCCACCACGGCGTTCTTCTCTAAACACGAACTGCTGCAATCTCTGGTGCCAAAACGTTCAGGGCCAAATTTCTGTACTCGACAGTTGGTGTTTCGTCGGCTCTTAAATCTACTTCAGTTTGCCGCGTTCACTTCACATGAGGCCGATGCATGAATACACACTTGGCCGCGTGCACCGACGATATAAAACCATACCCATTCAGTTTGGGTTTAATGACGCTGAACCACAGACGCCGGCTGATGCGACACGTCCTTGCATGTTTCTCCTTTTCAGGGACTCTTGTATTAATAAGTGCCAAGTTGAGCATATCGGGAAAATCGGAGTAAACGTGACCGTTATCTACAAACGGGAAACTCTGATATGACGTGAACACGACGTCCACCCTCCCTTCCTGTGCGTCGTTCCACACAATATTTTTTTTTTTTTTTTTTAAACTTGTAACAGGCAGGTCAGCTCTAAAAGCCTAAACACACGTGGTGAAGTTTGTCAATGAAAAAACCAGGGCTGAGTATTATCAGAAAATTCTGGTAATCAATACCAAAAATGTGTTCTCAATACCTTATTCTGCTGACAACAAACTTTCAACAACCTGTTCTATTATGTAACGAAATAGGCCAAACTTTTCCAATGTATCACGTTTGTGTCTTAACACACGACAGCTGTACAACTCTGCCTATTCAAAATGATGATTTATCATAAGGAAGGGAAAGAATAAGCAAACACAGCTGTGACTCTTGCCAAGCAATGATGACAACATTCGGTACCTTGCTGCTGCAGACGGATTTCAGTCTGCAGCAGAAAAGTAGTGGGATCTGTTCCCCAGCTGTAGGGAAAGAAAAGAAGGAGACTAAACTAGGTCGAGAACTGTCTGTCTGTCGGTCCTGCACAGTCTCCAGACTTTACAAACCTACATCCCAAACTCTATTCCCCAGCTCCCACGTTCAGCTGCTACACCATTGGTGTGATCCAGCGTGGATCTCAACAGGCTGTTTCAGAGAAGCAGACAGTCCCTAAAACACTGGTCTGACCAGAGGGACCGATGCTACGTGAAGCTGCTTCTCCGCACGAGTTTACTCCTCACAATAATTAACAACACTGGGACGCTGCTGTGATGAGTTACCGTAGAGCGAACGTCTGGTGTGTAACCTGATCAGTCAATTAGCATCGTCTGCTGAGCTGAGTGACTGATCCTGGCAACCTCCTATCTTCAGTATTATGCAGTTACAGAAGCCTCACTCATTCAATATGTGCTTTCGCTGTGAAAACAGAAACTTTACTGTTGTTTTTTTTTTCCTCTGGAGGTTTCTACGGTGTCATTTAATAAAAAGTGTATTCATTTATTAGCCTTAGCTTGAGTGGAGGTGGGGTCTCTACTATAAACAGCCGCGGGCAGGTATCCACTGTCTGTGGCTGTGTTTCCATACCGACCAGTACTCGGTGGGTAAAGTCAGTACGTCTCTGTCGCCGTCGTTCCGCCGCCGCCGCTAACGCTTCTCTTCGCAGGTTCACGGGATCGGAGGTCCGAGCCGTCCGGGTTTCCTGTGTCGGACCTGGTGTTCCTGGTCAGATAGTCCCTGCAGGGGACAGCAGAGTTCACAGGTGAAGGACCATACTGATGGTTTGCATGTTTTTGTCTTTTTACAACAAACTGTTTATGGTGTCAGCCGGGGCTTCTATTTTCCTCTGTGGTAGAGAGAACCAGGTCTGTTTTTCAGACAGGTTTATATTTGAGACTTTATTTCCAAGTTCTCCTGTTGTCCAGTTAATACAAACTCCAAACTTCCTCCATTAATTCCACGACTGGAATTAATACGATGACAACATTATTGAAACATCCTATTTAACGAGCAAAGCTGAGAGCAGCAGAGTGGTGCTGATGAATTAGAGCTGCGGAAATGTCGTCCTACTGAATTTAGCTGTTGTAGTATTTTCACAGTATGTGGCACTCGCCACTGCTGCTTAGTTCAGTTTGTCGTAACAGAAATGCTGTTTTCGTGTACGTGTGTGTGTGTGTGTGTGTATAGATAGTGTGTATACACACTACAGAACCGGATTCTGAGGTTAGATTTTAATACAGATCTGTCAGCAGACACAAAGCTGAAGTGAAAACTTAAATAAAACCGGGCAGGATGCTCGTATTGTGATGGATTATCTATCTGCAGACTGTCATCTCCGGGTGTATTTCAGCTGCGTACAGTGAACCAAAACCAAGTGCTGCTATGATTAGAAAATACTCTCCGCAGTGATGTAAAGTGCAGGTGATTGGCAGTAGACGGGCTAAATCGTGCAAAATCAGCGGCGTCTTTTAAAAACTCCACCGTGCTCTCGCTAATGGAGCCGCAGCTCAGAGGCTCATCGGCGGTTGGAGCTAATTAACAGCAGCTGTGAACGGAGAGGCAGCGGATTCAGGCCGCAGACGAGGTTAGAACCGGTTAAACACCACGGAAAACATTTCTAAAACTCCCGCAACTGCTCTGAGGAGAAAAGGTCAATTTAAAATAAAACATGCATGAGGAGGAACTTTTAGTGAAGGGTGGAGGATTATTTGAACTCTTAAATTATACAGAGAAGTTCTAACTGAGCTCTGTGCTCTCCTTACAGCAGCGTGGACAAACCTGTTAAAATGCAGATCCGTTAGTCTCCACTCCCTCGGTAAAACTGAAGTGATTAGTCAGTTAATCCATTCGTCTCTTGATAGAAAATTAATTGGCAACTATTTTGACAATCGACTGTTTGCATTTTTAAAGAAAAAGGCCAAAAATTCACTTCTCAAATGTGAGTATTTCTGGTTGTCTTGGCCCATTTTTTGCTTTTCGCTAACATTTTACAGACAAAATAATGAATCAGGAAATTAACAGGTAGAATAATGGATAATGAGGATAATTATTAGTTGTAGCTCTACATCAAGGTTACATCGACAGGCATTTTCTGCCCAGTTCTGGCAATTTTTTTTGTTTAATTCTAATTTTCTGAAACTGATATATGATCAGTTCTTTCATTCTGTGGGTACAAATAACTGAACATCACCATTAGAGCTGCAACCAACTATTATTATCATTATCAATTAGTCGTTTGGTTTATAAAACATCCAAAAAAAAACATGAAAAATGCCCATCACAATATGGACAATATGGATTTGAGAACTTAAGAAACCAAATGTGATGAGTTTGAAATGCAAAACAAAAGTGTAATGAAAAGTATTTACCTTGGCAGTTTAACATTTGACCAGCGTTTATCAACCTTTAAGGAACTTTCTGACCCTGGTGTATTTTACTACATCAGGTGCAGTAGAACATAATTTGGGAGAATTCATGTGCATAGATTTTATGGCTGAACGTAGCAGTGAGAACAGAAAATCAAAAACTGATGCGGTCTAATACAACAGGCCTGTAATAAATCCTCCTTCCTGAAGGTTACAGTGCTCAGTTTTTGTTAACACTGTTTTGAAAGGTGCTGATTTAGCCGTATGATCATTTTGGAGGATGAAGGTTGCGGTGCCTTTGAATTGCATTGCATCGCACAGACAGGTCTTTCTGTTATTTAGCCTGCCCTCATTGATATAAATGGCATGGACAAAATAATAGAAACACCTGTCCATGTTCAATGGCAGCACAAACTGCAGCCTCCAAAATGAGCATAAAGTTGAATCAACATCTCAACACAAACATTATCACCTTCGTGAAGGAGGATTTAATGCAGCTGACTGTTGTAGTAGACTGCATTAGTTTTGGCTGGGTGTACCTAATAAACTGCCAAGCGGGCATATATCTACTACAGCGGAGAATAAAAGCTGTTGTGGATATAAAATGGTGTCATTATCTAACCTTAGAACAACACTAGCCGTTCCTTCTCATATTCACACAGCGCTGACCGTTTTCTAACCAGTGAGCTTTCAGTACCTGCGTGCTCGCTGCAGCAGCTCCTCCTTCCTCTGCAGCAGCAGCTTCTGTCGTTCCTCCGCCGACGTACAAAACCGAACCTCCACCTTCTGCTCATCTTCATCCTTCTTGTCCTCCACAGCAATCCGCCTCTCCACCACATCTTCGTCCTCTTCCTCGTCCTCCTGCTCTGACTCGCTGCTGGCTTCGCGCTCGTCCTCGGGTGGAGGAGTCACCTGTATGAGCGGGTGCTCCATGGCCTGATGAGAGAGGAAACTGCGCTTAAGAGGTTTCTTTGTTACAGTGCAGCTGTTTTACGTACAATATTAACAACAGACACCCCGGCATACGATGTGTTGCCGTTTTCTTTGTTTCTTCATTGATCAAATGGTTTTCGTTGTCCTTTTTTTTTTTTTGCCTCGTCAGCACAATACTTTGTTTTTTTTTAAATGTATTAGAGCTGCAACAATTAGGCAAATTAATCGATTAGTCGTTTGGCAGAAAATTAACTGGCAACTATTTTGATATTTACTGTTTCTAGTTTTTCCAAATGTGAGGATTAGATGCCACAGGTGATAGTAAAGTGGGGTTTGGACTGTTGGTCAGAAAAAACAAAACAAGACAAGCAAGCATTTTTTAAAAAAAAACTGTTTTCTGGCAGTTTATAGAAAAAACAATGAATAGAAAACTAACCTGAAGATTAATCGATAATGAAAATTGTCATTAATTGCAGCACTGTGTGATTCTAACACACTGGTGCATGGTTTCATCAGTTTTTTAAAAGGCAAATATCGCTATTTCTGGTTTAAATCAAATCTAATCTGCGTTGTAACTTTTTTTGGTGAGATGCCTTCATAAACCCTGCATTTTTGATCTCAACAGCACAATTCTTCTTTTTTTAATCCATTAATGTTTTTCTGTTTTTTCACCTGTGTAAATTCTACCCACTAAAGTTCATTAAATAAACCACAAGTGTCTTTTAAGATGACAAAAATGACCCTTTTCCAGGACGTATTTACTCATTCACAGTAGCAGATAGATTTTAATAGCTGGTTCCCCGTTTTTAAACATCCATGATTCAAGTCTCATTAATGTTGTTGTATTAAATCTTTACCCCTTTTTTTTTAACTCAGCAAATGAACAACGAAAAAAACATTTAGTCATTTAGCTAAATGGTAAATAATTAATCCAGCTGGAGATTTAGCTCTTTGAACGTCAATTTATGAGGATTTTCAGAATAAACTCTATTTATGATACCTCTCTGTGACAGTGCAGCTGGTTTACACACAATATTAACATAACACCCTGGCATATGGTTTGATGAATCCAAACATTTGCACTTAGTTCCTCAATATATTTTATGACATTTGCTATTCAAATTTACTGAAATTTAAAATTAGATTTTTTTAAAAGGGATTCAATTTTTTTGATAAAGATAAAGCGCTATCCAGGGCTGCAATTAACTTTTATTTCATTATCGATTAATCTGCTTATTATTTTCTCGATCAGTGCGATCTGCAAAATGTCAGAAAATATGAATAACAGCTATTATAAATCTCCTAAAAGCTTCTTTTGTTCAACCACCGGTCCAAAACTAAAAGATACTCAGTTTTACTCTCCCATACAACAAAGAACAGAAGGAGATCCTCAGTACTAGGAAGCTTGAGCTGGGGAATATTTGGCATTTTTGCTTGGAAATTACACAATCAAATATTAAACACTAGTACTGATCAGTTCTACAATAAACATAAAATATTTTGTCACTCAGATTGTAAGAAATGGAGAACAGTGATTGATGTGGTTTTGATCAAAGAGTAGTTATTATCCTCATTTCCTGATCAAACTAGAGGCTTTTTCATACCAGCCCCAATACGGTGACTCATTTACCTTAGTGTGAGGAAAATAAACATGTTTTTCTACAAAATCCTTTTTTTGACTGAACAAGTTCTGAAATATTAAAATCTCTAAACACAAGCGGCCTCACAAGAACCCCGATTAAATAAAAATAGTCTAAAACTGGTAAAAATATGGGTTTAAATCAGGTACAGGTGCTGCAAGGAACATACTGGTGAAACACACTGGTATTTGATACCAGCCCTAGCTTCTGATCCTGCTGTGGTTTGTCCCTATGCGTGTCCCTATGGACTGACCAGTGGTGGGGCGGCGGTCTGGACTCGTCCCTCCAGGATGTTGTCGCTGGTGACCTCCAGGGACTGAGTGATCTCCAGGTCCTGCAGGATCAGCTGGAGAGGAACCTGAGGAAACATCTCCTGGATCTGCTGAGCCTGAAACGCAGACAGAGAGGGCGAGACCTGAGCTCGACAACCTGCTCTACTCTGACCAGATGAGATTATTTGTCTGTGATTTTACGAACTGCAGACGCCACGCTGTCCTCTGGATACTGACCATGGTGTTGATCTGAGACGGGTTAGTTGGTGCGATGCCCAGGAAGTTGGTGGTGGCCATGACCTCCACCGAGAAACTGGGCAGCCAGCTGGCAATACGAGAACCTGGGAGAACACAACAAGGCCAAAGGTCGGAGCCAGCCCCCCACTGACAGGCGCAGCACCAGAATGCTGACAAAACCACGGTGTTTCTGATTGGCTGGCAGGCAGCTGTTAAAACTGTATGTGGTATACTGATGCTTCATGCTCTCTTACCAGTGAAACTAACCTAATAAAGGCTCGTTTTTCAGTGTCGTTGCTGCAGAGGCTGGATTTACTTCTTTTCACTTCAAAAATCAACTAAACATGGAGTTTGCTCTGGGGTGGCTAAACTTTTGCATACAACTGTAACATGATACTGAAACTGTAAAAACAAACAAACAAAACACTGAAGCGGTGCAGCGCGGCATTTTTGGACATTTGCTTATTCACTTTCTGGCAGACGGTTATATAAGAAAAGTAATACCACTCTAATATCTGTATAGTGAAGACGACTCTGCAGCAGGCCAAGAAATAGTTCCAACACAAAACTCTTCCTAAAACCAAATCTTATGGTTTTTATATTTCTGTTTTAGTATGGATTAAACAACCCAGACATGATGCGTTACAACAGATAAGAGTGGTTATTGATCTTCCGTGCACCTGTATGAAGTACAGCTGAGACTTATATGGGTTTAGGGTTTAGGGTTTAATAGCTGGTTCTAAGTTGGCAAACGTACAGATTTCTTAAGCTCCAAGTTTTATTAATGCCATATTGAATCTTTTATCTCTTTTCTGATTTATTAGAAAAGAACGTAAAAAGTATTCAGAGAGTCATTTATTTAAACAGCAAGTAAATAATCAACCTGGAGTTTTAGTTCTTTTAATTTCAGTTTTTTAAAAATATTTCTTTGTTAGAAAGTAACACAAAGTTTACACACAATATAACACTCTGATCAATGAAATGTCAATTTTGAATGTCAACTGACTTTTAGTTTCAAACTATATTGTCTTTATTTTGTTTTTCAAATTTTCTGAAAGATATAATTAAATAGATTGTGTACAGGATTTAGATTTGATAAGCAGATTCCATACTGGCTGATAATGTGGCATCTAGGACTGAACTAACGATTATTTTCATTCTAAACTAGCAGCTTAAAAGATTCAAAGTTTACTGTCTCACCATCAAAGTGGAAGAAGTGGTTAAGCTGGTTGAGGTGCGGCGGAACGTCGGTTCCAGGTCCGGCAGCCATGTTGACGGGGACGGCCTCCCTGGTCTCCCTCTCCACGCGACCTTCACCTCCTTCGTCGATGTTGAGGGACATCCGACATGTTGGACATGACGTGTCCTGCTCGAGCCAGGAGCGCAGACACGAGCTGAGGACGCACAAACACTCACTGGTAACGGTGCAATACAGTCTGTATTTATTAAACCTTCAACTTTCACTAAATGTGACACCTCACTGACTCACGCTTTCGAGATACTTCCCTTTATTATAGTGCATCGCATCATTGTGTTATCCATTTATTAAGTCTTTACTGTATCTCATTATTGTAATGATTCCCTTGTGGCATTTATTCTGCCATTATTCAAACTCATCATTATGTTTCCCAATGGTGTTTATTTATTCATTAGTCTAACCCATCATTATAATGCTTCCCAGTAGCATTTGGCTCTGTTAACTAACTAATGTACCCTCAAATTGTAATTACCACATTTCCCAGAGCACAAGGCAATAGTCAGTCAGCCACAGTGCTACGTTATGATTTGTTGTTGTTGTTTTTTGTTTTTAAAGTTAAATTTATTTGCTAAAACGCTTATGACTTAAACTGCGGCAGAGTTATGAGTGTGTCTTTATTGAACTGTTCATGTTAGACCGGACAACCACAAACAAAAAGCAGCACCTAAAGCTCCACTGATCAATATATTTCTATTAAAATTGATCCTAAGTGCGAACACACAAAGAATTATCACCAACTCTGCAGCTCTCCAGAGTTTTTCAGCCTCTTTTAGCTCCCAGTTTGGTTCAGTCTGTGTTTCTAGTGGCAGCAGGCAGCTGTTTTCCTCAAACAAGCTCTGATGAACCTCCTGCGAACCACATGCTCAGCAGCAAACAGCTCACAGGCACAGTCAGAGACTAGCCAAGCCAGATATTTCCTCAGAAATAGGCAGAAACCAAAAACAAAACTAAAAGGAGAGCGATTATTGGACTCATATTCATCAGGTGGACACAACATCACTCCAATGGGATGATCACGTTGCTCTGGGTCTGCTGGATGTGTAAACGCTTATAAGGTCATACTATGTCCAAGCTGTGTCTCTAAACTTGTTGTGGACTACTTCTGCTCCCTCGCAATCAAAAAAGGACCGGTGCTGACCTGTGGAAGAGGTGACCACAGGGCAGTTTCCGAGCTGAACTCATCACGTCCCAGCAGATCGCACAGTCATCGTTATTGGCTGCCAGTTCGTCTGCAGACGCCACAGAAAACCTGAAAAGAGAACACGGTTTATGTGATATTTCTGGATGGAGCATCCTTGTTGGTTTACCCTAACGGCTTCTGCTATAGTTTTACCTGCTCCCTCGAGAATGTTGCAGGTGGTGGTGTGACACGCAGCCCGTGTGATAACACTGCTGCTACTACTACTGCTGTTTAAATGATATTATGAGGTGAAGCCACTGTATGTGTTGAACACTGGTGACAGTTTTTTTTTTAGTTATTGTTATGTACTGACTTCATTTCTTTCACTTTGTTTCTCTTTAAATCCATCTAACCACTAGTGCCCATGCTCTCTGGTCCTGGTGAGCCCCAGTGCTGCATATATCTCAGGTAGCAAGGAAGGATGGACAACATGCAGCTCTGGGGCTCTCCGGGGCCAGGAGTGGGCACCGCTATGGCTAAACAGCTGGAGACGGCGCTGTGACGTCCTGACGGCCTGATACTGTTACACTCCTGAGATACCGACCGGGTCTCCATGTTGCGGAGCACTCGCAGGTAGTTGTGGTGGCGGCGGATTCTCTTCTGAACCTCCTGAACGAGGAAACGAAGCTGCATGAAGATGACCAGACTCGCCATGGACAACCAGATGTTACTGAAGAGCTGGGAGAGACAAAATGAAGGAAATTCCATGTTACAAAAATAAAACTGAGGAGGACTGAGGAAATGTTAAATTTTATCCTGTGGTTCTGTGGTTTCTCGTCTCTCTCCTCTCTCCTCCCGTCGCTTTCAGCAGGTATTTCTGCCCCTGGTGCTGCAGAATCTGGATCTGTGACTGCAAACCACCTACTGCCCCCATGATCCTGCTCAACACCCACTGCTTCAATTATTATTATTAGGCTTATTAGAATTATAATTATTGTTACTATTATTATTATTATTATTATACATGTTTATGTGGAACCTACATTGTTCTATGTTCTCTTTCCTCCCTCTCTCTTCCAACAATTCTGGTTGCTTGGCTACTAAAATGAAGTCTGAAACATGCTTCCTGCAAAATTCAAAAAGCCCAAGTTTTTTTTTCTTATTTTTCAATTGAGCTATAATTAAAGCTAAAATTTAAACACTAAGAATGTCTCCTGAATAAAAAAGAACGGCCTTAATACAAAAAACTAAAATGAAGGTGTCAAAGGCTCAGAACAGTAAACTGAGCCTGAACAGAAAATAACATTTATTCCATAGAATTGAAATCCGCAGAAAAGTTTATTATTAAATTTATTTCCATTGAACTGACCAGCATGTGGATGTGATGCAGCAGGTCGAGGCCCAGTAACAGCAGCACCATCAGGAGGTCGGTGTAGTAAACGCAGGAGGATTTATTCTCCCAGCTGCCCTCCTGGTTCACGTCCCACAGGTGAATGGAGTACCTGCATGAATAAAAACAACATACAGACCCTCCAGTGAAACCACCTGTCTGCTCCAACTAGAATTACCACCTCGCGGTCGTCGGCACAGAGGCATAAAAAACAGGAAACGTGAATGTATAATATATTTCACCTACCGAAACACGACGTGTGTGGTCTTGACAGTCACCAGCATACACTGAAACACAGAGGGTAGATCAGGTTAGAGGGAGCTTGATTAATCAACCTTATTTTGCAAAGACAAACTGACAGACCTTTTAAGATCCTCTAATGCAGCCTGGAAATCTATGGATTTAAGACAAAATGAAGAATCAAAGCTGTTTTCTTTTTGAGCACACCTGACGAAAGTTTTCAAAACTGTCATAATTATGCAGAAGAAGGGTAAACTAGTGATGGGTGGATGAAGCCTTAGTCCTCTCTGGTTGTGCCAACTAAAGATTTGAAGCTTCAGACATTTAAACGCAGCAAGCACAGTGACATCTGGTGGTTTGCAAAACTTGTGGCATCCCTTCAAAACGGGAGCCAAAGCACTGTGACACACCAGTGAAATTAGATCTTAAATCTAATTTGTGTGCAATAAAAGTCCAAGAAGCCTGTCTGTTAATTATTAAATCTATAAAACTCTTGTCCAGAGGTGCTGCAGCATACAGACATATTATGGTGCTATGTGCAACAGTAAAATAACTTAATTTGTGCGTGATCCAAAAAGCATAGATATAGAGTATTTTTTTGAACACCAAGGATTAATATACTGGATTGGTGTAGTTTGGCCCCAGTGTTCACTGTGGACACTGTTAACTTCATGGTTGACATGTATGTGACATTTCATATGAGTACTGTTGTGTGATGGGAGAATTATCTTCATCGAAATAAAACTTTTGTGACACTATTACTTAGTAGCAGGTGGAAATGTTTCCATACTTGTGACTATATCTTTTTAGAGAACATCACCACATTTCTCAGTCACTGTCGTCTCTTCTAATCCCACCAATGTGTGACTCCTTTTTGTTTTTTGCTACAAAACGGAAAGCAGATAGGATGCAGTATGTCCTGAATTGATCCAAGAAATCCTGAATTACAAAGTGATAAAATACCGCTCATAATGCCTCCATTAAAGATACTTTCATACTTTGAAAAACCTTAAATTTAGATCATCTGGCTTGAAACATTTCCACTGGGACCTGTAAACAGCCCGTACAAGTCATGAAAGCTTCAGTATCAGGGAGTATCGAAGCAAGTTTTTCACCTCTGCAGCCATGAATGCGGCGGTGTGGCGGCCCTGACTGCGTGCCACCCGGCTGCAAAGTGTAGCCAGACCCCCGCAGCACAACAGCAGCACCACCAACAGCAGCAGCACCCGCGCGTGGCTGGACAGAGGAGTGGCCGGAGAGAAGGACAGCTGGACGAACACACACAAACACAGAATACATTGCAGATGTAAAGCAGTCATGACCATGTCAGTCCTCTGAAAACCATAAACATAGTTAAAGTCAGAACAGTGCTATCATTTGTAATTACAGTAAATCTTCTTTAACTCTGTCCACGTAAACTCCAAATCATAGTCCAACCAAAACCCTGCGTAATTCCGAATGTTGTGTCTCTGCTGTTTTGACCTGCTAGTGAAAAGGTGTAAAGATCCCGAACCACAGGACGATTCTGAATGATTTTGTTGATCATCTGAGCTCCAACACCAGGCTAAAATTCCCAATCGTATGCTAGAATCATCAAAATCTAAGGCTGGCAGAATGGTTAAATCATCAGTATATTGTTTACTTCTATCTCTATGGGTAAAAGACACTGATCCGTAAGGTGACAGCTCTCTTTCTTCCTCTGTGGCTATCCAGTGTGTAAAGTGAATACCAAACAGAGAGTCTGCTTATGTTTGCTGGGAGGATTGACATATTACTTTCTGCTGTTGTTTTTCATAGTGAATAAGAACTAACAGCATCAAATGATTTCTTTGTCTCGAGGAAAATGAGCACTGGTATCTACTGCCATGATGGAGCCAATGGGAAATGAATGTAAACATTGCAATCATTAATGTCTGAAAACTTTTTCAGAGGCTTCATATTCTAGGCAAGCATTGCAGACTTTGAATTTTTTCCAATAAAACATTCTGTCATCATCAGATACTCCTGTCTGTGGCTGTGTGTGATTTAGTTGTAAACGTTACATATTCAAAGCGGTCCTTGCAGAGCTGAACCAGGAGATGGAGGAAGACCAGGACTGCGAACCAGAGCCACCACATCACCACCTCCTCCACCGTCTGGACGTTCAGGACGCCAAACACGAAGATGAACTTGTAGAAGATAAAGTTCCAGAACTTGTCCTTCAGTTGCTGCAGAAGAAAAACAAACAGCAGACTTGCATGTAATCTGTGGTCAGAATTTATGCTGCATTTTATAATACAGCTAATCTCCGGATAGTTTCCTGTAATAATGTCTTCCTAATTTGGGTTTGACAACAAGATTTAAACTGGAGGTTATCTCACTCTTTTTACTTCGTTTTAGCTACAGGCTAGGAGCACTGATAACAGGTCGGACTTTCATTTTAATACTCTGCATTTCTTCAATCTATTTTACTTCAGTTTCGATTTTTGCATTTTTTTCCCCCGAAGCTTATTTTTAGTACTTTAGACTTTACTGATAGTAGATATAGGCATATATAGACAAGAAAAAAGTGGACTATCAGGGCAAAAAAAAATAAAATAAAAAAAAAGGTTCCCTGCAGGAATCAAACTGAAGATGTGGCAATTACACGGTATTCATCTTAACCATTACTCACCCATGTTCAGTTTTTGGTCTTTATTTTTACTCAACAACTGAACAACCAGAATTCAAAGTTTCTATATTGATGACCAAAGACACTCAGAACTAAACAGTTCTCCTTTTCAGGGGCAAAGACATGTCCTCTGGGACAAATCTGGAGCTAAATGTAATATCAATCTACTACTGATATGAAACTGAAAGCAACCACAACAGAAACACCCACCTGTTTCTCGCTGACACGGAGCGGCCCGAACACAACGCACTGGATGAGTTTGGCAATCAGCAGCAAGACACAGCAGGCTGTGTTTACCATCACCTGCACAACGAGAGGCAGAATAACAAATCAAGTTTTGATAAAGAGCTCACATCGAAGTTTAAATAGGTACAAGTACGAAGGTAGAACAAAAATGAAATGATAAAATAGAGGATAAAAAAAGTAGGCATCAATTTAAGGTCAAGAAATTGAGTTTTTTGGATTCTTCTTTAAGCCTCAAGACATGATTTCTAGAGCTAGACCAATAAGATTGCCAGTTCCTCATTTCTGATTGATTTCTGCTGATGATTTAGCTTATTTTTTGCTTATCGACAGACTGCTGCTCAATCCTGATCTGGTTTGTATCTTAATCACTTGGCTTGATTAATTGGTTGTTGCTGATTAGTAAATCTGGCTTAATCAGTTATTTTGGCTAACAGGTGATGTATTACGTGTGCATTGAAACTCTGTACTGGCATTTGATTTACATTCATGCTCATGTTTTTCATATCAAGTAAAATCATTCAACACCGATTATAAATGGTAAAACTGTTTATCGAAATGAGTGTTTTGATAGTAATCATTAGGTGCAGCCGTGGATGGGACACTCCCCTCGTTGTAGCTGGTAGGAAGTGAAGCAAGATCTTTTTTTACTTGAACGGTTCATACGCACCTTTGCCATTCAACATACGCAGTAATAACAAGACAGTCACTTTTTCTCAAACTGGCAGTTAACCTTAATAAATTTTAGTGCTTGGTGACAGTTGTGCCCGTAGCATTGAGTATAGACATGTGTGACATATCGAATGTTGGGACTCAAGACTTGGTCAGATTTTTAGTCTTGTTTATGTATTT
The DNA here is from genome assembly GCF_016859285.1 of Xiphias gladius. Taxonomy (NCBI): domain Eukaryota; kingdom Metazoa; phylum Chordata; class Actinopteri; order Istiophoriformes; family Xiphiidae; genus Xiphias; species Xiphias gladius. The sequence continues at coordinate 29,859,499 of NC_053407.1, read as the reverse complement.
TTTCACCAGATATTTCCTGATTTAACTCATCATTTTTTAAAATTCATTCATATTGCATTTTATTTTGGCTTTTAAGTATTTGTGTGGCTATTTCTGTTAGGACTGAGGGAGCAACTAACAATCATTTTTATTCTGGATAAATCCTTTTTTTTTTTTTTAATGATCAACCAGTAATTTAGCCTATAAAATATCAAAAACAACATCTATCAAAAAAATACCCATCACAAGTTGTCAAAGCCTAAAGTTTTGTCTTCAGTTCATATTTTCTTTGACCAACAGTCAAAAATACAAAAGAATTCAAGTTACAAGGACATTCAACAGAGAAAACCAACAAATCCTCAAACCTGAGATGCTGGGACAAGCAAATGTTTGCTATTGTTACTTGGAAACGACAACTGTCAATGTAGGACTCCTATAACCAACTAACCACTAGTGACCTGTTGTGAGTAAATATCTGCTGTCTGCCTGTCAAGCCTGGATTAACAACCAGGCACAGCAGGTACCTTCCATGGGCCCAACAGTCAGATTTACTCCATATTATTTGGGTCCACATAACTTGATAAATCGCACATTTGTCAGACATTTGCAGCACTATATAATTGATATTGTCTTAATTTATATTGACCTTGTTTGTCTGTGTGTCAAGTAACTAACATTATCCACAACACAAGAGAGCTGTAAGGCTGCAACAAATCAATACATCTGACAATTATTTTCTTTAATTATTGACTTCTCGGTGCCTTAAATGGCAGAAAATAGGGAAGACAACTTATTACCATGATCAAATTGCTTTTGTTGTCTGGCCAACAGTCAAAAAACCCCACAATATTCAATTTACTATCATAGAAAACTGGCAAACTCTCAAATATCCACATTTGAGAAGCTGGTAGCAGCACAGTTTTTAGTATCTGTGCTTCAAAATAACTGACTTAAACAACCATTTATCAAAAGTACTGCCAACTAATTTTCTGTCAGTAGACTAACTGATTAATCAATTAATCATTTCAGCTCTACAGCACTGGTTGGTAATGAAACTGCCATGTATAATTAGGGTCACTAGGGGCCCAACTACAAATGTTTGCCCTGGGGGTCCCCCAGGAGGTTAATCTCCTCATGCTGCTGGTCAGTTTCCATCATACTCTGCAGGTTCAAACGCGTACCCGCTGTGTTAGTGTATGCACTCACCCAAACAAAGACACTGTCGGTCAACAGGTACAGCAGGACGTCTGCAGCCACATCTCCATACCCTGCCCTCAGGTACTGTCCGCCGTCCGTGATGCAGCGGCTGATCCTGGAGCTGTGGACCTCCTCCGGGCTGGACTGTGGGCGGGAGTCGGAGGAGCAGGCGGTCAGGACGGTCCCGGCCAGCAGGGCAGCACTCAGCGCCGCGTAGGTCTGTAGACTGGGCCAGGGGAACCGCTCCAGGAACAAGAAAGGCATGATGGTGGTGAAATGACGGGCGGATAAACACTGACCGCGGAGATTTACACTGTTACATAACACGGGAAACGCGTTGTTTACAGTCGTTAACTGTCACATACTGGTGTTGGCAGCATCTTTTGCAGCTAAACTTCCCGCTAGTCAGATAGCTGGTGGTTTTTATGCGACCGCCTCTTCCCTGATCAGTCTCCTCTAACGTTATTTCGGTAACTCGGCTTTATACATTCAGCGCCAACGTTACATTACAAGTAACGTCAGCTAGCTTGCTAGCCTGCTAGCCTAGCACCACTAAACCGTCGCTCATTGTCGCCAGTCGGAGCCCGAAGACGAGCGGGTACCGTTAAAACTCCACAAACACAGTAACTATTTTATTTAAACCCGTCACGTTTTAAATATTTCACGAGTCTCGTTAAACGGTTGGAGTCCGTCCGGCTTCGCTCCGCTTCTCGCGACCAGAAGCAACAACACGGGAGACATCCGCTCGTTGTTTTTCAGAATAAAACTGCCATTTCCTAAAGACATTTCAGAACAAAATCAGGTATTTTCTTTGCTTTTTCAAGTCTCAACATTTGCAACTAATACAAAAACAGCATAGGAGAAAAGCGCAGAGCACCTAACGTAACAAAGGTAAAAAGCATTTTTTTTATGTCTGTTTTATGGTGTTTTTACTCATTTTGAGGCTGTATTTTACATCTGTTACACTTTACTTTCAAGTCCCCCCTGCTTAGGATTAATAAGCAGTTTATAAACATTTAGTAAATGGTTTATAACACACTGATATGGGCGCTGTGCGCACCTATAGATCTTTATTAATGCATTAATTAACAACTCTAACGCCTCCAGCCGTAAGTGGAGGCTGCTGTATAAACACATCATGAAGACAGATAAGTGGACAGTTCTACATTTGTACTTTTTTTTATTTTTTATTTATTTATTTTGCTCTTCAGGCCCTGAGCTTCAGCTCATTCGGTTTGAAATAAAAATGATGGATCCTACATTGAAGTGTCAAACCTCAGCTTTAATTTTTACGCTCACGACTGTTACTCTGGATCTGTTGACTGTAGCTTCCAGTTGTTCCTTGATTTCTCTGTTTGATGTTCGGTTTTTATCTATTTGTTTTTTTGTATGATGCTAACTTGATGTATAATTGAACCTGTATCATGGTTAGCGACTTTTTCAACCTTAAACGATCAAGCTAGCGAAAGTCAACCAATCCCTTCAAACTTTGAACTTTGTTTTCAAAATAACGGTGTTTCCTCGAGAAACGCAGTGGATAGTGGATATTAATTAAATAATGAATATTAAAAGGATAAAGATCTCATCTGAAGCACAGCAACGTGCACTAGTTGTTTTTATTTTACAGGTGAAAGTGCCTCAACGGAAAGCGCGTCACTGTTTTTTCCGTTCACTCAACTAACTTGGTTTTAAGTTCCGGTAGGAACTTTTCTCCGTCTCGTTCACGCGTTTCGTGTATCAGCTTTATATTATTTTAACCGTCTAGTTTAATTTGTCCGATGTAGTTTGGTGATTTAAGTATTTTTACATCTTTTTTAGACATATTTACAGCTGCGTAGCTTTACTTTTACAATTCAACCTCCACAGAGCCGGCGGTAATGTTTTGGTGGCGGACCTCAGACGCTTCATCGGACGCATGTGAGCGATGGCTTCGCCCCCCCAGGAGTTAACCCTGATCGGTCTGTGTGATGGAGAGCTGGACCCAAAGAGATACCAGTCCTCATATCTCGTCAACAAAGTCGGGGGCCAGCCGGACTGGTTGCCGGTCATCTCCCGGCAGTGTCCCCGCTGTGGACGCTGCGGAGCCCCTTTAGCCCACGTGGCGCAGGTGTATTGCCCCATGGAGGCCTCCCCCTACCACAGGAACCTCCACCTGTTCGCGTGCCCGGGTGCAGAGTGCAGCGGCAGGTCCGAGGGTTGGAGGGTGCTCCGCTCTCAGTGTCTGGAGACTGAGGTGGCGGCAGCGCGGGCAGCCAGCCGGCCTGCCCCGGCTCAGGGGGCTTCTCTGTCGACCACTGACTGGTGTGACACCGCTGATGACTGGGGCATGGAGGAGGAGGAGGAGGGTGGTGGTGATGATGGGTGGGGAGGTGGTGTGAAGAAGGACACCCTGGTTCAGCAGGAAGCAGCAGCTCCTGAGGCAGAAGGTGGGGTTGAGCCGCATCAGGATGGTTTTAGTTTTGTTTTATTGAGAATAGTGGTAGAGAGTTTTGAAATCTAAGTTAAAGCTGCATTAAGTTTTAAAACCACGAAGGGACGGAAGGACACAACAACAAACTAGGGTTAGCTCTGGGCTATCGGCTCGTTAGGGCTGATGTGTCTGCAAATGTCTTTAGCTCGTAAATTGATCTCTATGATTATTGTACTTAAGTTAAACATCTGGACACCAGATGTGTGTCCAAAAAAAAAAAAAGTCTGGTTTGGTCCCCTTTGGCTCGCCAGGTGCAGACTGCGATAAACATTTGCCAGAGGAAGGTCCTGCGGTCACTGTAATATTTAATTTTTCCCTGTGTTGCTCAGCAGAAGGTCCTGCGCTCAGTGAGGTGGACGTCGGCAGCCGACTCCAGGACCTCAGTTTGGGAGAGTCACACGAGGACGTCCCCGTCTTCCGCCCGTTCTTCATCAGCGTGGTGGAGGAGTCGGATCTGTGCGGAGAGGACGAGGACCTGGAGCACGCCCGGGAGCTGCTGAGGGAGTACGAGAGGAGAGGGGGGGCGGTGGCGGTTGGAGAGCCGGACGGCAGCGAGGAGAAGTACGAGAAGACCAGAGCCAGACACGGAGACACCGTCTTCTCCAGGTTCATGAAGAAGATCTCACTGTGTCCACAACAGATCCTGCGCTACGGCCACGGCAGGAAACCGCTCTTCATTTCTGAGCCGCCGTCCAACATGGCTCAGGCGGTTTCTGCGTGCGGCTCCTGTGGAGGATCCAGGACTTTTGAGATGCAGCTGATGCCGGCTCTGGTCAGTCTGCTGCGGAGGGGGGGCGGCGGCGCCGAGGCGGAGCTGGAGTTCGGGACGGTCCTGGTTTATACCTGCGCCAACAGCTGCTGGACTTCAGGATCAGGATCAGCTGTGGAGGAGTTCTGCTTTGTTCAGGCAGACCCGGACCAGCAGCTCTTTAAATGACTGAACAGGAGGAAAGTTATGAAAAAAGGAAAAGAATTCTGGTTTTGGTTTTGGGAAGTTGGTCTGAGGTGAAGACACCTGCTGAAAGTCTTGTCTGTATTGAGCTCCAGTGGTTCAATATCTCACGTCGCTGCAGCGACGCTGAAGCGCACCCCAGGAAGCTGTGACATCATTGGTGGGTGTGGTCACCGGGGCAACCGCGCTGATTACGACAGTGAGTGACGTTGGATGTGCTAACAAAGTCTCACAGGTCGGATAAAACTGCCGCTCTTCAGTTTACAGAAGACCTCGTCTCACTGAACCCTCCTCCGAAAATGCTGCCACCCATCAGGGCTGTAAGATTTGTGGGGGGGGGGGGTTCCCGTACCACGAAATAAAACTTACTGATTCCAGTGTTTACAGGCTCAAATCTGACTTCCTTCACCAGAATTGAATTCCTCGGAGCCTTGATAAGGCCTGGTAGAGAACAGAAAACTCTTTGGTGATTGGTGGGGTTACACCGGGAGACTCGGTATTTCTAAAAGGAGGACAGATTGAAAATGGGCCTCTGATCAGATGCCACCAAAAACGTTAAGGTTTAAACAATAAACTGAATGGCTGGTGCTGCAAATGATACTTTTCTGTAATAATCTCATTCTCTACTATTTAGAACAGAACGGATAAATTGCCTTTTGTGCTCTCGTTTTTTGAGCCTTAAAAAGGGACGATCGTACGCAAACCCGCAGGCGGCATCGCTGCTGCTGCGGGACGCGTTGAACCTTGTCAGCATGTTTTGGACCTCAGCCCATGCCGAGCAGTGCGGCAGCAGTTTCCTTCCAGTGCGGATTTACCCTTTAATAACATTCTCAGCCTCTTTGGTGTGTTCCTGCAGCTAAGCAGTATTACCCGCTCCGACCTTTGACCTCCCTGTAATGAAATGTCACGCGAGTGCCTCAAATGCAACATAAACAACAGGGGAGTGTTGGAAATGTGTTGAGACACCATGTGGATATCTGACCAACCACGCTGATGCTGGCTCTCGAATCCTGTTCGGGCCGGTTTTCACCGAATAAACTGTTTTAAAACTCACACTCTTCATTCATCAAATTATTTATCAAAACACAGGACAGACCTTTTTTTTTCCTTTTTACTTCAACCTTGCGATACATTTCTAGAAATCAGCGTCTTAAGCTTCACACCAGAACAGTCCAGGTCGAGCAGCAGTAATGAACTTCAGCAAAGAAAGTGTAAACTGTACAGCGTAAAACCGAAGCTATAAAAAAGTAAATGATCAGCTGAAGGAGTTTAGTTTTTAAGGGACCAGATCCAGAGTATCAAAAATAGATTTCTTAATTAACTGGCCAATAAATAATCCTGAAATATTTTTATTTTTGTGTGATTTAAGCCTCTTTAATGACATGACTGATTGTTGTGATTGTGTCGCATTAAAGCGCTACTCTTACAGCTGATTTACAGCCCTTTCAGCTTTATCCTAAAATTCTTCCAATTCCTCATGAAAAGCTACAAAAAACTTTGGTTTGTCGATGAGGTACAAGTCGGCTTTGCACTAAAATTCCTGAGACAGGGGAGGAAACGGCAACGTGACGTGATACCCTGATGAAACGAGCCCACGGACCCGTCGAGGCTGCTGATGGGTTTTCAGGCACTTGACTCTCAGTTTGTCGCACTTTGTGCAAACGTGACCGTCCGGTTTGTTTTTGTCCAGAAAGCAAACAGTAGAAGAGGCGCTGCTGTCGTCTCCCGAGGAAGCAGTGCAACTACCGACGGCCTCCGCGGAACGGTAAGGCCGCGTCGCTGGACTTCTGCTCCCAGTCGTACTGACGGTACCGGTCGGGCTGGTCGGGCCGGGCGGCGCCGCTCAGATTGCCGATGTCTCTGTCGATGATCTCATTCACTGCAACAAAGACACAACCAGGAAACAATTATTTCTTTATTTATATTTACACATTTAGTGTGTACTTTTGTTCACACGTTTTTTCTTCGGACCTCAAAGTGCGATATGTGGTTGAAAGCTCGAGATAAAAGCAGCTGAACCCTGAGATCTTTATCTTTGTCAAACCGCTGTTTCCACAGTGAAGCGTGAACTTTCACAATCAAATTTTAGAGTGGTCTCTAGAGGGTTGATGCTTGTTTTCAGGGTTTCTGCAGTCTTCACCAAACTTTTCAGACCTTTTTAATACCACATAGACTGAATGAAATAATACCTTTTTTCACCGTCACGCTGGTCAAAGAATAACAGGAAACCAGGCCAATAACTAGTTACCAAGAACATGGATTTATGGACATTTTTAATCCCATTTTTCCAGCACGTCCCAGCTGTGGATGACAAGAATTCCTGGTAATACTATTAATCAGTTAATGTGACCTGTAGCCAGGTATGGATTACTGAGCAGGCCCACGTGGGCCCAGGTCCTCTGAAGTGTTGTCTGGGGGTCCTACTGTGTGTATAGGAGGGGGTGGGGGGACTTTTGCTTGTCTATGCCCAGGAGCCCCATTGTCTCATAAACCTTCCACGTCTGACTGGAGGATGGATTAACCACTAAAAAAAAAAAAAAGATTAATTTATTCATCGAAGTTTTCACTCGTCCATTCTGAGTCTGTCTCCCGACAGCAAAGCGACAGTTAATGTCTCTGTCCACAGCAGACAAGAAGAAAAACTCAAGACCTTTTAATTCCTTCTAAAGCCTTTTATTTTTTACTGAATTCAGTTCATTTTAAGACTTTTTAGAGACCTTGATGGTTACTACCACATTACTCAGTAGGTTCTGTGGTGTTCTTGATTTGGTTGGTTGCTAGGAGGTTACCAGGTGGCTAAAAACCATAAAACCTGAATCGTGGTTTCTAAGACAGTGTTTAAAAAATTCCTTGCCCTTGCCCAGTGCATGCCGGGATAGGGGCCAGCCCCCACGAAAAGACCCACGCGCTGCTGACTCATTGCTTTTTCTTCTTCTGTTCAGCGTTTCAGCCACAGAGGGTCTTTTTCACCTTCCTCAAGTGACCCGAGGAGGAGGTGTCGCGGTCGAAATGTTTGCTTGTCCATGCAGAATATAACAACTGGAAATGAGACGGCCGTTTTTCAGGGGGTTTTTTTGTGTGTGTTTTCGTGTGATAGTTGCTCAACACCTGCAAATAATTTATGTTCACGTGACTCCTGATGAATTTTAGCACCAAACAACCCTGGATCTTTTTGTCTCGGTCAGACTAAATAAAGAATTTGAAGACATGACTTTGGTACTTTGGTACTTTATTGTGAGAAAATGTCATTTTTGACTTTTATAGACTAAATTCTTAATTGAAGAAAATATTGGAATAAAGAAATTTAAGTGCTTGGCAAGAAACCAATCTTTTCCTAGCGTGTTAACATCCACAGCTGAGAAACATTTACACCGCTTCTCTGCTGGTGGGGAAATCGTGTTGTGGGCAGGGGGTCAGCGTAAAGAGCAACGGGCACACGTCCAGGGTTATAAACACCACAGGAAATAATATACGGCAGACTTCATGCTATAAATAAATGTACCACGTTCAAATGCAGGGAAAGAAAACTAGATTCTGCATTGCAGTTCCCCGTAGGACCACAGGAGGGGGCAGCTGGAGGGGAACTGCAACTTGTAGCTTTAAAGAGAAAATCTTTCATTTACCACGTTCGACCTGCGCCGATGCCTAGTGACCAAATACTTCACCTAAACAGGTTTGTCTTTGGGTAGAGAAGAGAATAATTGGCTTCTAATCCATTAATTCCAATGACCTGATTCCTCCTCATAAACCAGCACCTAATGACACACAGACGATTGTGTTTATTGTTGGTAGCAGCAGTAGTAAAAGCTGCTCTCTGCCCGGTCTGGGTCTATTTGCAGGGCAGTAAATGGCTCCATCTCTGCCCCATTCGGTCTATTCATAGCAGTGCTGTGAAACCTGAGGCTCGTCAAGCAAACCAACACAACACAAACACAACACTGATAATCATCGCGAGCGTGGCGCCCGTTAAACACAACTTCACCTGCATCCGGATACGCACCGGCGGTCGCACGATATACACATCCAGTTCAAACTCCTTCCCATCACCAGTGCTGGACGGTACTTTTACACAAGTACTGCGCTTAAGTACAGTTACGAGGTACTTTATGTTCTGTGCTACTTTAGACTTCTACATCTCCACTTTCAGAGGGAAATATTGGGTTTTTTATCCCATGACATTTATCTGACAGATTTAGTTACACCTCAGATTAAGACTTCACATATAATAATCTTGTGAAGTACGACGCAGTGTTACAGATTAAAGCAGTGGTTCCTGGTTTCACCGAAGACAGATTCAACCATCAGAGGTGTGTTTCTCCTTCTGTCCTCTCCCATGAATCACCTGACGACCCCCCAGCGTTATCTGGTGACCCTCTGGAGGGGCGCGACCCCCAGGCTGCAGCAGTAACATTCTGCTGAAGCGCTGATGACTCAGGATTAAACTTCTAATAATGTCAAACAGAATCATTTATCAGGCGCAGCGGACAAATACTTTTGCTTTTGATACTTTTAATACCACATTTTGCAGATAATACTTCTCTGTCATACTACTCTGTGTCCGAGACTCTTTTTCTTTCATGTTCAAGAAAACCAGGGGTTTAGCCACATCCGGTCTCTGCAGAACGATCCTGCCACACGTTCAAGGCACCTTCCGGTCTTCTGGGTACTCCGCCGGTTTTCAGAGGGAAACGTTGTGTTTTCTACTCCACATTTTTCTGACAACTGTAGTTAGTAGTTACTTTGATTTACATAAAAAATGCACGAGCAGCTTATAAAATAAGACGAATTAAGATAGATGAAGGGCCTTAATACCCACACAGGTGTTTTCCACTACGGTATGTGGCTGATTACGCCTGATCAGGACTAACGCGAGGTCAGGAGAGCTCCTGAAGTCCTGAAAAACCACCATTTTGATCTAGTTTTACACAACAATAAGTGAGTGAGTCCAAAAAATATTATCCTGCAAAATGGGACCTTTGACTTGGGATACTTTAAATACATTTTGTAAGTAATGTACTTTTACTAAAGTAGAATTTTGAAAGCAGGACTTTTACCAACAGAGTATTTATACATGTGTTACTACACAGGTGTTACTACTTTCATGCAAGCAAGGCATCTGAATACTTCTCCCACCATTGGCGGTAGCAGTAATATCTATTAAAGCTGCTGCTGCCGCAGTGCTTGTGCAGCCGCTCGTGTGTTTGGATCCCGTATCTCTGTCCGAGCGCCCTCAGGGTGCGTCAGTGTGTGCGGAGGCCGACATTTCTCCAGCAGCACCAGATCGAGCGGCTGACGGTCAAAGTCAAGCTGAAAGGCCAAGGGGGAGGGTCAGAGGCCTGGCGACAGCTGCTGCCCGCCAACTGAGACGCAGCAACAAATTTAACCCCCATCTGCATCATTAAGACCAGCAGCCAGCAGATGCGGCTATTATTAACCCAGATCAGAGAGAAACACAGTATTCACACACAAACACACACCGGGCCCCGACATATAAATAACCAACATCACAGAGCAACAGCGCGAAGACGGACAGACAGACAGACACATGCACACACAGTGAGACCAGCTTCCACACAGCTGCACAGCAGAAACACGCAGAGAACAACCAGCGAGCGCTGGTTGGGATTTTGCGAATTTGAGATCCAGATCTGAATCTCAGAACCAGATCAAGTCTGAGCAAAATGATTTTTGGGACGACCACTTTTTCTCCATGAGCCAAAACCACTTAATTGTTGGTAAAAGCCTGCTACTCATCTCCTGATAGATGAAGAGGTTAAACTACAGAAGTTTTAAATGTGGTTAAAGAATCAGCAGTAAAAGCCCTGGTTGTACCGTGACTGGTCTCTGATTCTCTCTGACGTGATCAGATCATTGATCCTGAGTCACGGAAGCTTCAGCAGCGTTTTACCGGTGGAGCTGCTTTTAGTTTAGTCCACTGGTTCCCAACCTGGGGGTCGGGCCCCCCCAGAGGGTCACCAGGTGAACCTGAGGGGGCGTCAGATGATTCATGGGAGGGAGAGGAAAGAAGAAGAAACAAAGTTCTGATTCACTATTCAGTTTTCAGTTTTTTGGCTTTTCTATCATCTTTGGGGAAATACTGCACAACTTGACCTCGTTGGACCTCACATGGTGTAAATGAAACCCTGTGACAAGCTTAGAGCGGAAACTTGTCTTTGATGGAACTGATAACAACTCATAGATGTCTGAAGTGTGACAGGGACACCGCTTTTTGCAACAGTTGATAAGGTCATTTCATCTTAAACATCGTATTTTATAAACTCACAGAGTGTATTTTATGTGAAACCTAATCTGAAGAGTAATAAGTACAATCCCTCCCTCTGATTTGTAGTCAAATGGAAGTATGAAGTGTCATAAAATATACATACACAAGTAAAGTACCAGTACCTGCACATACGTGAAGTACTTGAGTAAATGTAACCCACTTTTATAACTGTTGTTTCAACAGCACCTGAAGCCGTCCTGTTGAATTTTCATATAAACAAACTATTCTAATTGAATTCTATATTTCATGTTTCTCACCAAAACACACTGCTATCAAGTAGGGGTGGATCAAGGGCAACTGGACTTGGTTGTAGATACCCCAAGATGTCTCCATCCTAGAGGCCTCTTCAGTTCTGCAAGTATCAAGTATCTACAACCAAGTCCAAGAGAATCTTCACAGACATCAGAACACATCGTGCGTATCTTTGACGAACCTGTCGAGTGCATTTCCTTCCTCAGAAAACATTTGCAAAGCTGATATTGCAAGTATTTTGAAACCTGCTTCTTTTATATTCAGGGTTGCTGGCTTGCAGTCTTCCTTTTTCTCTTGGCTTTTATTGGTACATTGCAACGTTTCCTGGGGCGTTACTGCCACCAACTGTAAATCTTGTCAAGTCAATTTTATTTAAAACAGCCCAATATCACTAATCACAAGCTGTGCGGCTTTACGACAACCACCGTTCTTAGACCCTCAAACCGGACAGGGAAAAACTTCCCCAGAAGACCCTTTACCAGGAAAAAAAAGGAAGAAACCACAGGGGGAGCAACAGAGGAGGGGTCCCTCTTCCAGGACGGACAGACATGCCATAGATTTACAGTATGGAAAATCCATAGCTGTGTGTTTGATAGACATGGCACATTTTCCCGCCAGTCTAAGGGCAGGGAAGTGTGTTACATCACTCTGCACTTGCGCCCATTCGTACACGTCCTCGTGCGTGTGTGCAAGATACAAACAAATATATATACAAAATACGTAACCTTTATTTAATCAGGTAACCTCACTGAGATCATCACTGCTCCGCAGCGCTACCGGTGAAAATGTCAGTGTAGTTAAGACTGACATCACATTGAAAAACCACTTCGTATCGGCCTGGATGTCTTTTGACCATCAGATTGCCATTGATGCACTCCACCACTACCAAACGTGACAGAACTGAGTTGTTAATGAATGATGAATTAATGAAGACACTCAGCTTCCTACCATCATCCAGTGTGATCTCCTGCAGGCCCATGGACCCCAGATTTGGCTGGTCTTCCGGTTCCTTCTTGATACTCAACACCTGTCCAGGGCTCGAGAGCAGAGAGTCCTTCTGGGGGTCAGCAGGGGTCACAAAGGCTCTGTTGGAGCTCAGAGATGGAGATTGTTCCCTCTGAGGTCCAACACTGGAGGTCTGCAGGGGGATGGTGAAGGTCTGAAGGGGGACAGAAGAGGCCTGGTTAGGCATCGCAGAGATTTGAGGGGGTATCGATGAGGTCTGAGGAGGGACGGTGAAGGTCTGAGGAGGCACGATGGAGGTCTGGAGAGGAATCAAGGTCTGATGGGGGACTGAGGAGGTCTGAGAAGGCATGGAGGAGGTATGAAGCGGGATGGAGGAGGTGTGAGGAAACATTAAGGGAGTTTGAAGGGGGACAGAAGAAGGAGGAGGATGATGGAGATGAGGTGCATTCTGCGAAGGAGGACCACAGTGCACTGGAAGGTCACAGGAACCATAATAGGCCACATCTGGGATGAATCCAGGTGGATTGTGGGAAATGCGGTCTGGCTCCCAGCGCTCCTGTTTGACTAGCTGTGCTCCAGCAGCAGCAGGGAGGTGACGTCTGGCTCCAGGCAGGTAGGTGAAGCTCTGCGTTAGACTTCTTCTTCTCTTCCCGTTTGAGACGTAGAACTGGACTTGGACTGGACTAACTGTCTTCTTATTGTAAGGAGGGACCTCCACCACAATGCTGGACTGAAACACGTAAACACAGAGACACGGAGAACACCGCTGTGAGATTTCAGGGTTAGTCCAAAACCGCCTGTCAGTCTACACGTATCACACGTTCCCTGATGTCCCACGTGTTTGTTTCAAATGGAAAAAGGCAAATGAACGCAGGGTTTCTGGGCCTGACCCAGGCTACAGTGATTCTGGAGGAAGGTTGCATGAGCCACGTAAAAAAAAAAAAGAGAAATCACAAGTCTTTATTATTCCCATATTTCTTACACTGTCGATCAATATTCTTGCTCCCACATCCCAATGTTGTCACCGGCACCCCTGAAAATCTTTTTTCATTTTGTTAATCTAATCTCTTTACAGGGATATTTGTTCAAATGCAAAACACAGTGGGGTCCGAAAGTCCATGACCAGATTTACATCGAAGTGAATGGGGAAGTGGTCTCAGACTTTTGGACCCCGCTGTGTATTTTCATGTTTTCAACAATGTTTCTACTTACTCCACTGCTTTTTTCTGACACCACTCTGGCATCCATTTCCCACATTGATCTTCCATCTGAGGGATAAAAACGTGGTTAGAAATGGTTACTGGAACATGGAGAAAATCTGATGTCATCTCATTTAATGTAAGTTTATCGACTCTCCGCTGATCTCACCGGGCCCTTTCTCCATGAACACAACCCTGGACTGTGTGGAGATGTTGGATCCGGTGATGAGCAGCTCCTCTCCTCCGTCCACAGAGCAGCTGGCTGGACTGAAGCTCTCCACCTGAGGAAGCTCCTGGCCGGAGCGCTGGGCTGAAACACAACAACATTTTTGTTTCGGTATTTAAATTTATTCTGCGTTTCTCCTTCTTACAAGGCAGGCTACAGCAGCAGTACATTCATTTGTAGACAGAGGAAGTATTCAACAAGCAGGAAGAAAAACAAACTCACTGATTATTATCTGTGTTTATCAAGGTTTAGCACTAAGCACTAAGTTCTATCTCACATCCCCTGAATTTCCTCCGCCGCTTGTTCTATTATCATCTGGTTTCGAAATAAACAAAAACCATTAACTTGTTCTGTGACTTGCTCTGCGTTGAATGTAACGTGCTGGTGACCTCGCTGGATAACAAATTCGATGTAAATGTGATGAATTAATATTACAGGTGACGCACAGCACTCCACGGGAACAGATGTGGTCTGTAGCCACAGCATCCGGCCGTCTGGCCGAGGGACGGCGACCCTGAACACAACTCGCACCCTGGTGTTCTTCCGCCCGATATCCGTCTCTCCTTTCTTCAGCTCGATGTCGGCGTTACGCAGCTTCAGGATGCCGGCGCAGTCAATGCTGTGGAACAGAAAACCAAAACACGCGCTGCTCATCGTGATGCATTATCTGCTACTTTAAAGGTACCCTGTGGAGTTTTTGATCACTAGTGGGGCTAGAGAAAGACGTTTTGATGAGTGGGTCCTTCTTCTGTTTGTATCTTGTGCTTCACTAACAATGGCACAGGTAGACAGGTGATGGAAAGAGCGGTAATTCAAATGCATACTGCATGTTGGCCATGAAAAACGAGGAAAAGGCAGACGAACAGGCGGAATATACACAGAACAACCATGTCAGCTGGTGGTAATCATCTCATTAGCTGCTAGCCTGGCCTGCATGTTGAATCGCTCCACGTCATGGTCGAATAAATTGACATTTACCTCAAAAAAGGACAGAAAGCAAAACATGGATGTAAACAATGCAGGTTTCAAAATGCTGGTATTAAAACACTGGCTATGTTTTATGAGAAGGGAAAAGACCTCAATGCATTTTGGGCCCTAAGGATTTACACAATGCACTTGGATGAGAAACACTGAGAACATGTGAACATAACTTAGCTTGTTACAAGAAAACTGCGGAGGACAACTTCAACTCTGCTCTCGTTACCGTATTCAATCACCTGTAACAGCTGGGTTCAAACTTTTTTTCTGATCATTTAGAAATAGGCTCATAGCAGCTTAGGTCAGAAAGGTTAAATTGTTATTGCTCATTAACGCTACTTCTCTTGCTACTACTATCCCAACCACTGCAACTTCTACCAGTACTGCTGCTGACTGGAAGAACAATATTAGCACAGATATCAGGCTGACCCCGATTTTAGTGCCTTGAAAATCAACTGTGATACTGAAGCCTGCTTTGGTAGTGTTGCCTCTGTTACCTGGCAGACATGTTGTTTTCTGGAAGCAGGGGGGTCTCCAGGACTTTAGTGTAACCTATAATATTCTCCTGGCAGGTTGTGGTGACCGTCTTCCCTGTCACGCGGTGGGCCTGGTAGAAGGAATGAGGGCGAAGGTACCGGTCGTCTGCGGTGCCGATGAACAACTGCAGGCCGACATGCTGCTCGCTGTATCCATTCAACTGCGGAGGGAAGCTCAGCGGTGAACATCTGAATAAACATCTCAACTGTTATGTTACTTAGACTTGCTAATACTTGCATGGATGAGACACTTTCCCCATGTGTTAAAAAAAAAAAAAATTCATCGAGGATGTTTCAATCAAAAGATTCAACGTTAACCTAAAGAGGAATATCTCAGACAGAATCAGCCAATTTCGATAAAACATGAGGTGAAACTGATGCATGTTTGGCAGCATATTCTGATGTTTTAATCCATCGACTGGCATGAATGATGAAGGTGATTTAAGTGTAAAGCAATAGTTCAACATCTTGCTTTTTGCCGAGTAACATGAGTTACATTTGTGGCCCAGCAGCTGTCAGTTGTCCTTGTCTTGACACTACACGATGTAGGTTTTCACACATCTTGCAGAAAGAAGCCCATCTGGCTTCAGCAGCAGCCTGAAAATGTGACACCTAGAATAACGCTGCCGGTGTCCATTACATACAAGGCCTTGACGGAGCCCTACTTATCTCAGCCTGCCTCTGTTCTCTGATCCAGGGGATCCACGAGGGCTGGTCACCCTCAGCAGCAGCAAACCCACAACTCTGACGCAACCTCAGCCGCCCTGCGAATTTGCCCCTGTGTGATCATCGCAGGCTCATTCGGTGTGCAGGGTTTTTAAGGGACTGCACAGAGTTTGAAAAAACGGTACGAAGTAAAACTTTTGTTCTCTGCACTGACTCCTTCACTCTGACAGCAGGTCTGCAACTAATGATTATTTTCTTTTATGCTTTTTAATTATCCAGCCATTGTTTTGCATCATTCTCGTCATATTGGAGTTACCATAATTACAAATGTTCACGACAGCATCCAAGTCGCAGTGTAACTGGGACACTCTATTTTATCTGACTTATAAGCACTTAATATCATAGAGGTGCCTCAAAGCAAACAAGCACCAATAAATTGGCCAAAGTCTATCGTTCCATGTAACTAAACCCAAATTGAGTGGATACGGTGTTTTGTTACCAGTGCACAGTATTTGCAACCCACACCCACACACAGCCAACTCTTTAATCATAGTCTATAATCTATAAGATGTCTGACACCAGTGAAAGTTGCCCATCACCATCTACCACAGCCCATGGTCACATCTTCATATTGCTTTTTTGTTCAAGCAACAGTTTAAGATGTTAAATTTCAAATGATATAAAAACAGGAAGAAATGGCAAATTTCCACTCTCGAGGAGCTCGGATGAGTGAATGCATTCGTGCATTTGTGCTCAATAAATTACTAAAACATAGCGGCTGGGACTCAGGAGGTGGAGCGACTGGTAACGAAAGCACGATATAACGCAGTTCATCGCATCACTTCTCAAAAGAGCCATCGATTCGTCTTCTGTTGATCCCAGAAGCAAATAATCAACAAATGATTTCAGCGCCATCTGACAGTAGCAGATAAATGAACAGACAAAATTACGGGGTCAGCAGCTTTGGCAGGAGACATGACGCAAACATTTTGAAGCTTAAGGTAACGGGTGACTTATATTTTGTGTAAATACTCAATATCTCATGGACCAGTAATGATTCCACAAAACCACCTCCATCACAACCTTTTTTGGACATATTGTCTCGTACTTTATTGTTTGTGCTTACCCCAAGAGTCAATTCTTTCCCCAATAAATGACCTGTGTACCATCGTTTTCTCAGATTATTCCACTGATGTTAAAAGCATCTGGCTCAGAGACCTGACCTGACCACAGAAGTCTGAAATAAGTTACCTTTACAACGGGGTGTCCTCCAGTAGCTGCTTTAATGGAGCCTCTGCTGCCCTCCGTCTCGTAATGTGCCCTGTGGTAGGACTTGGGCTGGACCTCCAGCTTCAGCTCGCACTGGTCGTACTGGCTGGGCAGAGGCCAGTCCAGGGGAGGGGGAGACGAGGTCCTGGAGGCAGATACGACACGTAATGATCAGACACTGTATGACACCCATCGCCTACACTATTCCTTAAGGTTTTTCATCTCTGAGGGGAATTCAAGGGTTCCCAAAAAAACTTCTTTCACTACAGTTAGAGGATAGAGAATTGGACATAATCCCAGTTAGAGTATGTTTGGGGAAATATGCTTATTTGCTTTTGTGGTGGCGAGTGAGATGAGAAGATTGATGCCTGACGTGCGGAAAATATGAAGCCGCTGCCAGCAACCAGAGGATGTTTTATTCACTGTTTAACGGTGGATTATGTGCCAGACTAAATCCTGGCTGAGACTCCAGAAAGTTACTGGTGGCAGCCAAGAAATAGTCTTAAAAATAACCCTCAGTAAATCAGTTTTTTTACACTTCAGTTTTTGTACAGCTTAAACAAACAAGTTATAACATGTTACTCAGTGAGCTTCAGAGGTGTTAGTGGATGGATTTGGTTGCATTTGGACAGAGCAGGGCTGGCTGGTTCCCGTTTCCAGTCTTTATACTACGATAACAGACAAACACTTTAACATAGAGATATGAGAGTGGTATCAATCTTCTCATCTAACTTTTTGCCAGAATGCCAGATGCAAATAAGCCTATTTACCGAAATGTCAGACTATTCCCTTAAGAACTGATAGCAAAGCCAACCTGAACAGAGGGGGGTTTCCAGGTTTGGGTTTGTTCCAACTGAAGTGGGAGGGCACCTGAAGGAAGAGCTCAGCAAGGCCATCCTGTTCACGTCCCTCTTCTCCAGGAGAGTCCTGGAAGGTCTCCAGCCCGAGGTCTCCCTGACCGGGAAGGAGACCCAGCTGGCTCCCCGACGTCCGCCTGGTCTTAGAGGGGACGTCCAGCTCCTGGTAGCCGGACATCAGGAGGGGCCCGAGGGCACCGGCAGGGCTTCCCACCCAGGTGTCATCTGTCACGCTGCCCCGTGGGGAGGCGCTCGGTGTGGGGCTGGGCGAGTGGTGAGGGGAGGGCGAGCGGGCGTGGGGGTCAGCGCTGGAGTGGCGTCTCTTTCCACAGGGGGAGGTCGGTCTAGATGATGGCCTGCAAGGAAAGTCAGTATGAGCAGAATTTGTACCACTTCCCTGTTTCTATTATGTTGCAATCAGTTTGTGAAATAAGGTAGTCTGCTGTGTTGTGCAAACTATAAATATGGTCTAATTATTACACTTAACGTGGTTCTACGTAGGTTTATAGAGTCAAATAACCATACACAAGTCCACATGCAAAAACCAATCCTTGGGAAAAACGAGAAGTCCTTAAATAGTCCTCAAACAGATACGAAATGGGCTTTAAAGATTTGTTAGTTAGTGTTGAAGTGTGGAAAGCACACAGAGACAGTAACTGTTAAATCCCGGCGTTGCGAAGATTCCACACTGTGCCGGCTGTCTGTAAAGTATGAAGGATTTCTGGAGGAGTATGTGTAGGACCATAATCTGCTGAAAACATGGGGGGTGCCTCTGCCTCCAAAATCTGCACTTATCAGTTGTTGTTTTTTTTAAATTGATCATTATTATTTCTTATTTCTCCAGACGGTTGAGTGCCCCTATGGTACCCTGGCGCACTAAGCTTCAGCCTTCACCGCCCAGCAGCAGATCTGAGCCTACATTTGATTAAAGGTCAGGTCTGGTCTTTTAGTAACAGGTAGGGTCCAGGATTGATTTAGAGATAATTGGAGATCGTTCCTAACGGTTTGGTTCACGTTCCTGTCGGGTACGGGTTTGCAAACTGGACCTCTGCGAGGCTATAGCCGGAAGATAAAAAGCTGCCTCACGTGTTTAAATCTAGTTTAAAAAGTTTTTGCTAACATAATCTACTTGTTTGGGGTATTTACAGATGGATAACTACCTACTGGGAATGTGCGGCTGATGTGGGTTGACCTTGTTTGGAAGTACGGAGCAGGGCATGGGGCGCTTCCATTTGACACACGTTGAGTCAGTTACCTTCACAAAGCATTTGGGAACCATGGTGATTTGTACCTGGAAGTGGGCCGGCGGTTCAGCCAGCTCTCCTCTGTGACACTGGCACGGGGGGAGTGGCAGGGCGACTGACGGGGCGACTGACGGGGCGACTGACGGGGCGACTGACGGGGCGACTGATGGGGCGACAGCGCGGGGCTGAAGGAAGGATGTTGGTATTTTTGTTGCCATAACTCCACGCCGAAGGCCCCACCCCCACAGCCCGGAGACCCTGAGGTGACCCCAAGGGGGACCCCAGGGTGAGGCGGGCGGCATCGCATTGCTCCCCCTCAAAATCGTCGAAGATGTGGGAGAAGGACTCGCAGGAGGAGAGGTCGGACATCCAGCTTCTTGACGACATGCTGCTGCAGGGGCTCGGGCAGAGCGTCGGGTCCCGGTAGCAGGGATCGAGAGGCAGGTAAAGCTGGTCTCTGGACCACGACGCCTCGGGGTAGCCCCCCTCTGCCCCGCCCACCGCCAAAGCTTCGTGACCAGTGCCGGGCTCCACATGGTTGCTAGGAGCTATGGAGGTGATCTGGATACTCGGGCAGTCAAAGGCTCGTGGGTTCCCCAGGACCACATACTGGGGCCCCTGGGAATGGCAGCCAACATGCTGGTAGTTGTCTGTGGTGGAGAAGTATGAAGGGTGACTCTGCAGCTCCTGGATGACGGGCTGCTCGGCCAGAGCCTGTGTGGAGGAGGGTGGCGTCCTCACATTGAGATCTGGACCTGTGAGGATTAGATGAGCCCACATGTAAATTGCTCACGTGTGATCATTTGCATTGCAAACACACTTGTGTTTAATTTCCATAAAGCAGTGTTCAGAGGGCTACACCTGACAGTTCCTGATCTTTTATGATCTGGGTCCAACCGGCAGACAGATTAAAACAAAAGCGAACAACACCGCAGGGTTTCCCACGGTGTTTTACAGCAGAGCTGGACCACCTCACTTGAAGTAACAACCTCCTCCACTGACATCCTAGAACCTTGAAGTAAAACATTAACATTGGTGCAGAGACATAGCAAATGCAACATATTTAATGTATGACTACAGTTTAGTCCAACATCTACTGCATCAGCCATAAAATCATGTTTCTATTGTGCTGTTTCTGCCCACTTCTAAAATTTGTTTTCATTTGTTTCAGGAGTCAACGCTGAGCGAACTGAACAATGACTTAATTACAAGGATTTGCTGCTTTTCTCTGTTTCCTCATTGTAAATGAAATTGGTATTGTTTCGAAAATGGTAGGAACGACAAACTGAGCCATTTTAAGACATCACATCTGCTCGGTTCAGATATTTACCGTCCCACGAGAGGAAATCCTTTAATATCTAAACATGTGACTGTGGAAATTGTAATTACTGTTTGACATTCAATATACTAAATAATTAGTTGGAGGCGCTCGTTTGTGATTAAATGGACGTCTCCCATACGCCCCTCTCCTGCCTTCTACTGTATCGAGCTGGAGGAAGAGGCTTCTCAGACAAGTTTAACGCAATGCGGGGGCCTCTGCTTTCTTGATTTTACTATGATTCCTGAGGGATACAGTTCCCGCGCGACATCGCTACACATTGGACGTGACTGACCCTCATCAACTGTATTATCTGGTTCGGTTCGTTTAGCTTTGTTCCTTCACGTCTCTGTGATTCCATCGTAGTTTGTTCTGTTTTATCCCTGTAATACTATTACTGGACCGGGAGTGTATTTGTTATAATAGTAATGTTTATGTTGGCAGCTGGAAATTGATGTGATAACTTTACACTGTGTGTAATTGGTCTATGCTGTGGAAATAATAAACCAATGGGAACAAAGGCCATCAAATGTGAGGATTTTCTGCTTTTCTCTGGTTTAAATCGCTGCAAACAAAACTCCTTCGGGTTTTGGACTTTGGTCAGACAATTCAAGGCATTTTAAAGACGTCACTTTGAACTCTGAGAAACGAGGAGGAACATTTCTCACCAGTTTATCACCGACTAAAGGGCAACGCACACCGGCAGCAAATGATGCTCCTCAAAGCACCCATCCGCCATTCTGCTCTATGTAAGCCCACACAGCAGCAGCGTCTTGATGTGCGTCAGCTCACCAGGATACATCACCGTCCTATTTCCCAGCATCAGCGTTCACCAACTTCCCACTAAAGCATCTTTTTGGCAGATTCAAACCCCCGGAGCGGCACACCGGCCACTGCGCTTTGACTTCCTCTCTCTGGCACCACGACATTTTTGTAGACTGATCAGTCGGTTGATTGACACTCTACTGTTTTGATATTTGATTAATCACCGAAACGTCCCAAAACAGTTAGTAGACTGAAACTGAATTAATCGATTATCAAAACGATTGCAGATCGATTTCCTACACTACAACAGTCCCTGCTGCTTTCACACTGTCTGCTTTTTACATGTTATGATAATACTAATAATATTAATAATAATAATAACATGTATTAATTTATGTTAATTAACAAACTGACTTTATTATTTTGTGGCTGCACAGTAATGTGTTGTTGATCTGCACTGATGTTATAATGTTAAACTATCAGCAGAAGTACGGTCACACTGCAGCAGCAGTTAATGGTAAATGAACTGGACTAATTATGGTGACAGATTATCTACAGCAGTTCATTAAATTCATTCACACAGCTGCACACACTCCTAACCACAACCCTACTATTAATACTCCACACACACACACACACACACACACACACACACACACACACCTTGCATGCTACATGCAAAAAAGGTGTCAAACCAGCGACTGCGATCTGCTTCAACAGCTCCACTCGCTGCTTCCTGGCAAATAACCCTCAAAGTGCCGGACAGAAAGAAATGAGATGTGATGCAACAGTTGAATCCTCCCCCGGGGCATAAAAAGAGGGGGGAGGAGGAGCAGAAGACAATGCCGGCACTAGTCGGGTACCACAGGGCGGGTAGAAAACCAGGAAGTAAAACCTGCCAGCACACAGGCTGGGCGGCACGCTATCTGTCTGTGAAACCAGTGAAGCGAAACCAGCCCACACACATCTACAGGCCATCTATCTATCAATCATCTATCAATCTCTCCACCTACCTCCCTACCTATCGATCTCTGCTGTTGAATCTTATTACATTTTTCATTGTCTGGTCGATGGAGTGGTGGAGGAAATATTCAGATCCTTTGCTTAAGTAGAAGTACTAGTGCCACAATGTAAAACCACTCTATTACAGGTAAAAGCCCTGTATTTTAAGTAAAAGTACTCCATGTAGTCACACTTTCATGGTAAAAGTACTTCATTGTGCAGGGACCCGTCTCCTGTGACTGGTCTCTGATTCTCTCTGACGTGATCAGGTCTTTGATCCTGAGTCACGGAGGCCTTGGCGGCGTTTTACCGGTGGAGCCGCTTTTAGTTTGGTCCACTGGTTCCCAACCCGGGGGTCGGGCCCCTCCGGAGGGTCACCAGGTGAACCTGAGGGGGCGTCAGAAGATTCATGGGAGGGAGAGGAAAGAAGAAGAAACAAAGTTGTTGTCACAAGACAAGAAGGTTTGGAACTACTGGCTCAATGCTCTGGATTTTATAAACTCATGTTGGGTTTTCATTTATGAAAAAGCTTCCCTGTAAAGTAACTTGTAACAGCTGTCAGATATATGTAGTGGAGTAGAGGTATAAAGTCAAAGAAAATGGAAATACTTAATTAAAGTACATGCACCTCAAAATTGGACTTAAGTCAAGTACTTGAGTAAATCTACTTAGTTATTTTCCACCACTGGGTTGGCGTCATAGAGTTTGGGAGGGATTTGAGCTTTGGATAAAAGTCTCCGCTAAAGGGCCAAAATATTCACTTTACTTCTGCTTCATGTGGACGAAACTGGTACGAACGTAGCAGCGAAATTACAAAAGGATCCGCTCAATATTTGCAGTCTGTGATTCATTCGTGGCTGCGATTTACATGATCTTCATTACCGGTTTAATCTGAGAGTTGTGATCGGGATCAACTGCTCACTGGTTTGGTCCACAAGTGTCAGAAAGTGCTGAAAAATAGCCATCACGCATTCTGCTGAACGAAACTAGGTTGACACGCGCGCAGAGGTACTTCATTACCGCAGTGACTCTTAACTCAGCACTTCAACGGGGAGGGTCGAACGCTGTCGTGAGCCAATCAGCCAGCGGGCACCGAAGACAACTCTTTTAATTCTAATTCCAGGATCCTCCAAACAGGCTTTTTGGTGCAGAGTCCGGACCAGTCGGATCAATTTGAGAACCCACCGACCGCTGATTTAGTGTCATCAGATTCGGCCCCGACGCACCTGAAGCCACCAGCTGGCACCGTGTGCCAGTGTCCTCCACGTTATTCATGATGATGGACTCACTGATTCAAAGCGACACCTTCCTCTGAGGAATCAGTTTACTGTAACCAGAACCAGCGTAGAGCTGGAACGACCCTTGATTCATTTAATTCCTGCTGAAATGACGCTGATGATTCGTTGATCATCTAAGTCATTTTTTCAAAGCAGAAAAAAAGTCGATTCACCGTTTCGTTATCGATCGATTAATCCATTAATAGTTCGGTCTATGAAACATCATTAAAAAAATAAAAATAATAATCGGAAAACACGTCACATGTCCATCACAATTTCCTAGAGCCCTGGGTGACCTCATTAAATGTCCTTTTCTGTCCAACCAGGAGTCCGAAACCTCAAAATTTATGATTTAAGACAAGAAACAGCAGCAAATTCTTATATTTGAGAACCATGCATTTGGCATATTTGCTTGAAAAAAATAACTAACAGATTATTAAAATAGTTGCCAATTAATTTTCCGTTGATCTTTGGTCCTTAAAGTGTCAGGAAATAGTGTCGGACGATTGCCACAATTTCCTAAAGCCGAGGGCAACATCTTCAAACCGTCCAAACCTCAGAGCTACGTCAAAAACCCGCCAGAATAAAGCAGCAAATCCTCAGCGAACGTTTGGCATTTTTTGCTTCATTCATGACGTAAAACGTTGACACATTATCAAAATCGCTGCTCGATTTTCCAGCCGACCGACTACTCGATTAATCGACTGATCGATTGGACTGTGATGGGAATTTTTCTCCATTTTCCGACACATTTTGTAGAACAAACAACTGATCGATTAATAGAAAACACAATATTCAAAATTAATTAGAGCCGAAACGATGAGTTGATCAATCGATTAAGTTGACCGTCGGAAAAATAATCGGCAACTATTCTGATGATCGATTACTTGCAGGTTTTCAGTCATTTTCTTTAAGAAGATCTTGTCTCCTGCAAAATTTTGAATTGGCATTTTTTACTTTTGTTTTAAATATTTCAATATTTCCGTCAATGTTTTACAGACCAAACAATTAATCGAGAAAATGGTCGGAAGATGATTTAATTGGATTCGATAGTGAAAATAATCGTTAACTGCAACCCTCGTCCATCGATTCACTGGCTGGGACGACAACACCGCGGGGCTGAGAGCACGGAGCAGCCGGTGCTCGGTAGCATCGCATCGCTGTTACCTGACGCTCTACCTGCGAGGCTTCCCGTTTTTAACGTCTGTCACAAAGTTCACGTCCCCCAAAGACAACAGCGGGACTTCCGTGTAGCGTCTTCAGAGTAAAATCCCGTACGAGGGACACGGGTTCAGCGCGACAATTTGGGATTTTCCATTGAGGTTTTAAGTCCATGTTAAAGGAAAAATGCCGAAGATTTTCTGGCTCCGATGTGAATATTTGCTGTTTTCTGCTCGTTTTGTTTTGTTTGTCGACTGGGCAACACAAGCGGGTCGAATGTGTCGGACCGGGTTCTGGAAAACAACCCGGTTCTCCGACACTTCATGGTCTCAACGGTTCTTGATGAATAAGTGGTCCGGTCCGAGGAGAGAGCTGAGAGAGCCGTTCGCAGCAGGCGTCCCGGTCCACGGCCACCGGAGGAGGCTGCTTGAGGTCCGGGCGGGACCAGTCGTTGAATCCAAGGGGTTCACCGACTTCTTCCACGTTCAGTGAAGACACGGAGGAGGTGCCGCTGGTTTAGGAAACTGTGTTTGTGCGAACTTCTGACTTAGACGAGGACCAGATCCCGTTTTATGACCAATCGCCGCAGAAAACCAGGTCATTGCTCAGGGCTAGCAGATTTGTTTTCTCAAAAACAGAAACAAGAAAAAAAGAAAAACCGACGAGGCTTCTTCGGATTTAAATGAAATGTCATGAGATCTGTGAAAGTTATTCAAAGACGATTCCATCTACAAATGAAAACATTATCTCAATTTTAACGTGTGCTTGCATTTACTTCTTTCCTCTCATCCAGACACTAAATGTAATGTGGCTGTAAACCTTCTGCGCCCGGCTGCGGCGGGATAACGCCCCGGTCCCGCTTTCTGCTCCGCTGCGGGTATTTTAGTTTGGAAGGCTGCTCTGCTTCCGGCGTGGCTCTCCCCGGTCCCCGCTAGCTTGATGCACTCGACAAATTGCTAACTACCGTCGCCGAAACGACACGTACCTGCCGC
Organism: Xiphias gladius; assembly: GCF_016859285.1. Classification (NCBI taxonomy): domain Eukaryota; kingdom Metazoa; phylum Chordata; class Actinopteri; order Istiophoriformes; family Xiphiidae; genus Xiphias; species Xiphias gladius. Next base: position 29,833,910 of record NC_053407.1, on the reverse strand, counting down.
CTGTCTGCCGTCGTCCTCGAAGATCAGTCGGAAGTCCAGCTCCTCGGCGCAGTTTCCTGCGGACATTGAACCGAGAGCGACGCCAAACGTCCCCGGCGGGAGCCCTCGAAACCGACCTGTCTGTCTTTAGAACTGACCTGTCTCGCTCACTTCCATCCGACCGAAAGCAGAACTCTTGTTTCGGCCGCGGCGCCAACTCAACACGTCGACTAATTCCCGACTAAAAGTTGTAAACCGACTTCTGCGCGATTATTAAACGCGCCTCCGCGCTGTGCGGTAGACACACGGAGGTGCCATATTTGCGTTAACTTGTTGCGTTCGCGGTTCGTGTGCGGCTGCTGCGAGTTGTACTCGCCTCCAGGTTGATCCGCGTGCTGCGTTCAGGGCCCCCTCGGACGCTCCACGCTACGCGTTGACGCGTCGTGAGGAAATGAGGAAAACCGCCCTGAAGTAGACTTCTAAGCATTTTTAGCTCCTCTATACTTCTACCGCTCCGCATTTTTTGAGGGGAACACTGTACCTTTTAGTCCACTGCATTTATCTGACAGCTGGAGTTATGTTACTTTACAGATAAGACGTTACATTTAAATAAAATACACGTGTGTGTGTGTGTGTGTATGCTGAGCTTGTAAAATATAAGGCATTAAACCAGTAGTTCCAAACCTTTCTATCTTGTGACCTCTTACAGAGAAGCAGTACCTGACTTGAGCCCCTTTCATGCAGCCTGTTCAAGGCAGGAATCTTGCACCTTTACACAGTTTGAACTCATCAGATGATTTCATTTCGAGTTATCATCATCGAGGAAGTCACACTAATAAATATTTCACAAAAAACAGCGAGTGTCCTAAAAACTTAAAGGTTTTTTGCATCAGAACTTTGTTTCTTCTTCTTTCCTCTCCCTCCCATGAATCATCTGACGCCCCCTCGGGTTCACCTGGTGACCCTCTGGAGGGGCCCGACCCCCCAGGTTGGGAACCAGTGGACTAAACTAAAAGCAGCTCCACTGGTAAAACGCTGCTGAAGCCTCCGTGACTCAGGATCAATGACCTGATATCATATATGATAATTGTATCAGTCATAGAGGCCAGTTTTCTACATAACCAGAACTTTCCCTTTTATCTGACATTACTTCCGTACTTTTACCAAAGTAGGGTTGTAAATGAGGGACTTCTACTTTTTACTTAAGAAAAGGATCCGGTTTTACATAACTGCTGTAGTTTGTAAATTATAAATCATATAAATCACCCAAGAGCTACTTAGTGTTGCAGTCGCAGATCTATTATGTATTTGGGCCTCATTAAAGACACTGTCAAACCTGAATTTAAAAATAATTCATTTATCTAAATCATTTTTATTTTATTTCCAAGAGTTAGAAAAAGGAAAAAACTTCCTATTTACATTTATTTATCGTATTCACTTGTTTTAACTATACATTTCCCTTGATACTCTGTATGTATGGTGCATTTATTCTAAGGCTGCAGCTCACAGTTATTTTTATTAGATGAATCTGCCTTACATTTGCCAGATCAATCGATTATAAAATGACAGAAAATAGTGAAAAATCCCCGTTATAATTTTCCCCACACTGTCCAAAACTCAAAGATATTCAGTTTACTATCATGGAAAACAAAATAAAACATCAAATCCTCACATTTGAGAAGCTGGTCCAAGCAAACATCACAAATTTCCCTTTAGATGATGCAGTAAAAAAAAAAGAAAGGGGAAGCCATTGAATTTAAGTTACCTAAATTTAAATTAATGAGACCGGTCTTTAACTTTAAGCAATCACAAAATACAAACTGTAACTTCTAAAGCAGGACACACACAAATTGTGAGACGGAATGTGATGGGCAGACACAGGTAGATTAAATAACTGAGAAGTTAGTTTAGGGATTCAATTTTTAATTCATCATTTAAAGACAGAATAAAGAAACAGAATTATTATGTCTGTGTACTTCCTTCTGCTGCTGTCACACTTTCATTTCCTGCATGAGATCAGCAAAGTTTTACCGGTCGCGCTTTGCTTTGGCATGTTCGCACCGAGGCTTGTGGAGAAACGACAAAAACAAAACTAATCCCCGACCCAAAAATTGGTCTGTAATTTTTAAGCCCTCTGCTGGGTTTTAACGGCGATGACTTTAATTTGAATCCTCCTGCGATTTCAAGAGTTGCATGCGACGCATGGTTTCACACAGTGCTGCAGTACGGCTCTGTGGGTTCCTCTCCGTGCCCACAACTGTATCGTGAGTGCTGCATTTCCCGGTGCCCATGAAGGCACCATCACTCAGCCCGGTGATGACGCCAGTGGCGGGTAACTCCATCCCTCAGGTTCAACTCAGGACTTCAAGTCTTATTGAACATAAAGCCAAGGACAAGCCCGGTGGTTGTTTATCCTTCTATCAACATCTTCTCACCGGCCTGGTTCCTCATAGTGAAGGAACGTGTTGCCTGAACGCAGCACTCGGGCTGGTTTTTTTGGTTTTAAGAGTTTGCGGTGAGGAATCAGCTTCATGAGGCTGCAGCTGCGCTGACAGCATCTGTTAGTGGGAGAAATCCACTGGTGGTTTTAGTCCTTTCTGTAAATCTACGTGAAAATAAAAAGATAAAATGGTACCCGGCTTATCCCGGGAAAACGAAACCAGCACTGTCCGGAGGATCTGGAAGATTTATCACCTCAAAACTTTAACAAAACGAAAAACGGAGGAGGATGAAATCACAATACAAAACATCTGGCACCATAAGTGAGCGGCGATGACGACAGAGAGACAAACTCATTAAATCCAACATCAGGCGTCTTCAGCAGAGACTAAAGGATGAAGTCAGGAGACAAATGAGGAGTTTAAGGCCCATCCAAAAGTCAGGATTGAAAGAAACAAAAAAACAACAACAACAGAAGCTGCTCTGTAAGGCACCAGGGTTAAAATTCAAACACGTTTTTCTGTGAAATAAAAACTGAGATGATGACACTGTAATCTGAGAGTTCGGCACTGCCCCCTGCTGGCTGCAAATCCACATCAGGACCTCTTCGGGGTAAAACAGGGATTTCATGCATCTTGCTATTTTTGGAAAATTAGGAGGGATGAACTCTCTCCCAGAGGGTCCAGCGGAAGACTGCATTTGCACTGGGCAGACCCTCCCCCCCCAAAAAAACTGCTTTAAATGAAGCGATGAAAGTAAAAAAAGGCAGAATCGAGCAGCTGCCGGTTGGGTTTAAGAGCAGATTACCTAAATTTAGTGTTTGTTTTTCAGATATCTTAGACGTCCTAACAGGAAGTGATCTACGGTTGTTCCGGAGGTGTGTCCGGTTTGTGATGGTCACCGTTTGCCACCACTGGGCTCTCTGAGGTTTCTGTTTCCTGGTGGATATCGGCTACATGTCGCTTCCTGCTTCCTTCCTCCTCCGTGGCGCCGTTCGTCTTCCCCTCCCTCTTCCTCTTGCAGACCAGGCCGGAGTCTTCCTCGCCGATGCGACCCTCCGGTATCCCCAGAACTCGCAGGCAGACGATGGCGGCCGCTTGCTCTGCAAATTTCTTCGACTTCTCCCTGGAAACGACGAGGTAATTGGACATGCAAGTCGTCAGCGCAGGCAGAGGAAAGGGCTGCATATCGTTCTAAGCGTTTCAACACCACACCTGAGTTTTCAATGCCAGAGGTTGGAAAATATGAACATGTTTTTCTACAAAACCCTTTTGTCCAAGAAGCCAAAGCTGTCAAATGTTAAATGTTGCGTTAACACAAGCAGCCAAACAAAAACTTTGCCCAAAACCGACTAAATTAAGACTTAAATCAGGAACTATATAAAGTATAGCAGAACACGAATTTGACCAAAGGTTCAATTCCAGCCTTCAGTACATGACAGTGTCTGATACCCATTGTTTCCATTCTCTCAACGAATTGAGGCTGGATGGTCAGTCCCACCAGAACCAGTCTCTAATTTTGATCATGATGGTGAAAGAGCCCAGATATCGGACGTCAGGTGGCTACGCCAGATGCAGCTCATGATCACCTCGCTGAGTTTCTTGCCACCAAATGTACACAAATGCAACATCTTTTTTTACTTACTTATGTGTCTGTTACAGTAACGACGTCAAAAAGATTAATAAAACGAGTCCGGAACATCCAGCGGACTGAAATGTGGCCGACGACCTGCACTTACAGCCCACGGTCGGAAAAAAAAAAAAAAAAAAGATTAGACGTAAACGTTTTCTTTTTCATTGCAGACATTTTGACTCATCGTAGCTGTGAAAGTTCAAGTGAAACTAATGAAACTAAAGATTGCAACGATTATGCAATATCGCAGTGAATGTAAACTGTGCCGTGAATAAAGGTCCTTTACACAGGACAAGAAAGTACAAGAAAGCGCCACGTCTCCGCAAGTCGACCTTCCTAGAGACCAGAAACCACAGCTGCCCGGAAAGAAGGAAATCCATCTTCAACAAAAAAACAAAAAATAAAATAGCAGCGTGATCTGGAAAATGGACGGCGGCGGCGTATTTAGTGAAGGAGCTCAAACTGCTGAATGCAGAACCACCAGACGGGTTCTGTCTGCAGGAGAACGGCCAGACCAGCATGCAGGTTCCCGGGACTTGGAGTCCGAAGTAGTTCACGTGTTCTTCAATCATTAAATCTGCCTCATAATCAGAAGAAGAGCTTGAGACGGACGTTGGAGGGTGAAGGACAGATGCAACACAGGAACAAACACTGACACTGGAAGCGGCCCAGTATGATCCTGTCCCAGACTGGGCTCAGCACAGCAGTGAGATAAGGCTGGTTATGAACATCGAGCTGCGTGTGTGTGTGTGTGCAATACTGACCACAGTGAAGATCTGTATTTCTTCTCTCCCACGGTCACAGTCGACTGAAAGGCTCGGTCCTGCGAGCGCTGCACCTGGACACACAACACACACAAACACACTCTGGCACATTGTTTACAGCGGCAACACTAGGCCTAACTCTACTGATAAATGACCAGCCGACGGATCAGGGTCAAAGGTTTTGGTGGAAGAACAGACTGCGGCCTGCAGGATTTCGAGCTGAGCCGGTCCTACAGCTTGAGCTGCTGATTAAACAACATTTTGTTCAGTCAACAGTCAACTTCACTAAATCTGACGTTCAGTTTCTTCCTGCTGATTTCAGGGTGGACAATCTTCCTGAACGGCTTTTAGACCCTCATGGGAAACTGAAACTCAAGAGGCCCTGAAGATCCGGTCTTTGCTGACCTCCTGTGGGACCCGACGACATCACTGTTGGGTGCGGTCAAAGCACACTTCTGACCGCACCCATCAGAGGTGAACCGGGACCGAAAGGTTCGACCAGAGCGGGGAGCAGAACTCTGCTTTCCAGCCTGGTGATTACACAACGTATTCACGCAGACCTGGGTAAGAGCACTGATTTCTTCAGGGGGCATTTGTTGCCCCTTCGCACCGACTTTCAGGCGCATACGTTTTCTTGCTGTTAGTAGTTACTTTGGCAATGCAAGCATTTCCTGCTCCAGTTAAGGATTTCCCACAGGTAACCAGTGCAGTATCAAATCTAAAATCTGTAATCAATCAAACTAAGTCTGACCCCCGATAAAATGACAGACAGTTCGCTCCTTTTATACCGAACCCGAAGACTGAATCAGAGCCGTGTTGATTTTTCAGCGTCATCTTTAACAGATGTTGGAGTATCATCTCACCGTCTCGTACAGCGGCTGCTCCAGTTTCTCTCTGCGGCTCCACTCCAGCAGGAACATCTTCGGTGTGATCTGAGGAGGATACTCCCTCCTGCAACCACAAAGACAAGTCAGATCCTCAGACCTTTCATGATCCATTTTTCCTGTTTAAAAAAACATTAAAAACGAAAACAAAAAAACTGCTTTGGGTTTTTTCCCGGGAAGACATTCATCAGATGAGATTCATGATGCCATACAGACATACGTACATTTATGTTGACTGATCTGATCCAAACATTTTGAGTCTCCACTAACAGATCAGAACTTCCAGGGTTAACACGCTGATGTTGAACATAAAAGCAGCAACACACACCATCATAGACGCCAGTCAAGATAAAACATAAATCCAGCAGCAAAGGAAAAAAAAGAAAAAAAAAGTTTTCACACATAATTCACTTTCTGTCCTGCAGCGGCACAAATCTGGAAATGTGTGCGTTCAGAAGTGAGATGAACGCGGCAGATGTTCATTTTCACTGCATGCTGGGAAAGCTGAACTGACCGTTCAAACTTGACGGCCATGGTGGTGACGTCTCCGTCCAGGACGGGTCGGTCCGGCTGGCTGCCGCTCTGCAGGGCGTCTCTCCTGGACCGCAGCTGCTCCTGAGTCTGCTGGAAAAACTCCCGCAGCCCGTACGCCTCGCTGCAACACAACACCGCGGTCACACCACGTCACGTTACACCAGCACCTCACCGATCCCCTACCCCAGCCCGGGAGTCCTACAGAGGTCCCGTACCTGATCTCAGCATTGGTCTGAGCCGCCTGCACCTGCTTCCCCAGAGGAGACTCCACCTTGTCTCTCAGCATCTGACACAGACAGTACTTTGTGTTGAAGGCGTGGTTGTCGTACCGGATTGCCTGTGAAACATAACGGGACCAGAACCGCAGTCAGTCTTCTGTCTAGATAACTGCTCCTGCTCGGTTCTGCCCGGAGAACAGCGTTTTACGTTTCTCCGCTGGTTTTCCAGTGCTGGAGCATTAAGAGGTCGAAAATTACGACTGGAAACCATCGTGGTCCCACTTCAACAGAATAAAGCAGCTTAGGTTCTGTGCAGGCGCAATGGCATGATGACGAAATAAAACCTCTTCTGATTGGATTTAAGACTGGAGCCGAACAGATTCATTGATTAGTCGATTGGAGGGAAGTTAATCAGCAGCAATCATGATGAATCAATATCATCAGTCAAGTAGAAAAAAGCCAAACTTGCTGGTTTCAGTTTCTTCAATGTGAGGATTTGACGCTTCTCTGTTTTCTGTCACTGGAAACTGAAAATCTTTGGGTTTTTGACAGTTGGTTGGACAAAACAAGACATTTTTGGACCTTTTACAGACTCAGCAATTAACCGATTAATGGGACAATTATCAACAGATTAATCAATAATTGTTAGTTGCATCTCTACTTTTAATGACCAATGAAAACGGGGTCAGTGAAGATGATGAGGCTCACATATTTGAGGTATTCCTCCATGACCCTCTCCACAGGAAGTGGTCCCTGGCTGCTGAAGACCGACGCATTCCACATGGCGGCGCGAGCCAGCATGACCGACGAGGCGCCCGTCGCCTTCCTGAACTCCTCGATGTCGGCGTTGCTCTTCACCAGATCCAGAGAGCCGCCGCTGCAGAAGAGAGGAGACGCCGTCTGAGTTTAATGACTAATTAACAAACACTGTCTGAGGTTCGCAGCAGCCGGTGAGCTGGGACCGGAAAAAACACATTTTCACCGTCACACGTCTAAAAGCCAGTTCGTATCCCGGAAAGCCTCAAACTGAAGGCCCATGCCGACACCACAGAAACACACGGGCTTGTACTCCTGTAGTTCTTGTCCATGTGCTATGAAACTCAACCTGCAGGGGGTTGAAACCAGGGGAACTTTGCCGCCCGTCATCGCTCCCCCTTCATTTTCTCTCCCCTCTGTACAGTCCTCCATTAAAAACAAAAGAAACACACAATAATGAAAAAGGAAAATCTCAATTATTTACTCTGAGAAATTGTGACGGGCATGGTCATTCTTTTCTAAAATTTTCATGGACTCTGATTAATCTATCAATAGAAAAAAATAACTAAAAGATTAACTCAAAATAAAAAGAATCCTTAGTTGCAGCCCGATTTCATAGCACCAGGAAAAGAAGCGACAGGATTTGCTGCCCGGAGGGAGGGACACCAGTCAGACTCTCCTGGTATACTGCGGAAGATGAGTGGCCTCTGACACATGTGTGAGAACACGCAGAGCTGTGTGAGTCTGCTTTCTCCATGAAAGGCTGCAGAAGCAGAAGTCTTGACGCTGAGCGCGGTAACCAGAGCTGCCGCCGCGTTAAACCGGTTCTCTGCCGCGCGAGCGAACAGATGAGCGGGTGCTGATTCTTACTTGGCGATGACGGGGATGGAAACGGCCTGAGCGACGGCCTGGATGTAGTCACAGTGGACGGGGTGTCTGGGACGCTCCTCCTTAAACCTGAACAACACATCAACCAGCAGATTCTGTGCATAACAGGTACAGTCAAACATTCAGCCCAAAACCCATTCCGATACGTGAAAGTAAGATCTTCAGATATGAGAAAATAACAAATGTACACGTAAAAATAACATCTGACGTGCTCCTTTACCTGCCGTGGACAGCGACGGCGGTGACGCCGGTCTTCTCGATCCTCTGGACCAGACTGACCGTTTCCTCCAACTGGAACCAGTGAAGAACGTGGAACCAGTAAGAAGTTACAGGGGGACACTTGCCTTTTCATTTGAATTCTGGTTTAAATTATCCTGCATACTAATATGTTCTCTAAAGATAATAACCCTCATGGAGAACATGAAGTGAGTATGTTTATATGATTACTGAGCTTTGTAAAATACAATAAAGGCCACTGGACGACAATAAATAAAGAAAAATACCGGACGATAAAAGGAGTCAAATGCACGTCTGAATTAACTTAAAGGCAGAAATACAGAAAAAAACTCATAAATTGCAGTGAAGACCAAACACAAAGCCGTAAGGAAATGAACTGATGTGGGACAATAAGCGGCTGGACGTCGGGAAGGGAACCCACCGAAGGCAGGATTCGGATCTTACACGTCACCGGTACGGAAACTCCTGCGACCAGCTTCCTGAGGATCTACAGCGGAGAGGGCAAAGTTTCTCTTTTAAGTAAGGAATTAAAAGTCTTCTGTCCATATACGATCAATATAACATGAGCAACACAGTGGAAGGGGTTGATGTTTTAGTGGACGTGCTCACCGCCTCGATCTTGTCAGGGTCCGACAGAAGAGCGGCCCCCATCCCGCCCTGTGGGACAGGACAGAGGTCAGAGGTCAGACGGAGGTCAAAGGTCAAAGCAGCTGCAGCAGCAGGTTGGTTAGTGACAGGTGACTCACCTTAGTGGAGTATTCCTTCGGACAGCCCATATTCACATCCACAGCGGCCACGTCCTTCTCCCTGTGCGACAGGCAGACGACTCGGATTAACTGGTGATTAATTAGCCGAGCATCATGGGATTCACGCCTTCTTCCTATACCACAGACTATATAATACTTCAAAATGCTTCATATTTATAGTTTCTAAATTTTGGAATACAGTAATATCCTGTGTTATGTTACCATCTCTGCCCACGTTGGCACTTGGCAAACCCTTCCTCCTACTTTTCTCAAATATGCCGTTTTTATTTGGGACAGAAATTCACCGCAAAAATGAAAATTCGAAATTCACGTCAGCTGAAACAGCAAATGACAAATCGGGGATTCGTAACCAAACAAGTGAACTGTGATCGACCCTGGATCAGGGTGGATGACGGGGGGGGAGTCGGAAAGTTTAGGATTCACAGTGCAGACGCTTGGAAAAACAAAACTCTTAACTTCAGCTGCGCTAAGTGAAGAAAACTGACGCAAGCTGTAAAAGTGAAGGGGCTTCGTAAACTTCACCAGTTTTGTGTTTGAAAGCCGAGATGACGGATATCGTCGGTCGAATCTGAAGAATCCCTCACTAGTTGCTTTACAGTCTGCACGTGAGAGAAACCCGGGGTTGTTTAAAATGAAGAGAGGCTCCGAAGGGAAGAAAAACAGCTTCAATTTGTACTGGATGTTTGTACGGATGTAACATGGTCTATTCTATTTTAAAATCCTTAGACATTTTTGGACACCGGATCCACTGATACTTGGCATCTCAGGGGAGAACAAACCCAGAACGGCAGTTTGTGCGTGAGTCCCATGTTTGTTCTGTGTATGAATATGGTGAGTACAGACTCGAATACAATACATGTTGCTGGTGAAGTGGAAATAAAAGTCCAAGTTACCTTTGTTCCGTTTTGTGTGAATTGTTTTTTTCATTAGTTATATCTTATTTTTATTTTTGTCGCATTTTCTTTTTTCTAATACATAACAGGTAAGACGGGGGGGGTAATTTTAATCGTAATGTTAATAATTTAATGTGGGGTCAGTAATTAATTTGCCTGTGACGCTGGATGTGAAAATATGCCACCACTAAAACTAAGATATTCATGGAGAAGTTCATCCCACAAAGAAATACGGCTCAGTGTCAAGCTGAAACTCCATAGTAACGGGACACCGGACACCGAGGGGACCTGTAGCCCAACAAGTGAACTGAGGAACCAAATGTCAAATGTTAACTCTGATTATTTCCTCAGAGACAGTGACACAGTTTGGAGAATCGGCCCAAATCACAGCGAAGCCTTGTCCCTGAACAAATCAGAGCAGATGTTGGGTACAAAGTCAAGTTTGGGATTCACGGTGCAGATGTTTGGAATAAATAAATAAGGAACCACTCATGCTCTGCTGCTCTGACAGTTTGAAGGAAGCTGATGGATGTTTTAGGATTTTTTTTTTTAAGCTTGGTTCACTGGTAAGAGACTGGAAATTTGCACCAATGCTGAAATGGCCTGGTGCAGTTTAGCAGTGCAGGAGATAAACCTCCCTTTGTTTACCGTTGTGTTGCCAAAGCTGCCTCCGCGTGTCACCTCCCTGCTTACGTTTACCTCCACTTTGCCCTGCGTGTCCCCCTTCGTGCCGTCTGCGTACGTGTCTTAGTGTGACTGCCTATGTCGCCTGTCTCCTCCCTATGCATGTGTCCTATCGCTCCGTCAGTGAGCTGAGCCCATTGAAAGGGAAGGTTAGTATTTTTTATCACTGTTAGCTGAACCACTTGGAGTCAGAAAGCTGGGTGCGGCTTGAGCTGTCTGTGTTTGTGTTTTTCCCCAGCGGTTCGGCGCGAGGCGGGTCGGGGATCGGTCTGTGAACTCACACGAGCCGGGCCACGGTCAGCGCTCTGTCTGGGTCAGCGGTCCCCTAAAAAACAGAAGGAAAATCTCACTCGCTCTGACTTTCAATCTACAGCCAACCGAGAGACACTGCTGTGCGGTTTAAAGCGTTTTCCGTCGCACCATCTGGAAGACGACCCGGTCCCTCTCCCTCTCACAGGTCCTGAACATCACGCGGTCGTCTGGAGCGACGAAATCCACCGTCTGCAGCACCTCTGACAGACACACAACGGAAAACAGGCCGTGGTTTGTGGTTTATCGGTTTTCCCACCTCCAGTGGTTCAGCCGGTAATGTTAAAGTTACGGTGTGTTCTGGTGCTGGTCCCGTGCCAGTCAGTCTGGACAAGAGGCCACCGGTTCGTGGTCCTGAGGGGACCGGGGAGAGAGAGACAGAGATTCTTACCGTTCACCACCCTCTGACACTGGGCCATTTTGATGTCGATCAGCTCCTAAAACAGACACCACGGAGTTTTTAACCACACGGACACAAACTGACACCGAGCTCAGTTTTCATTACCCCTTCGCATTCTCCATCCTCACCTCGCAGTAAACCACATCGGCTCCGTAGTCCAGAGCCAGCAGCCTCATGGGCAGAGTCCCCACCCGGACCATCGGAGCCAGGGCGGCGATGTTACTGAAGCTCAGCCTGGTGCCTGCTGCCATCGTGGCGACTCAGTCCTCCTGCTCACAACCGCCCAGGGGAAAACGTGGTGAGACATTATCGACTCTTCTCGGCAGGTTTTGCTACGATACGCGGCGGGACCCAAACGCCAAACTCCACTCGAAGATCCGTTGATTTAAGGCGGTTTCGGTTGTAGCACAAGTGCACACTTCAAAGGCGACAACTGCAGACCTTAAACTTGAATTTACAGAGTTTATTCTTGGACCCGGCAAAAAAAAAAAAAAAAGCCCACCATGCCACACATGGAACAAACACTATCAACTTTTAACCGCTGCTTCCATATAATCTTGCTACTCCTACAGGTTAGCAAGTTTAACTGGCTACACCCAGCAATAAGACACAATGTAATTCAGCTTATGATATAATATTAATGCAATTCATGAAACAATCACATGCCGAATTGAAACAAGCAAAAGAAAAGTTAGGCTCTGTCAGGTATGCGCGCTGGCCGAAGAGCAAGACATTTTTAAACTGCCACTTTTCTGAACGGAGTTTGGCGGAACGGACCGATTAGGGCTATGTTACAGTATGCTAACATTCTAGCTGCTCCAACGGCGCTCTGTTCCACCGCCAAGGTGGCTGAAGTAGCGATGCTAATGCTAGCACAACTCAATATCCATATAACGTACAACATTAAATCAGATTAAATCAACTCACCGGCATTTAAGCTGAGTAGCAGCTGTAACGTGCGATCATGTGGGGGCAGAAAAAAAATGAAGCGTGCTCCGTTTAGACTTCCTGTTTGGACTCCTGCGTCATCGCGGCATTGTAGATCAGCTCCGCGTAGACCAGCACAGACCAGCACGACGCACGGAACCTGTTCCGCACCCCCGGTGCCTCGACCCGTCCGCACGACTCGGAAACACCGACACCGCCGGTCCTGGTCCAGGTCCAGTTCGTTCTGGATCTACTGTGCTGCTGTCGTTGTTCTGCCCATTTTTACAAAAAGTTGCTCTAAGACACGTGCAGACACACGCAGCTGTCGTTCCATGCGACGATCCCATCGCAAACACCGGGTGCTTTGCAAATAACGTACCGTGTAGAAGCGTCTGTATCCCGGGAGCTGCTCCAGATCCTGTGCCTTGGGGTTTCCCGATCCCCGTGAGGGAGTTTGCAGACTTCTCACGCTGTTCGCGGTCGGATCCCCGTCTAGTCTACTTCTACACAAATGCTGACGGGTTTCCATGAAGGCCATTTGAGACTGTGGGACCACTTTCTGATAAGGACGTATAAACTGCAATTACTGTAAATTTGAGGTGCTTTATTTGAGTATTTTTTCTTTTCGTGCCACTTAATATTTCCACTTCAGCTGCAGTTTATTCAATCAATTAAGATTTTACATAGAAAACATAAGAAGAGCTTGTACAATATGATTCTTTGTCACAGACAATCTACACACCAGTAATTACAAGTAGAGGTGAAACCATTAGTTGATTTATTTTCATTTTTCGACAAATGAATTCGACTGAGTCACTTTTCATGTCAAAATGCTGAGGATTCGCTGCGTTTTCCTTCTAGTTATTTAAATGATTTGACTTTATTTTGAACATGTTGGAGGCCTGGACTATTGAAGGGACAGAAACAAGGGCGGTGAATGTGTCACTTTGGGCTCTGGTGGGAACTTTTCAGACTTTTTACGAACCAAATAATCACCGGTGTATTAATAGAGAAAATAATCGGACGCGGATGAATCCATAAGGAAAACTGCAACAGTAAAATGCTGCTTACACACTAATGTATCAGTAACAATGATCTAATGACACAATGTGGAATAGTGTAACATCCAATGGGGATATTTCTCTGCATTCATTTTACTTTTGATACGTGTCCCTGGTTATACCTACATACCTTTACTTAATTATCATTTTGAATCAAGTCTGCAGTTGAACATTTAATCAGTTTCGAAATGGATTTTGGTCCAGATGTCCTGCAGCTCTTTTCCATAAGATCAGTGGTCAAACAGTCCACTGGAGACGTCTCGCTTATGAATTACAGAGATAAAGAAGACAAAGTGTCGTGCTGGAGGAGGATTTCCCACAACCTGGCAACCCGGAAGTTGTTCTTAATAATGGCTTTTGACTGATCTATGAAGCATTAGTAAATTATTAACCAGTAATAGAGCCATTAACTGCATCTTATAAACGCTTTGTAAATGCTGCCTTAACAGAGAGTGGTACCAAGATTTTTGCCACAAAAAAAAATAAAAAATAAAAACATACACCATGGAGGACAATCGCCGGTAAGAATGGGACCCATTCAGGAAAACTGATATAGCAATCAATCTGGACTTGCTGTGGATTCATGAAGACGTGTCGCCTCACATCTGAAAAGCTTCAAAGACTTTGGGTTGAGATGCGAAACATCAACGAATCCTTTGAGCTAGCGCCTCTAGAAAACCCCATGACTTGGTTGACTGAAAAAAGTCAGACACGTTGCCAAGTACTGAACACTACTCAGTATTAAATCGTACTGATTTGTGCGGGGTAATGCTACTGGGAAGGTCTGACATCTAACTCTAGCTGCATTCATGTTCTGTTTAGTCTTAAAATCAAACCCAAGTGACATAAACAAACGACCTTATTGTACATGTAAGTTGCAGCACTGCAAATTCAGTGGTTCTTCGTAGTTTGCAATGGTTTGAGCTTTATGAGTGCGTCAGACTTATTTCTCCAGTATCTGTGTGTTCAATGATTTCACTCCCAGGCGTCGGTGCAAAATATTAAAATACAGACATATGTTCAGGGTCGGCTGGTCGCTACATTCAAGCAGAAGCGGGTGAAATAAAGAGGTGTCAATGTAATACATGAACAGTTATCAACCTGGGCAGGAACAAATGGAGCTGTGTCCCAGTTCCAAGCGACAAAAAGCCAGTATACAGTTAAAAAAATAAAAAAAACACTTGATTTTAGAGTGTGCTGCTGATGTGCACTGTTATCCCACAAAGCAATGCACAACGTTAACGCTCACAGCTGCAAAAAGTGAAAGTAAAGAGTAAAATTTGAGGTGAAAAACCCCCAGAGATCGACTCAATCAAAAAACTGGCGGTGGCACCTCGAGGTCAGGGTGTGGCTCACGTCTGATGGCGCACAAACTGTCATTTCCTGTTAGTATGTTGATGTCTTAAATACTAACCGCAAAAACAATACACTGTAGGGATTTTTATATACAGCACAGTAAATACATACAGTTAATGTGTTTATGGTTTTGGGACACAGCTGGAAGCCACACAGTTTTCATTCAAAACCACACGAAGCAATGTTAACTAGCTACTTAAACCGGGGACGCAGATTTGCCCTAAAAAAGTAATAACAACTGTCTAACTGGAGGATTGGCTCTTTTTACAAACATCCCCAATGTACCTGGGCGCCATTCGAAGACATTCCTGTGACTATACAAACTGTACAAAGAAAAAACTGCGTGTTTGGAAAAATAAAACATCGAATTCTACTGTTGATTTTGCAATAATGGTGTATCACACAATGCTTTCTGTTTTTGTCTGTCAAACATCTGCAAAGTAGAAAATATGCATCTGGTTAAGAGTCTAACGTTAAGGCTCAGTGTTAAAGGCTCAGTTAGACTCAACAGTTGCCTGATAACAAAAGCAGAGAGAAATGTCAGTGGCAACACCCGCGGAGTGTTAGGTTCCTTCTTAAAAACGTAAAACTAGTGGCGGCGCAGGGTCAAAGTAACGTCACAGAGCTGACTTGAGTAAAGAGATTCACCCCCCGACCGAGAGGATGTGGCTCTACATGGACAGTATTTGTGAAAAGAACCAGTTCTGTCTCAGTCACATATTCCTGACTTATGTACACAACATTAGACTCTTACTTACTTTGTGAAAACAAAACCATGAAAAAAGGGCTGCGAGGATTTGAAAGTATTTCTCCATCTGATTACAATCACAGCGTGTCAGTAAATCAGCCAGTTCCAACCAACCAGAGCGAGGGCGGTTTGAGGTGAGAGTAGCAGCAGGTAAAGTGAACACAACTACCGTGTTAACGGCGGATTAATTAGCTCTAGTTTGCCCCTCGGCCTCAGGGACGCGACGGTGCTTCGTGCGCCGTCCGGTTTGTTGTGAGAGAAGAAAAGAGGTCACGTGCTGAACGGCAAGCGAACATGCGATGGCGGATCAAAGTGCTCCTCAGATAATCAAATGCAAAACACAAAGCAAAAGGCACTCGCAACATATATTAAAGTCTAATAAAGTGAATCAGTTAATAAACAACATTTCAATATACATTTTCCCCCGTTAAGGCCTGTTCACACCGAGTCCCACATTTTTGCGACAAAAAAAATTTGCGTTCACTTTAAAAAGTAACATGTTATTATCTATGACGTGTTGCATACAGAGTCCAGAGGGGCTGGGTTGTAATTTTATTCTGAGCCGGTTCCATCTCTGTGTCGTTCACGTGTGGTACCAGTCAGAGTGGTGGCGGTTGGTCTTTACTGAGCTGCTGCTCACATCATGGGCTCAAAGCGAACCCAGCTGATGATTTCACCAGGAGCTGGATGACATGCAGGACAGCGCCCGCCTAGCCACAGATGCATCGACCAGGGTACACTGTGCGTTTCTAGAACAAAGGGGGTCAGCCTGATTGGAGAAAGTTCGGTCGGATGGAACTCTACGTGAGGCCAAAGAGACGGGATTCATTTGCAACCAGTAGGAAATGCATGTCCCTCCCCCTTCTTCATTCAAATGAATGGGTAGAAAAATATTTGGTTGAGACCGTTCCTTAACAAAAGGGCTGAAGCAGGTGTTTTCACTTCAGTCCACAATCTAGATTTGAAGGATTTACTCAGCGCAGTCATCCGGTTGACTCTGTAAACCTACGCCTTGGACGAGAACCCGAATCTGAGAGAAAATGCGGCAAAAAAAAAAAAAAAATAGGCAGTAGGCTCAATGAGTCAAAACTCCAGCAAAACTCAGGGTCTCTGCAGGTCTCTAAAGGTCCTAAAGAGTAATAAATTCAGTTCACCCACAAAAGAAGTTTTTAAATATCTTAATTTTCATTTACAAAGGTCTTGAATTTTTCTTGCCTGCCATTAGACCAGCTGGTTTCAGTTGTTTGAGGCTGTCGGACGATGCTAAACACTTACAAACTAACACCTGGACTCTTATAGTTTGTCTGTCAAACATCTGCAAAGTAGAAAATATGCATCTGGTTAAGAGTCTAACGTTAAGGCTCAGTGATAAAGGCTCAGTTAGACTCAACAGTTGCCTGATAACAAAAGCAGAGAGACATGTCAGTGGCAACGATCGCAGTGTTAGGTTCCTTCTTAAAAACGTAAAACTAGTGACGGCGCAGAGTCAAAGTAACGTCACAGACTCTACTCGAGTAAAGAGAGGAGGCTGTTCAATCCTTCTTTTCATGTGGAGTTTCAGTCAGAACCATCAGACCAGTAGGAAACACTGTCAATACTGCTGCTACAGGGGCTGTAGAAGAGCTCGAAAAATTGGTGAAACATCCGCAACATATATATAGAATATTGGGAAAAAAGACAGCTGCCTGAGAAAATGTACTTAGTTCCAGTGAAGGAAAATCTTAATGCTACAGCATAGGATGGTATTTAAAGAAGACGATGTGCTTCCGACGCCTTCCCTGTCCTGACATGACACGAAGCCGGCTCCACAAAGAAACGCTTTCCCCCCTGTTGACTGTCCTGCACTGAGCCCTGACCTCAACCCCACCCAGCGCCTTTGGGATGAACTGGAACGTCGACTCTGAGCTAGACCTGATCACCCGACATCGGTGTTGAACCTCACTAATGCTCGTGTGTCTGAAGTGGGGGCTGATCCCTGCAGCAGGTTCAACAGCAAACCAGGAAAGTGGAGGCCATCAGACCAGCACGTGGTTTTGGAATCACACGTTCAGCCATAACATATGGAGGTAATGTTTGGCTACGTGTTGTCTGCTGGTTTACTGCACCCAGAAGACTGACTACGGATTTGTTTGGGACTTGGTGTGAAAAGGCCTTAAGGCACGACAAAACACCAGCAGAACATCCAGAAGAAATAACCGCACGTCGGTCAGAGTTCTGTCATGTTACAGAAGAAGAAACAAATGGGTGCAAAATGGGAATAAAAGTCATTTTCTCAGCGTGACGCTGTTGGCATTAGGTTGTTGTATTTGACGACTTAGTAGAAAAGAGGAAAAAAAATAAAAAGTGCAGGCAGCCCGCGCAGAGGAGCAGGAGTTTCCGCTCATCGGTTGGGAAAAACCAGAGTCTCAGAGGGTCAAAGGTCAGACAGGTTCGCTCCCATACCGTGAGCAGGCGTCTGGACTTACACAGTGACGGAATAAAAACAGGAGGCAAAAACAAAGATCTTCATACTGTATATTCAGAAAAGAGTTTTAAGAATTGGCGGACAAACCGCTCCTGCCTGATGACCGGTCAGTCCATTCTGAGGCATTCGCGGTCTCGATGGGTTCAATCTGGGGAAAGACCACGAAGCACAACCTCTGGCCCACGTACGTCGCCCTCTCTGCAAGAAGACACAAGCCGCAGGCTATTTGTTACCCTTGTTAGACAAGACGCGAGTCCAAACCCAGGTCTTGAAAAGTCTTAAAAAAAAAAAAAAAAAAAGGCCATGGAAGGTATTAAAAAGTCTCAAATTTCATCACAAAGGTCTTGAATACTGTATTTCTTCTTGTCTGCTGTGGACAGTAACATTAGCTATAACTGTTAGACTCATTGACTCATAATGAGGATTTTGGTAAAAACTTAAATTGACAAATCATCATGATCGTGTTTTTTTTAACTGGTTGATCGATCCACCATTTTTCTGCCGCTCATCTGGGTACCGGCATGGACGGATTATGAGACAATGGGCCCCCCGCCCCTCCCATAAAGGACTGAAAGCGAGTCTGATTGTGGTGGTTTTGCGTCTCCTTGTGTCTTTTGACTGAGCTCTGTGACTTTGAAATGAGAAATATCAAGAGTCAGTTCATACAGAGGCTCTGGCCTGGGGCCCGGGGTCCCTGAGCCCTCGGTCTCCCGGTACTTATCAGTAATCCACACAGGGGTCCAGGTCAGATTAATTGATTAGTTATATACCAGTAATTATTCTTATATACAGCCGGGAAGTACTAACAAAAATGTGGTTTCAATGTCAATAAATGAATGTATTTAATAAATAATTGAAGGTCTTATTGTTTGTTTTCTGTCATTCTTCGACAAGTATGCGAGAAAGGTATTGAATTACATCGTGTGTGGTATTAAAGAGTCTGCAGTAAACCCTGAAACCTTTAAGTGGACCTCCTCCGCTGAAGAAGGCTTTAGAAACTCACCGATGAAGTTGTAGATACACTTTGGTTTTTCTTTCCAATGGACACCCAAGAAGTAGACGGGTATGCCGGTGAGCATGATGACGAGACCGACACCACAAACCACCGGCTCTGAGTAAAGACTGAAACCCAGCAGCAACACCCAGAACATCAGGTAACACACAGGAGCCAGCAGGTTCACCTGAAGACAACACGGTCAAAGGTTTACAACAATGCATCAGTGAATGGATCAGAAAACGTTTCCTCGTAAAGAGGTGCATGTGACGACGTCTGACTTCTGGCACAGTTTTTGTCGGTACCTTGATGGGTCGGTACAGGTTGGGTTCCTTCCAGCGGTAGTACAGCAGACCCGCAATAGTGACGCCGTACGACAGGTAGTTGATGAAGGAGACGTAGTTGATCAGGTTGTGTGTTTCTCCGATGCAGAGTATAACAATGGTGGCAGTGCACTGCAAAATGCAGCGAGGCATGACAATGAGGACCAATATTAAAGGGACACGCCACCAGTTTTACATGTCAGTTTACTGCTCAGCCTGTTGAAACACTTGTATGATGTATTCTGAGGCCCCGGTTGTATGATTATAGACTTGGTTGTGCAAAGATTCAAATTCTGTGCATTGACAACATAGAGGTATATCCATTAAATTTGTCTCTATAGAGGTACTAAATGACGTGACTGTACTGTGATGAAACACATCTATGCTGGTGTTGATGTTGACATTTCTTATTCTTATTATAGAAATCAGCTTTTCACGGGTTGAAAATGGCTCATGGCGCAATCTACTGTTTTAAATCATCCTGAACCTTGCAAGGCCAACGCTGACGTAGAGTCAACCTTTTGTGACCTGGCTACATCATGAATAGATATAGATATTAAGACTGTTAACGCTTTCTAATCAGAGGGGGGCGGCCCACCTCCCCCAGCACCTGCCCTCGAGTCGGAGTCTGTGAAACCGCGCTCATTTTAAAATAAAAACTGATCCAGACTCATCATTCGCAGGAGTTAACACTACGTTTTTCTAACCCTCTACTTAGTATTTTTCGGTTTTGGTGCGGTGGTTCAGACTTTTTTTTCTGGCGGCTCTGGCAGCACCACCAGACTGCAGTCGGTCCCCCTCAGACCCTCAGGTGGCTCGGAAGTGGCTGCGGACGGCAGCAGGTCCCTGGATACCAACACGCTGCTACGTACATTAGCAACCTGCATTTTTCAGAAGGAGCTATTCTAACTACACGCTCGGCTCTGAGAGCTCCGGCCTCATCTCCTGTTGGCTCCCCAACTTTATGAAAATGCAAAACTAAATGTCTGGAGTGTGCACTTTAAAGCCTTAGAATATGTGTAAGACTATGTGCATGTTGAATTCAACAATGAAACTCTGGTTTCGGAAGAACCCTCAGTGAAATAATATCATTACACTTTCAAAGGGCCACAGGAAGGGGACAATTTTAATTTAAATTAAATTTATGATCCTGCAAACATCGCTTGAGAATCTGGAATCGAGCATCTGCTCTGTTTCCAAGTCCTAACTAAAGCAGTAACTGACCAATGGTCACGTTTCTGAATCTTTAATCGACTTCATCTTTGAACTCAACTTCAAATTCAATCGAGTTTTTCTCGACTATTGGCAGATCTGTCCAATTTTCATGCATTGGTCGTTGAAATTTCTTTCCGACAGTCAGATGAAAACTACCACACACTAACAAAAGAGGAAACCGGTAACAAAGTTCAATATCTACTAAATGACAAAAACCGAAAGAACATGAAAATGCTGTAGATAGACTCAGGCACCAGGTAACTCTGAGAACAAGGTGAGACTCTACATACGCAGACCAGGAGAGCAGGGATGGGCGTACAGTTCTTATAGTGGATCATGGCCAGCAGGCTGGGCAGGTGACCCTCTCTGGCCCCTGAGAAACACAACCTGAAACCCCACACAGACCGTCAGCAGCCATGCTGGAGCAGAATTAACAACCAGCGCACGGAGAAGCAGCAGGCGGTGGAGCTCACCTGGAGGAGGTGAACAGGTAACCGTTGATCCCTCCAAAGGTGGACAGAGCCACGGAGATGGGCATGACGACGGAGAACATCCCCAGAAGCTTCTCCCCGAACGTCTGAACGGCAAAACAAAGGACAGAGTCACGGACATGTACAGACCTGATCATCAGCTCTGGGTGGCTAGCATGGCTACTACACGTCAGAGTCCTTCTGAGTCTGGTTTCAACTACTGATGAGGGACGGTCGTCTTCATCGTCGGTCTGTGATCTTTAACACTATTCATTCAAAACTGTTACTTGCCATGAAATTTTGTGCAGCTGTGTCTTTCATTTAGCTAAAAGCTCAGCATGGAGCCGAAGGTCGTGCTAAACGCTGAGATTATCCTATATCTTAACTCAGTTATGGGATCCAGGAGTTAAAATGATGTCTTTGATAGTGATTTTATAAATGCATAAATGGTGAAATGAGCTTAAATGAAAGCAGCCATGTTCAGAGAGGTTCACCAGCATTGTTTGTACTTTTGAGAAAAGATGCTGCTGATCCCACTGACATCCATGAACTGAGCTAAAAGGAGGCTAATCTCTGGATTTGTCGGACTCTGGTTAAGTGTGAAAGTTTCTCCTGAAACTAAATTATTCCCTCAAGAATTCCTCTTTTTTGGCCGTGCCCCAGGGACGGCTACCTTGGCCTCTCTGTTTGTTGGTCCAGACTGAAAATCGCAACCACTACCGGATGGCCTGCCATGAAATAAACTGCAACGAGTTTTGGTGCAGACACCACCGGGCCTAAGTGCAGCCTCCAAGAGCTGCTGGCATGGCTGTAGAGTCTCGGTCTTGTTTCCGCACTAGGCCTCACACCATTGTACATCGTTGTATACGTACAATTTTTGTTTCTGGACATCACTGACTATGTGAAAAATGTGTTTTGTTCAGTGTAACTTCACTTGGGTGTTGCTCTCTCCACCGTGTGGTTTGTTTTCATGTTCCCATGCCTCTCTGTGTTCCTCTGTGCTCACCTTAAATCTCAGTTTAACGCCCCCACGCACCTGAAGGATTCATGACACCGCAGCCAGACTGGTCCAGTATGAAACTTACACAAACGTGATGAGAACACTTGAAGCTTCCAGGTCACAAACACTGAGACTGGACTTTTCAGTGAGGTAGGACACATCTGGTGTCCGGTAGTTCAACTTTGGCAATGAACAGTATTTGCATATTCATAGATTCTGGACCCTTTTTTAATGCGTGAGAAGGAGGAGAAGTAATTTTTACAGTTATTAACGAGGTAGTTGAAATTTTAGTGGAAGCAAACTTATCGGACACAAATATTATTCAAAGCAGAGTAGGTTTATATTTTTAAAACCTGTACGAAGGGGGTCTTTACATTTAAAATATAAATTTCAAGGTTTGTAAGTCGGCTGTAATTTTTTGTTCATTTACAGCCTCGATGCAGACAGGTTGTTCTCAAAAGATAATTGTATTACAAACTCATTTTAAGAAAGGGGAGACACTTTCTTTTTATTTCAAAATCAGCTGATTTTCTCTTATTCCTTTTTCCCAGTTATGTAACACATTTCATCATTGGGGGGCTCACAGTAGGAAATAAAGTGTCCTAATGCTGAACTAAATGCATTCTACTCTATGTGTTTCATCTGCTATGGGGGGGGTTTCACCTCTGACCTTTGACCTCCTACCGGTTGCTTGTAATGTTCCTAACCTTGAAACTGATCCTGCCTACAGGATAAAGCCTAAACGGGACAGCGCTCTGTTGCCACCGCTCACGGTTAAGCCGCATTACTCACTACAGCCACGGCATTGGACGACAGCAGCTCCTCGGGCGACATGGAGGAGAAGTAGGCGATGTTGGTGAGCGTGTACACAAAGGTCACCAGTGGAATGGAAATGTAGATGGCGCGAGGTAGATTCCTGACCCAGGCCACACAACATGCACAGATGAAACCAAAAATCAATCAAACATGCATGAAAGGTGATCAAAGCCGCTAGAAATAAATAAAAAAAGAAGAGCATTTTTCATTTAATGTCAAACATCAAATCTTCATGTTGAGCTGTTGCTGATCAGAAAGCAGGCGGCAGAAACCGTCAGCGGCACCCAGCTAGTGTGGGTGGAGAATACCAACCGACACAAATCTCTCCATAACCCAGCATGTGAAGCTCACTGTTTTTGCTCCACCCCTCCAAAAAATGTACTTTCTAAAAGGACAAGCTCGGACTTTCACCCAACACCCTCATACAGTAAAAGGGTGTTGGGTTTCCTGCTGCGAGAGGAAACACAGTTCAGAAAATGTTTCTGGTCATAAAAAGGAAGATTCAAGATTCAAATGAGCCACTGTATGTGAGCCAGACTTCTTGTAAAAAGGTTAAAAAAAACAACAAAAAAGAGACATAAACTATTTTCTCCCTTTGCTACCCTTCACACTGATACTTTAACAGAATTTTTTCTTTTTTTTTGGGTAGGGGGGCCAGGTTAAAAAAAAAAAAAAAACAGCACTGACAACAGGATAAATGACTTAACAGAAAAGTGGAGGCGCAAAAGCTGAAGACAAAAATTTAAGACTTGATTCAGACAAAAACTGCCCCTGAAAAGGCCCAAAATGCCCCTAAAAATGGGGCAAGAAGAGTGAAGTTAAGATGGACGCTGAACACTTGCACCGTTACAGCACCGGAAGCTGCTGAGAAGCGCTGGTGAGCATGAATATTCACCGTCTGGGTTCAACCACCTCCTCTGTGACGTAGTTGAGGAAGTTCCAGCCGCTGAAGGCGAAGGAGGCCTGCAGGAAGGCCAGAGCGATCTGCCCGACTGACGGCGTCCTGTCCAGGGAAAAGGCCACCTGAGGAGCCAGAGCCTCGTAGTTCCCTGGAAGATAAATCAGACGTTTGAGTGATGGGTTGTTTTTTTTTTTTCCTCTTCAGGAAGCGGCAGACCTTTAGGCCACAGGCCGTGAGGGTTACCGTTGAAGATCTGGACCAGGCCAACCACAATGATGAGACCCAGAGCCATCAGTTTCCCCACGGTGAAGGCGTCCTGGATCCTGGTGGCCATACGAACACTAGAGCAGTTCACCCAGGTCAGCAGCACTGGAAAAAAAAAAGCTAAGATCAGACTCAAACCAGAAGAACACGGACATGGTTCTAGGAATGGTAACTGATTAATCAGTGAGTATGGATGATGTGGTGTAATTATCTTCCATCAGTGTTATCCTATGCATATATACATGTACTGCACGCTGCAGTGTCTGGACTGAAAACAGAGCTGCAACGGTGGTGCCATTCACGCACCTTTGTCATTGTGAGACTCACCCAACTCTGACTGCTGATCAATATCTGGATGTCGATTCGTCGAATACATACAAATTCTTTCAAAAACGCAAAGAGTCTACAGAGTCTCAAAGAGTCTACTTTTTCCAGTAGAACAGAATGCAAGATTGGTGAAACCTCAGAAATACACACATTAGGGGGGAAAACAGGGGGTTACTTGGTACCAAAAGCAGCCAGGCAGCAGGAAAGCAGAATAAAAATGCATGAAGACCGTGGAGTTGGTGTCCGAGTCAGCACGAGAGGAGGTGTTTTGAGGTCACACTCAGCTGCTGATGTTTTCGCAAATAATTGCACTAGTGTGCAGGGTTTTATTGTCTTACTGATTCAGGATAGTGACAGTAGATTTGTTTTGAACTTGGTATGAAGGGACCTCCTGATAAAACACCAGCTACCTGATTTGCTGGCCTAATTGCAAATTTCACAATTTCTTTTTATCATCACAGGCCTGTAAAAGTTCAGACTCACAACTGCCCCCCATGTTACAGAAGTGTCCCTGAGCAAGACCCTGGCCAATAACGGTGGGAGGTGGGTGTGAATGTTTGACTGTCCGTTTGAGAAAGTTACAGAAAAGGTCGGACACAGACCCCCCCAAATCTGACACTGGAAAATCTATCGGTGGTGGGGGGTGGGGTGGGGGTTGTATTAATGGCCTCTTAGAGATGCAAGACGGGATCCTACATCTCCCATAATACACAAAGCCAGCGTGCCTGGTGAATGAGAACATCTTCCCAACTCCACACTTCCAGTTTGTAACGCAGGCTCTCTGTTACACATCTGCAGTCTGAGATGACCCTGATGCCATCGCCACGACATCAGCAGGGTTATTTTGATTATGCCTCCGCAGGCTCAGAAGACTTCATACAACCGATCTCACGGGCTGAGGAGTGCGAACCATGATTAGTGAACTGACTTTGCCGTTTAAAATTGGTGGAGTGCTCCTTTAAATATATCGCGATCAAAATCCCTCCGTCCCCACGCTGGGGTCCCGGTGCCGGCGCTCTTTGCCGGCGGTGGGCGGCAGCAGCCGGTTGCCGTGGGAGGCAGGAATGTGGGAAACGGGCGAGCGAGGGAGGGCGCGATTGTTTCCCCTCGTCCATCATTGTCACCGGCTATGCCCCGCTCTCTCTCATGGTGGCCTCGCTCTCCAACACAAAGACGAGCTGTCAGCCGCACCAAACAAAACACTTCCGTTGCGAAGGGCAAGCAAAACGTGGCCAGGCCCCCCACAACCACCACCACCTCCCACCTCCCACCCCCATCTCCCTTCCAGAGGAGGTCGGGCAGAGCTCACGTTTCAGCATCCAGCTCTAAAAACAAGTGTGAATGACGGCGTCTGAGGCGAGGAATCACGCGGTGAGGTCCGGCCGTTTCACCTCGAACACGGGACGTTATTTCTCACTGATCTGAGGAAAAACGCTGTGTGGATTAATGGTGGTCAGAGCAGGTGCTCATTAGGCAGCCCGCCAGGTCCACGATGACCGATGTAGCGTCAGCCCAGGGCTGAACAACACCGGGGTCCTCCATGGAGTCTGCTCGGCCTGTCCCGTCACAGTCACTTCTAGTGCTGTCTGTCCTCAAGCTCCTCATGCAGTGTTCCCTTTTTTCACTGAATACATTTTTGATACGAGCATCTAAATTTTTGAGGAGCTCTGCTGCTTTCGCATCCCATCAGAGCTAAAAATAGAAAAAAGTGCTAGTCGGCTCGTCGAGCAGCATCTGAAAACCCTCCACCCCCGCACCTTTTTTTCCCGGGGACTTTGTCCGTCCACTAAAGAGTTTGGACAGTGGTGAACCGAAAGCGCGACAACAAAAGCGCGAGGGCTGGATTAAACCGGGCGTTTATCAGCTCACAGGACAGACATTTGACTATGTCCAGTCGATTAGTTTACTCTCGACAGTAACAGTTCCGATGCCGGGGTTCTGGGGTCACAGGTTAGAGAGGACTTGATGCTGCTCCGTGATTTCTATGTCTCCTACAGGGATCATCAGCTGGTGAGGATGTTTTCTGGAGACAGCGCTAGTCACAGAGTTAGTGTTAACTCAGTGTTAGGGGCAGAAAAAACTTCTGTTACTTTGTGCAAAGCAGCTCATTTTAAGAAGACCCCGACCTTCAACGTGAGACATTCGTTTTGTCACTTGGGTCATTTTCAGAATAAATCATTTATCATTTTTCTATTTATTTTGATTTTCAGGGGCAGTCATTTTCCCGTGATTCAAGTGCCTCATCCCCAGCTTTTATTTTCCAAACCGCAGAGACCAAACCCTTTCTCCCTCATCCCGTCTCCTAGTCCTGCTCCCCTCCCTCCATCCCTCCTCCAGGGACCCTTTGCATTTTTCACCACAGCCATGAAAAGGGTTTTAAAAGCGTCAGACTGCAGTTACATAAGAGAAAATTTTACATGTGACCACTTCCCCTCTAACAGACGAGCCACAGGAATGAACCCGTAGTGTGCTGATGAGCTGGACCATCGGGAGAGACATTACTGATTTCAGAGCCTGAACTATCACAGAGAAGAGATCCGGATGGGAGCAACCCCAAGACGAAAGGTCAACCCTGATAAAAGATGCAAACGCACTGCGAGCCAGTCAGCGGCGAGATGCATCGTTTCTCCAAACTACTTCCACATTAGAGTAGTAGTGGAGCTGCTACGGCCTCTCAGCTTCCGATTTTTTACTTTACTGTAATCTGCCCCTGAACGCACCACACTCTTATCACTAACAGGCCCGTTTCACAGTATCAATCATACAGCGTTTCTAGCGCAGAGGTCTTCGTCACACCCGCCATGTGGGGTGAGCCTGACCCTTGCCGAAATCAATCAATCAATCAATCAAAGACCTTTATAGACGCTGGAGTCGCTTACGGAGACAGGTGGCGGAGAGCATCCGCGTGGCCATGTATGGAGGAACGCAGTTTGGGAAGACGGGCTGCAGGACGTAGCTGGAGAAGGTGAGGGCGATGACAGCCAGCGTGGTCGGGTACATGATGAGGACGGCGCTCCACAGCAGGAGAAACCTGGACGGGAGAGGGACGTTCGTCAACAGTAACCGGCAACAGATGGAAAAACCTGAAACCTGAAATGATTCTGGAACATTTACATTTTACTACACACATGAATATTCAGTACTTTTACTTTTACTGATAGCAGTGACATCTGTGGTGACAGTGTGCTGTTTTTTTAGTTAAGAGAGTCAGTGCCCCTTGGTTGGTCTGAATGCTGTTTCAGGGTCTTTTCACCCTGAATGCAGCACAGAGGGAATTTCACTCGACGCTGCGACGTTTTTAAAGGAAAAGTTCAACATTTTGATTGTGTTACCTTTGGGCACAGCCGCGCTAGTTAAGCTAAGCTACGCAAAGCTAAGCTAAGTCAGTCGGCTGCTGGCGGCAGCCGCATACTTATCATCAGGGGTCAAACTGGAATTTGTGAGGAGGTGGAGCCTTTGTCCAATGAGGTCGGGGGGTTGGGTAAAGGTGGGGTTGTTTCCACCGACCACAGTGGACAGGTCGAATAAGGACTATTCTTCAGAATAAAGTAGTTCCAATGACAACTTTTAACTAATAACACTTGATTGTTGCTTATTTAATATTATAGAGAAGTAATTAAAATTTAAAGCCACGTTTTCAACCCGTCTTTTATACTTAATCGTTCTTTCGCACCTCCTCCTCTTTACTCACCCCATCAGACCACCGAATATCTCAGTGACGTAGGAGTAGTCTCCTCCAGATTTGGGGATGGTGACGCCGAGTTCGGCGTAGCACAAGGAGCCCAAGGCGGCGAGGCATCCTCCCAGTAACCAAACCACCAACGCCAAACCCACCGAGCCCGAGTGCTCCAGGACCCCCTTCGGAGAGATGAAGATCCCAGAGCCGATGATGTTCCCTGAGGACAGGAAGGAGAAGGTTTAAGAAACTGACAGGTGTAGATTTCCTGTTCATTAATAACAGAATTTCCCTTTTCACCTTTCATCCCTTTGCATAAAATAATAATTAATTCAAGGTTTGGACTCGAGTCATAAATCCGGTGACTTTGAATTTCACAGTATCAAAAAAGACTTCAACACCAATGATTCATAACTTCACCTGGATTTTAAATTTTTGACTTCCTCCCCTGGACCAGGATTAAAAATTACCTCTCGTAGTTTGGCTAAAAAACAGGAAAAAAAAAGAAGAAAAGAAAAAAAAAAGTCAGAGCTTTCAACTGTATTTCACAGTCTTCCTCAGCGGATTGAGTTTGCTCACTCGTCGTCGTATTTATTGCCAAAGTGCGGAGAAGGAACGCTGCTCTGTCGTCAGCCAAGTTCCCTACTTACCGCAGGTCATGTGACGATGACTCACACATCTCCATAACACCTGAGCAAAGTCCATCTGCCGCGGAAGACCGCAGGATGCGGATGAAAGCCCAGGAAAAAGCTAAAGTTGGCAACATTCAGCTCAGAGCTTCCAAACCATTATAACCGTGTGACAAGAAAAAAACAGAGCGAGACACACCTGATCATCCTGCTTTGAAATGTTATCAGGTTTGTTTGATAAACATAAATATAAATATCCAAAGGCATCAATTATCTCGCTCATTTACTGTATAAGCTGTTACTCTTTTTAAATGTTAAATTTGGTGAAGGGCACATAATGACTCGCTTAGGACTTGGCTTGACTCGAAACTTGGCCCCACCTCTGCGTGTAATTTACGCTACACTACATAACACATGGAAAGAGTGCATCAACGTTCAAGTTGAATCTGTATTATATAATTTAAACAAACACCCCCCCCCTCCAGCAAATGTTTTTAATTCCTGAAATAAATACTGAATCTAACTGCCAGCAGAGATGAAAACGTTTCGAACGAAACGAACCGAGATTTGCACATTTAACGCGAAAAAGCCCCACACGCCTGTTCGCGCTTGCGCGGCACACGTGCTTTTCTCGTGCGACTCGTCTGGTCGGGTTTTCACGTGGCACATGTCGCCCAGAACTTCTCCAACGCTTGTGCTGCTGCACCCTGAAAAACACCGGTGACCCGTCGAGGCTCTCGAGCAAACCCCAGTCACACGATCCAGAATGTGCCCCTCGGAGTTTATGCAGAGGGCATTAGAGCACAAAGAGCTCCATAACAGAGTGAGTTGGAGATGGAGGTAAAGGCCATCACTCAGGCCGGGACAACCCCTCCTGCCCAGAGCCTCAGTATGCAGTGTAGAGTACCAGCAGATCCGACGCATTCAGACTACGGCGCTACCAGTAGCACGGCAGAAGGCAGCCAAGTGGCACAGACAGCCGTTGCATAACCAGACATAAATTATCCACTCCAGGCTGCAGAGGTGGGAGGGGACCGGCTCGCCTTCCTGCTGCGCCGCAGAAGTGACAGGCGGGGGAAGGAAAAAACATATTGGTGTGGTAGAGATTAAGGTCCAGAAGAGACCGGTTTAGTTTAATCTGGTGACACCTGACTTCTGATGCTGAGCCCGGTCCGGTGTGCACCGCAGCCAGCCTGTTCTCTCCGTCTCTCTGTGAATGGAAAGGTGCTTCAGCATTCTGCACACAGGACCTTTCAGCAGAGCCAGGGCAGGAAGGTTTGTGGCCCAAGAAGGTCCCAGGTTCCAGGTCCCAGGTCCACCCCCCCTCGTAAGCATCGCTGTATCCTTCACTGCCCAAAAGCTGGCTCGTACGCTGCACTGAGACTTTAGGTTTGTACTCTAATATCTCCCTGTGATTTAAAGACCGTTCTCGGGAACCGTTCTCTGTCTGTCTGCTTGAACAGCTGGATGTCGTACTGACCGGCTGCGTCTACTGTTGGACAGTACGTTGCCGTAACAGAGCACGTCTGCTCAGCCAACCCACCCTGTTCACATGAAGGTTTAAATGAAATAAATACCAAAAAAAGAAAAGAAAAAAAAAAAAAGATCTGAACACTAGTGGGGCGAAAAAACGGCTGGTTCTGGGGCAAAATACCAAAGTCCCGATGTAACGTCCCTGGTTTGTCATCCCTCTGTCTCCTCGGGTTTCAGGTTCAGGTCTACAGGTTCTAGTACAGGCCCGACTTTTAGGGTCAGGTTATGCTAAACATAATGAGTTCGTACGACTTTCGCTGCGGGAGGGGAAAAAAAAACGTCCGCAGCTGTTCTGAGCGCCCCCACGGGAAGGTGGAGTGAAAAGCCTGCTGTCATGGCGAGGAGAGACACGTGGTACCGTTTAAAAACCGGGATCCCGGCGCACGATTTCAGAAAGCGTCTTCTGGAGGACGTTTATAGTGTAGCACTCGGTCGGGGGGGTTTCCAAAGCTATTCAACAGCGGTTCTGACGGACTTTACTGGCATATGGATTTGTTAACTTGCTAAAGGCTTGTAGTTTATTTTGACTCACACACACACACACACACACACACACACACACACACACACACACACCGTCCTGCTGCCCCAGAAACTCACTACAGCACTAAATGTGGATTAATCCGCTGCTGAAAATAGTCCCCTTCTGTTTGTTTGATATAAAAAAATACACTGAACAGCTGTTTTAGAAAATCACCGAGACTTTTATAAATAAAGATAAATAAAGATCTTAAATGAAGATTTACGTCGTCAGTAGGAACCACAGCCGCAACGATCAATTAATCGATCGGTCAGTCGACTGAAAATGAATCGGCAACTATTTTGATAATCGATTAATCGTTTTAGTTCATGTTTCAAGAGAAACTGCCAAACACTTGCCGGCTCCAGCTTCACAAATGTGAGGATCTGATGCTTCGTCATCTGCGAGCGTAAACCGAACACACTTGTGTTTTTGGGTTGTTTGTCAAATAAAAGCTAAGCTGAGCTGAGGGACATTTCACCGTCAAAACGATTAATCAGTTAATTGAGGAAAATCACCGACAGATTAATCAATAATGAAAGTAATCGTTAGTTGCAGCCCCGGTGGGAACCAACAGGCTTGAGGCTGAGAGTAGAGGAGTCCAAGTACGGAGAGACGGACTCGCACACTTTTGGGTTTGGTTTTCTTTTGGTGCGAGTTATTCACCAGAAGAAAAAGCGCGGTGCACAGCTGAGGCTGCTGGGAGCTCAGTGAAGTCTGACCGGCTGCCACAAGAGCAATCAGTGCGCGTCCTCCAGAGTCCCCGCGGGGCCGAGGCAACAGCTGACCGTAGCTGGTCCTCTGACGGACAGACGGCGAGAAACATGAAGCCGAGTTACCGCAGTCGCGTCCACAGCTGAGTGTCCAAAAAGGGAGCGTTTGCGTGACAGACCGAGAGCGGTGGACCCAAACTCCCGCTGCTTCGGCACAGCTTCCCCGTCTCGGCCTGGTCCGTCGGCCCCTGCGCCGAGAGACGCCACTTGGGGAGTCCAACATGTGCAGCGAACATCCTGTGCGTTTCCTCCGATAAGGCCGGAGACAGGTACGCGGAGCCCGTGTAACGGTCTCGTTCCTCCAGACAGTCGTCGGATCAGTCAGTCAGCCCGCACGACGTCGGTGAGACCTGTGTCTTCTCTGCGTGGGTTTCAGTTGGTCGGCTGCTCCGCATTTTTCCAAGTTTAGTCATGAAACTTTCCGTTTTGTTCTTTTTTTTACCCGTTAAAGTTGGTTTGGGTTTTTTTTTTGGGGGGGGGTTCCTGGTCCGATTCGAGGGTCTGAGAACAGGGGGGGTCGTGTGCTACAGGTTGTTCGGTCCCTCGAGGCAAATCTGTGATTTGTGACACTTGGCTGAATAAATGAACCAGACTCGGAAAAACATTTATGAAATAACTAGAAATTAAATCTTCAACGTCCAGAGAGAAAAGAAGGGGGACACACAGTTTTCCCTCTGACAGCTGCGTCTGCAGACGAAGGTCTTGTGACGGACTGAAAAGGTGCAGACCGGGAACTAAAGGGACCCGCGGTGAGACTGTTTCCTCCGCCGCCGTTTCCACGGTGAAGTATGAACTTTGAACTCCGATCGGCAACCGAGCAGATTACCGAAGACTAGCTGAGCGCCTCCGGGGCCTTTTACGGCCCCTAGGGGTCGGGGCCCCCGGAAGCATTGCCCGCTTGGTCGGCTCCGCCGCGGTGACAACTAGGGCTGCTTCTATTGATTATTTTCGGTATTGATTTACCTGCAAAATGTTTTCTAACCAGTTCATCATCATTTGAGTGTTTATTTTTCAGGGAAAAACGCCAAAAACGTCCCCCCGGGTTTAGGATACTGCGAGGGGGCGTTTTTCACTCTTACTGGACAAAACTTTAAAAAAACAAAACAAACAATTACCGGTGAAAATTAGTCGATAATGAAAACGATCATCAGCGTTTCCTCAATAAAACGTCGGGATTCATCAGTTTCCCGACGCCACGTCCTCTACTTTGCTTATTCCGTCCGACCAACAGTCCACAACCCAACGACCGCAGAAGGCAAAGCGGCGCGGCTGACGACTTGAACGATTAATCGATTATCAGAGGAAAAAACAGAAGCTGAATGGATCAATTAGTTTTATATATAGAACAATAATAATAACAATGATACACTGGTTACTAGTTAGTTCCCATGTCTGAGCGTGACTGGACTGTCTAGCTCTTCTTGATTACCGGGATGTCTTTACACTCCTATTTCAATAAACCAGTAAACGGAGGCCTTGTTCTTGTTTGGCTGTGGTCCTGTTTAGTCCCCGACCCTTAAGTCAGACTGAAGACGAGGTCTGATCTCCGGCTGTCACCGTGAGGCCGGCAGCGTTTTCAAACGGGAGAAATTTAAAGACCGTACGTCCTCAGCAGAGCCGCAGCAGAGCCCCGGCGGTCAACCCGAGCCTGTCAGGTGTCCGCTGACACCGTCCGGTGCACCGGGGGCTCCCGAACCTCTTCGGGCTGATCAACGAGAACGCGGTGGCTGGATCGCACACGGAAAAACGAAACAAGAAAACATCTCAACGCGGACTCTCTTAGAGTCTGGGGAGAAGCTGCAGAGCAGACTTTTGGCGGCGAAGGCGGCCGACACATCACCCTCCCGCACTG
This sequence comes from Xiphias gladius, assembly GCF_016859285.1. Taxonomy (NCBI): domain Eukaryota; kingdom Metazoa; phylum Chordata; class Actinopteri; order Istiophoriformes; family Xiphiidae; genus Xiphias; species Xiphias gladius. The sequence continues at coordinate 29,800,677 of NC_053407.1, read as the reverse complement.
CGATACCAACATGGGCATCAATAATAAAACAGCAGAGCGGTGCAGCCCGACCCCCCGCGGGCCGCGGGCCCCCCTCCGTCCACCCTGGACGATGGGCTTCGGTGGGTTTAAAGGTCCCCGCTGCTCCTTCGGCTCCAGCAGACAATGTTCTTCTGCGTGACCACCGGCCTCTCTCCTCTGGACTTCACGTGTTTCGGCCGCAGGGGCAACCGCAGCTCGGTCTGATCTGGATCCACACGCAAACAAACATGGAGTCCCTCATTTTTATCACCCGTGCCACTACTCTAGGATTTCCCCTCTCCCACTCAGTCATCTCTCGGTGGTCCACCGGGAGTTTAAGCTCTACTTTCGGACCCGTGGGTCCCGCTGAAGCCTGAAGCAGAAGTCGAACGACACTAACTTGTTTTTCAAAGTTCCCCAGTGATAAAAGTAAAAGGCAGAGCCGATCCAAGTTCGGCTCCCGTTTTCCTGCCTCACCTATGATGATGGTGCAGGCGCTCAGCAGCCCGATCTCCTTCTTCAGAGTCACCCTGTCGGGGATTTTCTTCTTCTTCTTGCCGTCCGTCACGGCGCCGTGCGGCCGGGAGCAGATGCTGCCGCTGCCGTTCTGTCCATCCATGTCCGCCTACCCGGGTCCGGTCCGGTCCGTCCGGTCCTCTGTGTCCTCCCAGTCCCAGTGCTCCCAGTGCTCCCAGTGCTCCCGTCCTCTCCTTACTCCGCATTCATGCAGACTGAATGGGCTGCGCTTGCGCAACAACCTGCCGCTGTCCAGGGTAGAATGTTAAATAGCCAGGACCCGGCGTGCTGCGTTCACGGACGCCGGGAGGAGGGACCGTGCTGATCGCCCTCACCTTCTCCAGGTCGAGTAAGTGGGCGTTTTGTGGTCATATGAGGAAAACTGATGAGTGGAAGAGGAATGAATACATTCTGTAGTTAACTACAATTAGCAATACAACGATGTTAAATGCTTAATCTTCATTATTACTGTTGTTAGTAGTATAACCGCAGTAACACGCAGTGAACTGTACTTGAGTATGGGATTAATGTTGGAGTATCTCCCGGCGATGTTAAGTATAATTCCTGTCCTATACTGCGTGTTTATTTGTATAATTTATACTGTAGAGCTGAACCGATTAGTCACCGACTGGAAATCAATCAGCAACTGTCGTATGTCACGACCTTGCACCTCTTGAGTGGAGAAGAACGATTCACAGCACGTCGACGCTCCTTTTGAGTTTTCTTGATTTATAACAAATCAGGTGTACATAGTTTCCAGGGAGAGAATCATTGAGGTCAAATTAAAAAGCCTGCGAGGGTCCAGTCGAGTCCGATTCTCCAATTCTGATTCTCCAACAATATCAGGGTGTTGTCCCAAATATATAGGCCCAATTAGGGTCAGGTTCAGTGTTCTCACTCTCCACTTGCTCATCCCACGTATATCCCTTTATCTCTGTTCTGACATTAGGCCTTAATGAGGCGAGATGGAGCTTAGGCTGCACGTTGACGCAAACCTCCTGTGTGTCCTTGGACCAGGCAACACAGAATTTGACAAAGCACTTCCTGTGTCAATTGACACAGAGCTACGGTCTAGGAATTTGGGAAAAACCCTCTTAAGCGGTTATGAAATACACAATTCAACAATGAAGATAATCGGTTAAGAAAAAGCCCCTCAAATCTATGGATGGGCTGTTTTTTTTCTAGTCTTTCTGAGCAGCAGCCTGAACAATATTTGGGGTTTGGATTATTCCTTATTCTCTTGTGAGAATAAATGTGACGAGCTCCGTTCGGCTTTTTCTGACCGTTACCTGCAGTTTAGAAAAACCCCTCATGTTGCTCTAAGTTTTTACTCTGCTGCGGGATTTATTCGAACATATTCTGACCTTTTATCAGACTCAGGTTTTCATGCACTCATACACTTACGGGGTTTTAAGTTTTTGTCTCGATGTTTTTAGATTTTTTTTCTGATGTTTTGTCAGTTTTGAACTCGTTTTAACAACATTTAACGCTTGAACTTTTTACAAATTGAGTTTTTTTTGTTTGCCTTAAGTTTTGAGTGTAGAATCAAAGTAAAGCAACTGCAGCCATCAGAAAAATATTGAGTAAAAGTACAAACCCTGCTAAAATCTTAAAAAACATACTTAAATTTACTTGCTCTCTCCCACATGCTGTTCTCTTGCCTTATTGATTACTGTCTTTTTGTTTTATCCCTAACGCTTGTAATGTTAAAGGGAGGATGAAGTCTGATCTCCAGTTGTCGCTGAGGCCACCAGCATTTGAAACTAAATTTAAACACTGTACATCTTCAGCAAAAAGCAAAGAAAAATCAACCTGATCCTAGGTGTCCCGCCCACCACACTTCTTACACAGGAGACGGAAAATACCTCCAACACAGAATAAAATAAATTATCTTGTGCCTGGGTTCAAAAAAAAAAAAAAAAAAAAAAAAAAAAAAAAAATTGGGCGAAATGAAAAAAAGAAAAATAAAAAAAGGATGATTGATGCAACAAATGACTGATATTTATTTAAGTGCAAAAAAAAAAAACAAAAAATGAAATGAAATGTTACCCTGGGCAGCGAGGTAACAACCGGAACAACAAAAATCCAGGCTCCATTTTTAGCCATGTTAGTAGGACGGCTCCACGGAAGGCAGCGCCTCTCCGTCCGTCCGTCCTTCGTGTTCCCCAGTGGATGAGTCCTAAAATAGTTTCCCTCTAGGCTTCCTTGGGGTTCACATTTTGGTTTTTTATCCAAGTATCTTGACAACTTGTGGATGGACTGCGGTGAAGTCTGGTACAGACTATGGCTGCAAGTGATGATTCATTTCATCATCAATTCATCTGCCAATTACTTTGTCTATAAAATGTGAGAAAACACTGAAATATCCCAAGGCCTCTGATGCCCGTGCTCCACGTCTGAATTCAGGTCACTGAGGTCATGTTCATTTGAGTCTATCCATCAGAGCTCAGGTCAAAATTCATTTTAGAAACTCGTGCTTTCCCCTTCAGTTCAACCCTTCACAGCAATTTTCCTGTAAAGGACGGAGATGTTCACGATACTGATGTTTCAATTCAGGGGAAAGACGTGGAGCTAAAGTGATAAACTTCAAGTGAAAATCCACAGTGAACTGAACAAAGATCCAGTCAGCAATGTTCAAACCACAAGTCCCGAGGTCTGGGACTCGAGCAGTTTTATCTATTTTTAATCAAACTAAACTTACATCACAGTACGAGGGCAAAAACGAGAGACTGGAACCGCAAACGGCAACCGCTGCACCGGAAAAAAATAAGTATCAAAGATAAAACTGTCGTCGTCACGAGGAAACGTAGTATCCAACCTTTTTTCTCCATGTTGTCATTACAGATTAGATTAGGTCAGACGGCAAGTTGCCCCAGATGTGCATCCCCGTAGATCAGCCATAACAGCTGTTTTTCCTAGCGGCCACATTCTGTCCTTACTTTGGGTTGGACTCAGAGAGTTTGGAAAGCAGTAGGACACTCGTGCTGGTTGCCGCCATATACGCCGTTCCCCCGGACCTCAACCATGGAGGTGGTGAGTGCACAGCCAGCGCCGCCCACAGAGCCACAGCGGCCACATTTACGAGAAATAAACCTGGTTGTACTTGAAACCAGAAATATCCTTTAATCGATTAGTCGATCATCAGAAAATTCAACTGCAACTATTCTGATAATCAATTAATGCTTTTAGTCATTTTTCAAATATTCTGGCTTCAACTTTTGAAATGTGAGGATTCGATGCTTTGTTTGTCACGAATGACAACAGATGGAACATATTCGGGTTTTGAACTGTTGGTCGAGTAAAACAAGAAATTTGAATAAGGCACCTTGAAGTGTGGGACGACAAACCACTTCCTGCACCATCACTGCTTTAAGTTTAATAAAAGTTTTATATATATGTGTGTGTGTGTGTGTGTGTGTGTGTGTGTGTGTGTGTGTGGACATAATCCCCAAATAAAGATGCTGATACATTCTAGTTTTTAAATCACAAAATAAGTTAACTATTATCTGACTTTGTCCATGGGAGCTGAAGTGTCTTTGCAAAAGCTTCTGTGTGCTGGTCCTCCAACCAATGAAAACAGCGTGACGCCAAACAAGCTCCTCACATCCTTTGCTACGGAAAATGGCGACCAGGGAGAAAGTTTCAGTAGCAAACGGAAAAAGGAAACTAGAACCATTAAATCCAAACCTTCCTGGTAAAGCAAAGACCCAGAGCCGAGGCCTGCCGACCGCCGTCATGTTCCAGCAGCAGTGGGTCTGTGGAAGAAGCTGTGGATCTGCTGAGCCGCTGCCTGACCCACGATGGACTCCAGCTCGGCGGGGGCGGCGTTGCAGAGCTGCTGGATGCTGGAGAAGTGCTGCAGCAGGGCCAGGGCTTTGACCCTGCCCACCCCGGGGACCTGCTGGACCAGAGCCAGAACCGCTGGGTCCAACAGACGAGAGGAACTTGTCCTCCTGAAGGGGTTGTCTCTGCTGTCCCTGTGGACCTGGAGACCACCAGAGGGGTTTGGAAAATCAATGTGAGAACCCGACTCTGCTGCTACGAGGGGTTAGATATACCAGACACCAGATAAACCACCTTCCCACCAAGGATCCGTGTTTGACTCTTTTATGCCAAAACAAACAGAAAGCCGAATGGGTCATTTTCTAGCACCGGCAGGTTGTGACATCTGCTCTCACACACTTGTTCTTTCTCAAATTTAAACACATTTAAACACCGGTTTTTGTCCTTTAAATTGAAGGCGAATGAATGGTAGCCGGGATCAGTAGAACTCAACCGGTCTAGTTATGACCCTTTGTCCCTGGTTGGATTTGTCTACTGGTGGTGACCGGTTTAAGCACATAATGATTTTTTCCTTGTTTTATTTCAATGTGTCTTAGAGACCCGGGGAGAACAATTTTGGGGGGCACAGATCTGTATTTTCTGGCTTTCCCGACCCGTTACTCTTCTTGTGACCCCTCATTTTGATCTTTGAGTATCAAAATCCTACAAACACGGAACCAGCAATGTGTATTTATTTTGTTTCTGAAATAACCTTGTTTTTAAACCTCGAAGGTGGGATAATGTAGCCCGAATAATTATTTCCAGCACACAACTGATTCAGCCCATGGCTCATAATCAAGTTCATATATCTTACTGAATCATATAGAGTCAAATATTAAGCGACATAATTTCTTCTGTAAAAAGATATAATCTTAACTTTGTGTTAAAACACGTTTCATTACTTTCTGAAATCAAGAAACCTGGCAATGAATTTCCCGCCGCCATTGCACGATGGGCCGTTCCCCGTACATTGAAGACGACAGAAAGTTACCCTGTGATGACTGCCTGTAGGATAATGACGTCTGTCCGAAGACGACGACAGGTTCCTACAAAAGTATTTCTGGGGCCAGAGGTGTTGCGGGTCTACTGCGTTGAATCCCCGTCATTACTTACGATTTGAGTGATGAGCTGTGAGGCCTCGGTCAGCCCGCTGACCGGCAGCAGAGTCAGGCCGAGGTCAAACACCACAAACTTCTGCACAGCGGAGAAGTACTGCTCGCTCAGTCTGGTGTTCTCCACCAACACCAGCTTCTGGAAACTGCTGCTGGCCTACGAAACGAGAGGGGGGGGCATGGTTCATATCAGACGGTACGACGCAGAGAAGCATTTAGCAAAAGTCACGTCCTTCGTTAAACTCACATTTCTGTAGCGAACCAGTTTCCTCTTGTGGCCGTTCCCTGCTACGATGTCGCACTCAGACACATACAGGATGCAGCTTTTGTTGGGAAGGTGGAAATCTACCACACCGAGCTCATTCTCAAAGAGGGTTTTCACCCCTCCACCTGCAGCAGAAGTAGGGTTTGTTTATGGCTGACCTCTCTCCCCCTTCAGACAGAAAAACCACTCAAGAGAAAGACGACAACGTGTCACTTTTCAGTCAGCTGCGACGGGGTGCATTTCGCAGACGCAATTATTGAAACAGAACAAATTTTCTCCATTAATCGTTTGATCCACAAAATTTCACAAATTAGTTTTAAAAAAATGCTCAAACTGACATATTTAAATTGATTGTTTGGTTGTGCCACTAGTCAAAAACACAAAGATATTTAGACTGAGAAAACCAGCAAATATTCACATTAGAGAAGAAGTGAACTTAAAAATTGAAAACTCAAAACTCTGGTCGACTGATCAACAAATTGACAAATCCTACTTTTTTTTCATACCGACAAAATTCAATCATTGGTGGCGTTGAAAATAATCAAAAAAAAAGGTGATGTACATTTCTCTAACTCTCGTGTTGAAATTTTGATGAGGAAATAATTTTCACATTAGCCCATGAGGTTGGTGTCAATGAGGTTTTGCTTTCACGCAGAACACCGTTCAAAGTGTAGTAAAAGGTTCCTCTACTCATCAGACGACGCTGACACTGAAACGGATCGTTTCTCCGGAGGCTCGTCCAACGCTTTAGCGCGCACTCTTCGTGTCGGCATTGATACCGGTCACCTAGCAACGGGTTCCTCACTGCTCGACGTTACATAAGCGGCGAGCAGTGGTAGTTGAAATTGTACTTTTATTACATTATTGACACATTTTTAGGTGATGGCATCCGAGCCGAATCAAAGATTGGAACAATTATAAACAGAAAAGGTTGTATCTTTATAATCCACAAGGTGTGTTTGGCCGCTTCTATACGAAAGAACCTTAAATATAGATTTTAGTAAATGGTATTTCGGTTAAGTTTCCTGTCTCCGGGCAAAAAAACCCCAAGTAATGTTACCTAAAGTTACAGGCTCGAAGGCTGACATTGAACCTAGATAAATAAAGTAAGTAATTACCCTTCAAGCTTTGGATGAGGGACGAGTTTCTCCATCTCTCGCTGGCAATGACATGTCCGTAAGGAGGAACCGCATTCAGTAAAACAGGGGCTTTGGTCTCCATGCTGCTGAATACACAAGTGTTTCACCTTTTTTATCTGCTTTTATGTGCTACATATTCACGAAACGCTGTCAGGATAGTGCGTATGGACAGTCAGTTGTGTCCCTGTGGCCGGTAGCTAACTCTGGTTCTGTTTCAGGAGAAGTTTGTTTTGCCTCCCAAACGGTCACGTCTCTTCCTCGACTTGGGTTGAGTCCGGTGAGGGACAGGGGGCTCCACGTCGCCCCCGGGAGGACAGGAGGAAAAATGCACTCGTCTAACACTGAACCAGCCTCAGAACACTTGGATTTAGTCTGTGCACGTTTGCATATTCAACCCAATCCAAGGCGACGTCCTTAAATGTCTCGTTTCGTCCGAACAGTGGTCCGGAACCCGAAGATGTTCAGTTTACTATGACAGGAATCAGAGAAAAGCAGCAGATCCTCACACTGGAGAAGCTGGAACCTGAGGATGTACAGAATTTTTCACAAAATCATGAAACGATTATCACAATAGCTGCCGATCAACTGATCGATTAATTGACTAATCGTTGCAGCTCTGAAATTGAATCTCCACCTCCCAAGAACAGATTCACCAGAACCGAACGTTAGAACCTTCCTGAAGGAGGATTTAGTGCAGGACTGCTGGATCAGACTGTAAATTTCAGTTAGGCCGACCCAATAAACTGGCAGCTGGGTTGATCCGCGGATATTAACACGCCACATAAACACAAACATTTGTACAAAGAGCAACAGTCGTCAGCGCTTCCCGGTCAGAGAGCAGAGGGGTGAGGAAACTGTACATTTCTGGCATTTCTGTGCTGACATTTCTTGCTATTTGTCGGCTGAGACACGCTGATACCGGTAGGTCTGAGCTGAGCTGAGCTGAGCTGAGGTGTGTGTAGCTGCACACAGCATTAAGCCAGCGGCCCTCGAAGGTTCGCCAGCAGAGCGCAGACCGTCCACAGCTGGTTGACCGTCCACAGCCCTCTCCACGTGGATCTTCAAGTGGCCAGTGTCGTGTGTGCCAGAGGTCTCTGATCTCCACGCTCTTGTCTGCCACCACCTCGTCACCCGGCTGCGGGAGGTTTAAAATCCCAGACTCCCTGATGTGGTCCTTATCCGGGACGGATGCTGTGTAGACGCCGCTGACGAGGCTGATGGGAGCAGACGAAGCGTTGCCAACCAGCGACTCGGGCGTCGTGGAGCCCTGATGCTGGGAAGAGCTCGCTGTGCTTGTTGCCAGCTGAACGTGGATCTCAGTCAAGTCTAGCGTCACCCGTTTTTAGGGGAAGGTCCTTCTGAAGAAGGGCGGCCTCACAAAGCAAAGGAAGAGGAACAGGAAAAGCTGGCGGGTTGCAAGGAAGACCAGCCTCCACCGTGTCGGCTTCTGTCTCATTCAGCTTTTGCATTTGACTCCACTTCCCACCGGTGCCTTGTGTAGGCTGCAGAGCTAAGTAGAATGCTCCGTGTGTTATAGTCTTCACATCCAGTGCAAAACCCGATCACCTCCGGCTCCTACTGGAGCCGCTGGAGGAAGACCAGCTCGCACTCCAGTACCGGGCTGTTTTCTGCCGGTGGATCGAGCTCCTCCTTCACAGTCAGGGGCTTCTTTGAATAGTGGTTCTGCTGGAGAAGCAGCTCTGCGACCTGGTGAGAACACAGAAGAAAACAGCAAAGAGAGGGAAGTACCCAGGCCACGATTAAACTGTATACACACACTCTCTCTCTCTCACTCACTCACTCACTCACACACACACACACACACACACACACACACACACACACACACACACACACACACACACAGACCAATTCAACTCATCCGTTTTTTTTTTAATATAGAGCCAAATCATAACAGAGGTTCTCTCAGGCCACTTTTCATGTAGAGCAGTTTAGACCGGACTCTTTATAGCTCTATTTACGGAGACCCAACATTCCCCCATGAGCAACCACTTATTACGGGAAAAAGACCACATAAAGTGTCCCAGTAAGGTGATGGGCCTCCGGGTGCTGCCAGAACAGCTTCAGTGCTCCTCATCGCTGATCCTGCTGGAGGGATTGAACCCCATCCTTCCTAAAGATACTCCCCCATGTGGTGTTTTCATGGTGGCGGTGCAGAGCGCTGTCGAACACGTGGGTCCAAAACCTCCCTTAGGTGTTCAGCTGGGTTGAGATCTGGCGACTGAAGGCCACAGCTCATGATTCACATCGTACTCATCTATCCACTCGGTGACCCCCCCCCCCTGTGGATGGGGGCACTGTCATCCTGGAAGAGAGACCCCTCCCATCAGGATAGAAGTGTTTCATCATAGCAGAAAGGTGATCACTCAGAACAAATTTGACCCTTCCCTCTAAGTAGACAAGTGGACCCAGGCCATGCCAGCAAAATCCCCCCCCCCATTTAACCCACTAAGCATTTCTTGAAACTCTTACACAAGCAGAGACATGCTGGAGTAATTTCTGGAAAACTCTTATGTCACAGGAATCAGTGTTATAACTGGGAAAAATCCAAATGATGTAATTTTCAACGAATTTTATGGTACATTTTTGCAACCTACTGTACTTTGGCTGTAAATACAAAATTAGAACAAACTAAAACATTCTCGAGAATCACAGAGCAGAGTCTAGTTTCTCTAACAGAAAACAGGCCATTTTACTGTGGGAACAAGTTCCTGCCACTTCAATGAGCTATCACAGTATGTTTCTGAGAGGGAGTAAAAAAAACCTCTCAGATGTAGAGACACCAGGCTGGCGGTGCTGGGTTGAGCAGAGTCCTTTCAGATAAACAAACAGTCTTTAGATTTCTACTGAACAGAAATACTGTCGTAACAACACAAACAAACTCAACAGTGCTCCAAACACAAATACATCATCAAATCAGAGCAACAGCCTCTCGCACTAAACAATTAACAAAACAACAAAACACAGTCGCATGACTGAAAGACGTAGATGAAACTTCATGTTTCAATATTCCCACGTTTCATCTGTCCAGGGGTCAAAGTAGGCCGGCACCTTGCATTCATAAGAAAATAATTATGTATGAATGAAACTGCCCATCAGATTTAGGTTTTCACCGGCGGTGTCAGTCTCTTTACCAGCCCCCTCTGTGTGCCTGCAATCCGGGGTGCGCGCTCTGGGACTGGGCTCACTGACCGATCCCAATGGATAAATCCAGGACTAAAACTCTCCTCCCCGCTGCACCGGATTTTAGGGTCCCCCCACCTGCCAAATCCCACTTTAACCCCTGGATTTACTTCTTTTACCGAAGGATACAAAGGTTAAATTCCTTATGAATTTTCTAGACATTCCCTCATTTTCTTCCAATTCAGTTGCCAAAGATCCTTCATCACGTCGAAGAGTTCATCCCAAAATTAAACTTGACATCACTGTCTCGCCGTCATGTGACACAACACGTCAGTAATGTTGGTACGTCCTCAGGCTCAGAGGTTGTTTTTGAGTCTGAGTATATTTTATGACAGCAGAGCTTTCAGAGGTGGGAGTTCTCTGCATTTTTGTGGAGCCAGGCTGATTAGATAAATAGGTAAGTAAAGCTTTATGGCATCAGGACAAATGTTATAGCCATTTTTAATCAATTAATAACCAACCAGCCATTAAAATGAACCACTTTTTGAACTTTTTAAACTTGAACATTTTTTTTATATATATTAAATATAAACCAAAGTACGCCAAATATAAATGTACAGTTAGGTACACAAGTATTTGGGCAGTGTGACAATTTTCATAATTTGTCTCTGTACGCCACTACAATGGATTTGAATCAAAGTGATCAAGATGTGATTGAAGTGTAGACTTTCAGCTTTAATTCAAAATGTTAAATTATTTTTATAATCTCTAACTTTCAGAGGCTCAAAAGTAATTGGAGAAACCAACATAAGTATTAATATAAGGATTAGTCTAAATATTTGGACTAAAACCCTTTGCAGTCAATGACGGCCTGAAGTCTGGAACCCGTGGACGTCATCAAATGCGGAGTTTCCTCCCTTGAGATGCTTTGCCAGGCCTTTACTGCAGCCGCCTTCAGTTGCTGCTTGTTTATGGGTCTTTCTGCCCTCAGTTTTGTCTTCAGGGAATGAAAAGCAGGCTCAGCTGGGTTGACGTCAGGTGACTGACTTGGCCATCGAGGAATATTCCATTTCTTTGCCTTGAGGAGCTCTTGGGTGCTTTTGTAGTATGTTTAGGGTCGTTATTCATCTGTGCTGAGAAGCACCGTCCAGTCAGTGTTGCAGCATTTGGCTGAACCTGATCAGATAGTATAGAACTATGCATCTCAGAATTCATCCTGCTACTTCTATCAGCAGTCACATCATCAATAAACACCAGTGACCCAGTTCCATTGGCAGCCATACATGCCCAGACCATAACACTGCCTCCACCACGTTTGACAGATGAGAGTTCCCCATGAACAGCTACCAAATGCAAACTCAACACTTGGAATCAACTCCAGACCTTTTATCTGCTTAATTTGTCATGAAATAATGAGGGAACAAGCCTCACATCTTGATTGTGGTAACGTACAGTGGCAAAATTACAAAAATTGTGTCACTGTCCAAATACCTAGAGGTAACTATATATACATATATGTATTAGTTTTATGTTAGTCTGAGGTACAGTGGGTACAAAGATGTCCTGAAATGGCACAGCAGAACTCAGCATAAGTTTTGCTAAAATAACACTAATGTTTGGAACAAAGAAAACCCACAAACATGAACGATGGCGAGTCCAACTGGACTGAGCAGGACATGAGGCGACTGCAGGCTGAAGTATTAACTGTACCAGGACTCTTTAAGGCTGTCTCATCCACTGCAAGCACAAAGTACAGCAGAACCCACACCTCGTTGCGTCTTTTCCAAATACATTTTCAAGTCTTTTCTGTTAGGTTTATTTTTGGAGCACCAAGCCAGAATTTTATCATTACTACCCGCTGAGGAGAGTGGGGATAAACCCCATGAACACTCGAAAATAAACCTGGACTTACAGTTCTACATTGGAGTCACACTGAACTGACTTGCAGCTTTAATTTGAGGGTGTTTACATCCACATCTGATTAACTAGGGACTGTAATTCTCTAATGTTATGGACACAGGGTAGTTGAACAAGTTAACAAAATCATTTTATTTCATCTTTGGTTGCAAATCTTTTGAGTGTGACGTCTGATGCTCTGTCAGGCCTGAAGTAAAGTCACATCCTGCTTGTTTTGGAGGCTTTTGCCTTTAGTCTGGTCTTCAGAAGTGAAACACATGATCAGTGGGTTTGAGGTCAAGTGAATGACCGGGCCAATAAAAAACAAATAAACAAAAAAATTAAAATTAAAATCCACTGCTGCATTCCTTGGTAGACTTCTCCGAATGTTTAGGGTCGTTGTCCTTTAATTGGTGGATTGTTTATTAAAAAGGGGCTGAGTGAAACACTTTTTACTCAATATAGATGTGAACAGCCTCAACTTTGGAAGATTTAAAAGGCCTAAATACAAACAAATTGAAGAAATCTAGGGAAATACAATAAACACAGTTATAAAGTCCAGACTGCAAGTATTTTTTGTTCTTCAGTCTCTGTGCTTCAGCACATTCAATTTGCAATAAAATAATGGAAACTACAGTAAAGAGCCAAGTCCCAGCTTTAATTTTGAGTAGGTTTACGTCAATATAGAAAGAACTGTGCCGAGATGTAGCCCTTTTAACACAGAGTGCCCAAATTTCAAGGGTTCAAAAGTAGAAGCTCAGGTGGCTCAGAGTTGACTGAGAGCTGCCGTTTAGATTGAGGTGGAGTTGTGTGTGAGTATGAGGAGTGAAGAGGTGACCATGCAAGTGAAGAAGATAATGAGGCCCAAACGGAGAAAAAAATCTATCAGACATATTTAAAAGGCAGTTGGTTTGCCAAAATCAACAGTTGGGTACTTTTTAGAAAAGCAGGGGAGCACAGGAAAACTCGAAAATGCGAAACGAGCCGTTAGACCGAAGAGCACCAGTCTCGTGGATGAGCAGAAAATCACCGCACGGTGAAGAAAAACCCCTTTATGACTGCACAGCAAGTCCAGAACGGGACGTAGGCGGACATGTTTCCTCGTCAACCATCGAGAGAAGACTTCAGGACCAGAACCTCAGAGGATTCATCACGAGATGCAAACCCCTGGTAAACCTCAAAAACAGGGAGGCCGGGCTGCAGTTCACAAAAACACAAAAAAAGAAACCAGTAGAGTTCTGGAACAAAGTTCAACCGAAATCAACCTCTGTCAAAAAGGAACAGCTCATGACATGAAGCCCCCACCTCATCTGTCATGGCGGTGGTTCTGCTATGACTCGGGCTCAAAGCAACTGACGCATTGTCATTTATTGATGATTTCACTGCTGAAAGGTCTGCGCTCTACTGAGTGCCATTCTAGTTGTTCCTAAGTCTGACCTTCATTGATGGGCTGGACAAAAACAATAGAACCACCTGTCCATATAACGCAACACATTTTACAGCACTACAAACTGCAGCCTCCAAAATTACCATTAAGTTGAATCAATACCTAACACTGCACATTATAACCTTCCTGAAGGAAGGATTTATTGCAGGACGTTTGTATTAGACTGCCTTCGTTTTAGCTAGGTGTTCCTAATAATCTGACAACTCAGTCTATAAAGAAACTTCTACTTTCTTAGATCACATTACAGTGCCAGAGATGTCTTGAGTCAACTCTACGGTCGTTTTGGAAGCTGTAGGTTGTGGTCTTGTGTTCTGATATACAGAGGACTGGAAAAGAGAAAAAAGTCAAGGGACTGGCTGAGAACAGAAAGAAATAAATCAGGTCTGGGAAGATGGGAAAGTTCAACTCCTTCGTCTTTTTCTGCCTACACTGACATGAAGTTGAGCAGATTGTGACTAAAGTTATGGATGAACTCTTCCATAACATGAAACCGTGACGGTCACATTGCATCTCACTTTATACTTTAGACAAACATATGAATCTGACTTTTAGCAGTCAGACACCTTTAACCTAAATATTCAAATCTCACAGAAGTTTCCATTTCCAGATCCCTAACCGTACCAGCTTCTGTATTAAGGACGGTCAATGGACAGCACCAACACAACAGATGACGCAAATGTTCTGGTGACCCTACAATAATCATAGATAACAGGAGTGCTGAGGAAAGACACGAAAGACGATGCTTTTTGTGTCTTAGGGTTCATCAGAGTTCATCTTCAGTCACTGTCACTGCTGCTCTCTGAGTTCACATACCGGTTATCCTCTCCTGTGTCCTCCACAAACCAAAGACCTGGACACCAAAACAGAAAAAGTACAGACATCATTTCAGTGCAGCTGGTCAGCAGGTGCAAAAGACAATTTCCTCACATTTTTCCATTTTTCTCTTGTATAACAAATTACAGGAAAAAAAAAAGTTTTTTTTTTCCCCCAGGGTTTTTTTTCCCAGAGACTACGGTTCCTACCATTTGGTGCTCTGTCTTCTTCCTCTTCGATGTGCTCCATATCATAACTCACAAAAATATTCTGAAGAAAGAAATGGCCTTGTCAAGTTCACAATGGCATTTTCCCCCTGATTTTGTACAGTTCAAAATAAATTCAAGGATAAATTCGAAAGAGCATCTAAAATATAGAGTGACGGCAAAAATTGTCAAAAAGACCATTTAACGAACCTCTCGTCATTTACTATAAAAAAAATCTTTTCATACAGTTGTCATGAGGAGTGTTCACCATATTAAATTTAAGACTTTTTAAAGACCTTTTTAATACCACATAGAATGACATTTTATACCTTTTTCACACTCATACTGGTGGGGAATAAGGCATATGATTAAGTACATCAATTAAGTGGCATTTATAGTATATAGTATAGTTTGTATAGTCTACTACATCTCATTATTGTCAGTACTTTGACGCTTTTCAAGACTTTCAGAGTCCTGCAAATACCCTGAATTAAATATATTTCTGCGTTGGTCTAAAGAAAATTAATTCCATTACCTTATTCCTGAGCAGTTTTTCCCAGTATCCGTGCTGTTGTTTGACCAGTTTGAGGACTGGCTCATTGGACTTCATTTCCCAGCAGCAGCGGTCCGCAGCAATGTCGGCCTGAAGCTCGAGGTCGGCTCTGTAGGACCGACCGTTCACTCTGCCACTGAACACAAACAGAGGGAGTGTGTTAATCTGATTACACGCCCGTTTTCTGGTTCCTTTCTTGGTTATACTGCACACAGAGCTGTTTAATTTACTGTTATGAAATTCAAAGCAGTTCTCTCCCATGATTCAACAGGCTGTAAAGAACCACACTCGGCCACTCCACAGTCTGTCCTCACCTCTCCTCAGGATGACCTCCCTCAAGTCCTCAGGCAGTCAGGAAGCCGAGGCCATCGGAGGCTAACAAGACTGAGGCCACTGTACGTACTAATGTGCCATACAATTTTCATTTGTGTTTGGTTACTCAGTCTGTAACCAGATGTTTCTTAAAACCACCTCACTGCAGATGTGCTGAAGCACAAATGCAGTAAAGCTGTGAAACATATGACTAACAACTTTGAATATAAAGTTGTTTTATAGTCAAAAAACAACTTTATATTGGTTTTTGTTTTATAAAAACAACAATTTATTGCTTTATAAGTTGACTGAATAATCAATGTCAGAATACAGTAAAAAATAACCATTAGAAATGGCAAAGGCATATGGGGACAGAGTCTTGTCACCGTGAGGTTGCCAGGTGACTGCCCCCCACCAGGAAACAGTAAAAACCAAACAACATGCTGTTTTTACACACCGACAGATTCATTGGTGAGCTTTAGAGGTGCTCGTATGTAGCTTCTGTTAATCTTTGGAAAAAGCATACTTCCAAAAATGTCAATTTATTAATATATAAATACAATATAAACAACATTTTTAAAACCAAATTTCAGAGAAAGCCAGACCTGAAGTAATGACCCTCCATTAGGTTATAGGTTCATCATATTTAAAATTAGATTTAACAGCGCACACCTTTGTAGTTTTTTTTTTTTTGCTTTATGGAATATTTTGTAGCTTAAGTAGGTAATGATTATTATTTCTGTTTTTGGTAAAAAATGTGTCTACTCTTTCCTCCCTTCCCTTCCAGTCCTTGTCACCGCTTACTCCACAACCTCACCCCAGACCTGTGCAGTTGCACCGACCAACCAGCTGGACTCGCGACTGCAGCGATAAGGATGAGCTCCCTCACTGGCTTCCCACTTATGAACATGGAAAACTGCGATTGTTCAAACTCACAGCTAAGCCGGTGGTACTACTACAGGGTACCGAGCAGAGTTTTGCCTCTGTGCCACCTGTGTACCTCTACGCTTAACTCCTTGACCTCTGTAGTTTAAAGGCAAAAAGTGAGTTGCATCAGAGATGGTGCGCTACTGGCACCGAATACTATGGTTTGTGCTCGTTAGCTGAATTTAGCAACAAGTACAAGTGTCAGCTCGCGGCTTCAGTTCTCTGATGGTTCTTATCGGCGAGCAGCCGCGACACAGTGAGGTTGACAGGTTGCAAATAACAAGAATAATGTAGGTAAAACACTGATGTTGGCAGATGGCATGATGACATCCAACTGTTGTATAATATTCATGTGACGCTAAATACTGATTTTAAAACACTTTATTACAAGCTAAAGTTATTCAGAATTTGCCAAAGACAGTTGAAAAACGTAATCACAGAAACTTCTGTAGGTATTTAAAGAATCTGTGGTGTCACTGTAGCAGAAATGTAACAACAGCATTTAAAAACGAATCGGTAATAACCAATTTTGTCTCTGTATGAACTCAAACTAATCTCCAACTTAATGTCTGTCTGTGCAAACATTTTGTGTCACATGATGTAACAGATTCACTTGATTAAATCCTTAGCTGTGAAACTTAGACTGCAGGATAACTTTAGCGGCCAATGTCCCAACAAATAAAAGGAACAGAATTTGTGGATGTAGTTTAATTACTAACTGTGACCCAGGACTATGTTTGATGTGACCTTTTGATATGACGCCACCCTACCGAACAGAAACCAGTATTTTTCTTGGCCATGGTTTAAACTCATGTTTGTGTGTGCTTAATCCACACAAAGGTGTAACTTTACCAGTGTAAAGGGCCCTGGATAAAAAGCCCCACTGAATGCTGGATGTGATGTGAAGCGAGTGCGTGATCACCGGTGGTCTGCTCCTGACAGACCTGTAGATGACTCTGTCTTGGTAGAAGTCACAGCGCTGACTCTCTGGGTTGATCAGTTTCACCGTTACAATCACAGAGTCGGATGTCTGGTACCAACGGACCTGGGGATGAAAACTGAAACAACCAGAGGGGAAACACATACATTTAACGTTAATTTTTAAAATGACCTTCCATTAAAAAGCTCTTACTGTTTCAGACACTAAACAACTGAAAAATTCCACATCTATAGACTGGATCGTCTGCTCTAGGTTTTACAAGGCAAGAGTACCTTCAGTTTTTTTCCCCAACATATAAACAGTACACTTTGAAAAATTAAGTCTTTCTAAGTCAGAAGTTGTAGTAAGACGGAACTGTCTTTCACAGTCCAGATGATTTGTCTTGCACCTTTTTGTGGAGTCATCATTGTCTGTTCCATTAGTGCTGATGCTGACCTGCTGGCTGTTGCTTTGATCGTCACCTGCAGGAAAACCTGTTCAGAGACACACACGCACACACACTTTATACCTTTTTTTATTACATGATTTACTAAAAGTACGTGCTGGCAGTAGGGACTGATCAAGATTACCAATCACAATGTTTGTCTCAGAGTCAAGAAACAAAACTCTGGTTTATTAACAAAATGTTATATTTTATAAGCATCACTACAGAGTTTGATTTTTAGTTTTAGGAATAAATATCAGAAAGTCTTGATGTGATGATTATATACACAGCTCTTCATTTTTAATGATCTATGTGACCAGCATGATGCTTTTCAGTGTCTATCTACAACTCTTACTGAAGTTTAGACTTTATTAGGATAAAACCTGTAGAAGCTACAAAGGTTTTAACTTTATTTTGTACCATTATCACAGGTGTGGAGACAAGCAGCCTGGCCGGTTGTGGGGCAAAGTTTTCCTCCACCTCTGCTCCTGTGTATCAAAATCAATACGTTCTGTTTAATTCATAAGTCAGACAAACTGAGGTTAAAGACACTAATTCCTCTGAGGGACCTGAAGTTGTACCCTCCTGATATTTAGAATATTTGTGACTGCGCACCTGTGTCTGTCTGTGTGATGATTGTTTTCTGTGACTGAGCTTTCTTTTATGATGCTGTATGTGTGTCACTTGTACTCAGATATTAATGAAACTTTCTGAATAAATAAGGCTTAACTAACACAGCAGTCAAGTTTCTTTTCAGCGAAGAGCTGCTGCATCCTAAAATGCACCAGGGTGGAGATGGTTTTCCCGATTTTACTACTACCTTCAAATGAAGTCACCACAAGAAGCAGAGCCCAGCTAATACTGGAACATATTGACATATGGACATATTGATACTTGACAGAAAAGAAAGGATTGCAACGTGTCAGAAGAACTATTTTGGCCAGATCTATGACCGAATGTCTTCGTGAAAACAACAACACTGAAAGGAGAAGATGGCAAAGTTTCATCTTGGAATCTTAATACATCACATATAAGATACTAAACTGAATTTAATGAGATGTGGCAAGGATCAGTGAGTTGGTAGGGAATAATCTGTGTGCTAATCCTAAACCTTTGAAGTCTGAAAAAATACCAAACTAATTTTTGAGTAATATGGGTAAATCTTTTCAAGCAGAGCTCCTGAGTGAAGACACCAACCTCGTCTTCTGTTCAACTGACTGCAGATCAGAAATGTGATTGTTTCTCTGTTCATTTGCAGCCCTGATATCTGACGGGGATCTCTGATCAAACACTGGGCCCAAGTGGAGTTCAGGTGCCGGTGGTTCTGGGACCGGGGTCTGTTTCATTGAAGATACTGGACTTAATGGCTCACATGGCTCGAGTTGCGGACGGTCAGCGAGCTTCCTGACCTCGGCTGCTCTGAAGACTTCAGCCAGAACTTCTTCCTCAGCTTTGATCCTGACTTCCAGAGACACTGACACACCCCCAAACCTATAAACGTCAACGACAACATGTTGCTTCAGTCTTCATTTAGTGAAGATGGCTGGTACATCCTGACATGTACCCTCACTCAGTCTCACATAGCCAGACCTAGCTTCTCTCATTAAAATGGCAAGTAAGTAAAAAAACAAAGACCTAAGTTGACTGTGTGATTGCCGACCAAGAAAAAAAAAAAAAAAAAAATCAGCGTGCAGGTTGTTATCTTGGGGGTGGCTGCTGTTTCTCGTAGAAAAGGGCATTTTGAAAACGGTGACAGGCCGGAAGCAGAAGGGGAAGAGAACGCTGCGTGAGACACGTGGCCAATGGCAAGCTTATACCTGCAGCCTACATCCAATGAGTCACACTACCCTCCACTTAGCCCACTACTTGGACAGTTGAGTCAGTTCAGTTTTTCCTTACCCAGAAATGTGGCCCGCCTCCTTGCTGCTGCTGACCTCGCTCTCCTGGCACAGCGCCCTCAGGAGGTCCAGATGCTCTGGGTTGCTGACTCCCTTCCCAGTACTCAGGATCTCAGACTGGACGTTGTATTCATTGATGACGGTTTTCATACCTGGCACCTGGGTCACCCGGACCTCGAAAAATAGGAGATAACCAACTTCGCTGGTGCCCACGACTCCCAAAACAGCCCAGAGTTCACATTAAACTTAACGTACAGACCGAAACTTCTTTCATTTTGATGCTAGTTTTGGATTGGAAAAATATTACAAACCATAGATACCACACAGTCTACCAAGGAAACCCTTTATTTGACCATCAATAACTCAGTGACTGTACGAGGAGATGATTCACACGTAGTAGTAATTTCCTTAACGAAAACTATGACTAAGTATGTTGGTCAACAACCTTTTGTTTGATGACTAGGATGAGACGATGATGAGACGGCACCGAGGTCATTAAACCCCAACTGTGACTACATCAACCTGCAATATTGTTGACGAAAAAAGACGAGATCCAAATTTAGTTTAAAAAATAAAAACTTGAACTTTTTAAAATCTCCTTCTTTGAATGACTGTGCTGCACATTTCTCTTCCTGCACAATCGAATCATCTTCCTGGTGATTCTGCTCACCAGCAATGCACCAGCGCACCCATGAACGCACTGCCAGCAGTGCTAGACTGGACCCAGCTATGCACTTAAAATGCTATGACTGTAGGAGAACTAGTGAAGGGAAAAGAAAATTATGGCAACAAAACAGGTTGACATTACGACCCAGCAGCGTTAAAATATAACGCCGCCAAGAGAAAAAGTGAGTGTGTAGTAACTTATTGTCAGGAGAGAAGCCCTGCGGCTACAAAACCACTGAGAAGAAAACCGTAAACCCGAAGAGACCCCTTAAGGTACACCACGGAAACTGAGGTGACTGATGTTAAGATGTTAAATAATGTTACTTTACTTTTAAAGCCGTATTAAGTCAACTACTACAGGCAGTGGTGTAACATTATCTATTAGCATCTTACAACAAAGGGACACTGCTACATTGCTTGCAGATGGGGATTTAGTCTCACTCAAAGTCAGCAGCCCAGGCAGCTACGCTGGCCAACCTTTTGCTGAGACCATTTGTTTGTTTTGGTGTATTAAACATGCTATCCACGTTAAAGCACACACAACTTAATTACCATACACATCTCAGGTCTTGTCAGGTTTGAATGGGTCCGTGACAGCTAAATGTAGCTTATCTGAGACCTCCGCTCGTTATTAAAATGCAGAGAACATAATGTAAAAGATTAGTTTTAGGCTTAACTTGCTTTGTGTTCCAAATATTTTCTTTACGCATTTATTTAAAAGGTAGTTTAAAAGCTATTAACACTTAATCTAAAACACTCTAGTACAACATTATGACTATGACCTACAAAATGACATAATAAAATCAACACCTTTCTGCCCCAGTCCTGACAAAACTGAACATAATGAGGGTAGGAGCTACTGCAGGGCTGGTGTACAAGGTTCTTTTTGATTGTGAAGGGTTTTCTTTCTTCTGGTTACTTTCTGATTGATTTCTGACTTAGATTGCAATGGATTTGCTAATGTTGTTGCATCTTTCCAGACTTAATTGTTAAAGTCAGTTGGATGAAATCTTAATTGAAAGCAGTTTACTGAAGTTTGACTAAAATGCTCATTCTTGGTCAGGACTAAAATCAGACTATAATGTCCAGAGTTTTAGTCGACTAAAAACGGACTAAAAATAAACAGGGTGAGGTCGACTAAATATGACTACGACTAACATGGACTTTTTATCTCAGGACTAAGACTAAATCTTAAAATAGCTGACAATCTTAACAGTGTTGACAGGTGAGAACAAACCATGGGATCAACAAAGACGGTGTTTCCCAGACTGAGGACTGCTCTGGCCCGGTGCTGCAGACCTCGGACCTTCTGGCTGATGGCTCTGTTGACCTGCGGGACAATAAGTGTCCAGTTACTTTGGAGCTACAATACCCGTCCTACTTTCTTGACTCCAATAGAAGCCAGAAACCTGAGCAGTGATGCCTGCAGATTTAATTCTGGATGTCTGTGAGCTTCATCAATTTAAACTCAAGCCTGAGAACAGTTTAAATGTCAGGTCAAATGAAATTAAGGACCACTTTCACTCCTGAAAAAAAAAAAAAAAAAAAGGAAAACTGTAATGGCTCACTCTCAATCTGCCCAGAATTTACTGAAAATCTGGTATCTTAAAAAAAGAAAGAAAAATGATAGAAAGAAATTGATAAGACTTGAAATCAAATTTACAGACAGAAAATTTTCATGTTCTGTCGTGAATTTATAAAATCCAATGACCACAAATTAGGTCTGGTTCTTGTTTTGTATCTTTTGTTCTGTGTTGATTAAATATTGTTATAGAGATTCTGAAGACCCCTCAGTTGACTCCTTTAACCCATACAGTACATGTCAAAATCCCAGAAAGTCATGTTCAATATTTTTACCTGCACCAATCACAATAAGTCTTAGAGGCACAGTAGGTTAATAAGGGCCATAGAAAAGCTGTGTAGATTTATATCTATTAAACCAGTCATTTGCTTCTGAGGCCCTTTGAAATCACAACGAGGGCTGCTGTTCACAGCTCTCCAACAGATGGGTCTCATTTAGATGAAGACTGTCACTGTGGACCTGGGTGATATGCATAAAACCCCTTGTGAGCGTTAAACCCATTTCATATGGTGATATACGTAGAAATACACACCGTGATATTGTACATTTTTTGGAAAATGAACTTAAGTTTTTGTGTAATTAAATTTATATTTTTTGGAATTCATTAATTACATATAACCACACAGCAAAGTCTTTTTCTCCTCCTTTTCTGCTCCAACACCCTCCATGACCCTCAAGGATAAGCACGCATAGTTTATTGGATGTAATGGATGGACGGAGGTAAATTAATAGAGGAAATGAAATCCACAAAGAGTGGTAATGTTTGTGTGTGTAAGAGCAAAGTGAGGAGTTGGGCAGGAACCTTTGGGTGCCAGTCCATCTCGGCGTCAGCCGGTTTGACTCGGCAGACGATGATCTCCAAGGCCTGGCTGGGCAGAGAGTGAAACTGCTCCGGCAGCTGGAGGATCTGATAGGATTTCACCTCCTCCTCCTTTCCTACATCAATGAACCGAACGAAGACCCTGAAAAACAGGCTGTCACCTCTTTCGGGGACAGAGAGGATCTTCACCCTGCCGAGGAGAACACAGTCACATTACAGGCATTTGCCTGTGGAGCTCTTATTCAGACAGACCTATACTATTGCCAAAAGAAAAAAATAAAATAAGCTACAGTTTACAAAGCAGTAAAATTAAAAGAAACCAACCTGAACTGTTTTTTAGTGAGCTAAAAACCCAGTATCATCAGGGTTTAAGTGATGTGACTGACATGAGTGTTTCTAGCCTGCAAATCTGCCTCCTGAGTTTGTATCTAACTATTATGTCAGACCTGTGGAAGACGTTGTCCTCCTGCACGGCGTATAAGCCTCCCTCCAACACCCCTTTGGCTCCTGGTTTCTTATCAGCGTAGTAGGAAGCCATCTCAGATGCCAAGTCATCAAAACCTCTGTCCTCTTTCCTGACAATACGACCGTAGAAGACTGATGCCGTCTTGATGTAAAGAGGTACAACCTGAGACACAACACAGGTCCTAATTTACTACACTGTACTCATGGATTTGATCTAGCAACTATGGCTAGTTAAAATGTTAGTTAAAAAAAAAAAATTTTGTAAAAGAGTTTTTGTAGTTTTAATCAGCTATTTTTGTGAGCCTCTGCTTCACATCATGATCTGGAAGAGATAAGAGAAAAGAAGCGACCATTTATTTGAAACCAAAGATCTGATTATTACTTCAAAGAGTGAGATTTAACTTTGAAACAACAGGAGCAGAGCAAAAATCAAGCTGATGTTTGTGCTTTTTGTAACATTAACTGACTCTTTATGCCCTGATATATTTGACAATGTCTGTTAATAAAGTTCTGTAAAGGAGTATGCTCAGAGGCAGAAATCTCTGATGGCCATTTAGAACCAAAAGTTCACGCAAGAAAATAAATAGATACGAACGTCCTCACTTCTATGACTCCAGAGGCAGGAAGGTCACTCTGATCAAGCTGGGAAATGAATCTGTGACGGTCGGGACATGAACGGCTGTCTCTGCAGAGGAGAACACACACAATCACATTATGTGTATTTTATCACACTGCAATATCCCACGGCTGATTTACGAATCAGCAACTTCAAAATGTGTAAATGATTTTTAATTTTCTCTTCTGAATAATTAAAAAATTTTTTTTTCATATTTGACCTTCCTTTATAGCCCCCACATGTTGGATTCTGGCTACTCTTAATGAAACTATAAAAAGAAAAAGACACTGTCGCAGTCGGTAATCCGCCATGACAGTCTTTTATAGTCTTTGCAGATGTATGATTAAAGGAGTTAAGCAAAAAAAACACAGACACTCAGCTCATCACATGAAACATCAAAAGAAATGGTAAAATATAAACCGCTGAGCCATTTATCTTGAAGAATTATAAAGCAGACCTGCAGACTCCAAGGCTCTTCAGGTAGCTGCAGAGAGGCCTGTCTGTCTTCTGGTCCTCCCGGGCCACACGGACACCCTTGGCGAAGGACAGCAGCTCAGGGGGCAGTGGGGCGCTTGTTCGTCCCAGGTAACGCAGAACCCCGATGACGTGACGGGCGTTCCTCTCTGAGATCAGCAGCACCGACCTGGTGACACGAGGGCAGCTCTGCGTTTGATCCTGGAAGGAAACATTGGAGGAGAAAATACAGAAAAATTGCCTCAGCCCGTGGAAACCGAAACTGTAGTTATATTACTGCATTAATCGTTTATACAGGAAAAGAAGACATTATCCACCAAATTTATCCCGAGAATAAGGACTTGCTTGTTCTTACTCGTTCTGAGAGGTTTCTGAAGTTTTCAGACATGCAGAAGAGTCGGCTGCCAAACAGTCTGGGAGAAGTGGGGAAGCCGTAGTGGACGACACAAGTTGCATCTATGATCCCAAAACACTTCAGACAGTTGTTGGTGGTCACTATAGGTCAAAGGTCAAACAACAAAAACACACAGGAATAGCAGCACTATTAATGTTCAGGGAGGAAATTCAATGAATGGCTCCAAATATCTTCACTGATCTTAAGGGTCTTCTGTTAGCAGTTTCCAGGAGCATACTCAGTTTACCCAGAATTACATGAGTGCCAGGGCCGATGTTTTTCCTCCACTGCTGGATGACATCGTCAAACTGGTGTGTAAACCCCTCGTGGCTCTTGAGGCAGAACGCTGATTTGTTGCTCACGGCCTGAAGATTAGAAAAGACAGTGGTAAACCTCAAGGAGACCCTCTGGATGCTGCTTCCACTGTCAGATGTCAACATTGCACTCCACCTGTACATTATGCATGTGGATTTAGAGTTTTAATGAAAAAGAGACTGTCATTCCTGTTACTGAGGACAAACTTCATCCTGTCTAAATTCTGGAATTATGAGGCTGCGACTGGTGCGACTTTCGTAATTTGTTAATATGCCAATTTGTGGCAAAGACAAACTCACACAACTTTTACTACTGTAGACACAGTGCACTGAATCTTAACATAGGTGAGTGTACTTCGCAGTAGGATGAGACATGTATAAAGGTTTACAAATGGGTTGGAAAGGCAGTGGTCCTAAATCTCCTAAAAAGATTATAGCACTGGGATGTATACAGTCACTTAAGTAGCTGTTTCACCTTGAACACGTCTTCAACTTCCTGAGCAGAGTTGGCTACAATCAGAGTCTTCTGGCCGACGTCTGGGTTGAAATCCAACGCGCCCAACAGTTCTGAGATCTTACTGCTTTCTGAAGTCATCAGGATGACCTGTAGGAGCAGAAACATTTATCACTGAAATCTCATTAGTCTACACTACAACTTATGACAATGAACTCACTGCACAGTTTGTGTGTTGTCCTACACTCTATGTAGACGACATCTAAAAAACTCCATAGTATACAGTTAATAGATTTTTTGGTCCATATCTTATATTTCTTTTTCCTTAAATGGTGGAAATTAACTTTCTATATTTTTCTGAATTACTAAGCCTGGATGGAAATTGACTTACGTTTACAAAAAATCTAATGATCTTGATTATTTTATCATTTGTTTTGATATTTTAGCATCTAAAGAGCAATGTGTATAATGCAACAGTATAAAGTTTTAGCTATAAAGACTGACCTGCTGAACGTTACCATAAAGAGCAGCTTCTTCAGGGATGGTCATGACAATGCAGGGGTAGGGCATGTGATTGGTTAACAAAGCCTCCATGTGACTGGTCCATCGCTTCGCCACAGCAACAAGTTGCTGGGGACAGGAAGCCTTCTCCTCGCTGGAGGTCACCTTCTGAAAATGCTGCAAGATGGTCGCCATCTAACAGGAGAGTATTCATGTTTTAAGAGATGCTCAGGTAAATTTTGAGTTTTGTAAGAGCCAAAAAAGTGTTCATGTGACCCTGTCAGGTTCATGAAATAGCTTTAACTGAACATTTAAAGAAGGAATGGGTTAACATAAAAGTCTAATATCGAAACAGACCTTAATCATTCTAAATTTGAAACTTCCTCCCAAAATTTAACAGGTGTGCTGATATTTTTCCTGTTTGGACAAAAACATTTTTTCACCATAAAGCAGGCTTCATATTTTTCTGAAATGACAAGTGTCACTAGTCAGAAGATGCTGTCAACTGTAGCCAATTAACATTAATTCTGAGAAAAGCTGAGAACGGGTTAGAAAAAGAAACTTGGTTGTTGTCTGTTAAATCCACTCTGCAAACTGATGTTTGCATTATTTTTGCTGTTATTAAAAGACAGTTTTCTCTTAGAAAAGAGAAAAGACATCGTCTATTTGCCGTCCAGAACTTCCAACAGAGTGTCAGAGAGTCTCTATGTAAAGTATCTGGCTGACAACATCACATCATCTAAAGACAGCCTGTTAGCAGCGATTATAGCTCAGTAGCTGATGAGTGTAAATGACCGCTGAGTGTTTACCTGGTCTGGAGCAAGAGTAAATAGCTGGTCAGCCCCGTCCAGCACCAGGTGGTACAGACGCAGGAACATGAAGCAGTGACAGGACAGCAGTCGGACCAGAGTGAAGGGAGTGGTCACTAACAGCAGGCCTGGTTAAAAACAAAAAACAGAAAAAAAAAAAAAAAAAAAAAAAAAAATCAAGAAATTATACGACTGTCTTAGTTTGGGAAATTACGACTTTTAAACAAACAAAATCATTTGGAAATTTTCAATAATAACCCCACAAATGTGGAGTCATTAGCTGACCATTAGCAGACTAAGATGATTGTGCTTAGCTCACAGTTTTTTGGAATCCTGAGAGTCTTGGCCTCGTCCTTCCCTACACCCAGCAGCACGATGAGCGGGTGGAGGTTTTGGGCGATCTTGCTCTCCTCCAGCAGGTCATACACCGCCTGGACCCTCTCCCAGCCAGGACACAGCAGCACCGCTATGGGCTGGCCGCAAACACGTCAACACAGAAAGTACGCGTCCAAAAATTAGAACACCATACTCTGAAAACAAGACTCACAATAACTAAATGACTGAAAGCACAGTCAGTCAAATAACTGCTGCACAGAGGGGTGTGTGGTACAAGTAGAGTCATTTTTCAAATTTCAGCATTTTGTTGTTTAATGTTAGATTCAGAAGTGGCAGCTCAGCGATGAAATGAATTGAGTTTAATTCAGTAAACTCCTCCCTGACTGGTGCTGATATACTCACCCCAGCGCTGGAGGTGAGGGGGCTGAAGATGGAGTTGAGCTGGATGTGGGTGAGGAGTGGGGCGAGGTAGCTGAGCGGCTGGTCAGAGTTGTGGGAGACGATGACTGTGTTGCATCCTCGAGCCACGGCTGGCCAGCTGTAACGGTCAGCTGGAGACAGAGTGCTGTACTGCTTCCTCCGCAGCACCTGGAGACAGATCGGTCACTATGTGAATCTCGAGGGAAGTTTGCATACGTGGCTTGGTTTCAGTGTGAATAAACATCTTTCCCTGATAGAAACTGTCCACAACAAAATAATACCCCGAGACTGTTTCCCCTGTCAGTGACAGTTGCGCCCTATTAGGGTAATCTGCAGCCAGCCTAAAATCTCCCTTTGTCTCTGGGCACTCCTTTAAGGACGTCTCCGCTCCCGAAGACCATCCAGAGCAACCTCTGACACCTGGATACTGGCTGGCCCCAGGAACTCCTTCTGCTGCAGTTCGGAGGGAAATCCTCCAAACTGCAGAGGCTTCTATCATCGTGTTTTTTGACAGCCACTATTGCGCCAAACAACCACTGGTAGAGTCTATGTCGTTTTGAATGTTCCAGGTCTGGAGGCGGATCGCTAAAACACTTGTTCTTCCAAGTTCTGAATAAAGTTGCTCTTTTTACAGCTGCATTGCTCTAATAAGATTCTAATCATGTCTACATCAGTGACTGATGTTTTGCTTCATTTTTCAACAACAAAATGATTCCACCGGAAAGATGCTGCAATTACATAAAAGTTCTACACATAATGGTAAATCCATCCTTGTTTAGGCTTGATGTTAAAACTCTTGACCAGCAGCCAGTTGCACCAGCTAAGTATAAAAATGACCCTTGTGGAGATTTAACAAATCACTGAACTAATGGTGAAAAAACACTATGACCTTCTCACACTCAGCAAAGGAGGGAGAATTGAATATAGACGACATATTTGACGCTCAGATGGAAACGCTGTTTTAATTATGGTGTAAATTGGAGTAACCGCATGTACGCTTTAATAATAGGTCAAACTAGTTCTGGTGACAGCAAAGATTGAACAACAGATATGAACTACCATAATTCTGATTCAATTCACCTAAAATGTTGGGGAATCGAGAAAGATTTTTAATATTTATGCAATTAAATGACAGTTTTTTGCTATTTAATTAACAAATATATAATAGAGAGTATTGTGTTTTGTTGATCCAGCTCCCAGTTGGCTTCAGAATGTTTTATTGTTGATGCAGGAAGTGGAAATAGAGCTTACTTTAGTTTTGAATTACAGTATTTTAGATTCTATCTCTTAACATGTATTCTTAGGACATTATTATTATTATCATTATTATTGTACTGTTGCACTTCTACAGTGCAGCTGCTTGTTTATTGATCAAATTCATTGATAGATCATTGCTGCTGCTGGTTTGTTCTCTCTCTGTTAGGGTCTGTTTGGGGGCGACTGAATTTTGAATTGGGTCTACTTCTACTCAGGTTTGTTCAGGCTCGCTCTGGTTTTCCACAGATACAGTTCGAAACGGGACCAGTGAAGACCTCCACTTTACATGGTAATTTGGTAATGGATTTACAAATAGCTGGCACAACCCCAACAAGATGGACATGCATAATCAATATAGTAACAGCAAGACACTTTATTTGTACAGTGTTTTTCAAAACAAAGTAAAATCTAGGTCTGGATTCTTTCCCTTATTTTTTACATAATTTTCCAGACCTAGGAAAAAACCTGTTTAATTCCAAAACATGAATCCTTTCAACGGTAAAGCCATTTTCAGAACAAGTTATTTCCAATTCAACCTTTCATAGATTTATTTATTTACTGTGACACCTTGTTTCACGTCTCTCAAGACTGTTTAAAGTCTCTTACCATCATTTTTCTCATTTTCATGTCTAAACAGGCTCAAATAAAACTCATTCTTGTTTACCCAGCGGAGAGCATCAGTGATGGGGGCATCATCCAGGCTGGTGCAGGGCTCAACTGGGAGGGCAGAGTGCACCAGAATCCCACTCCTCCTGGGATCACTTGGAACCTCCTGAGGCCAGTCAGGAGGCAGGACAAAGAGAAATTAGACAGTAAAAAATGGTGACATCATCATAAGACCAGTGTCCACCTGCTGAGATGCCTTCTGGTATCACGTCGCTGTAGTTTGCGAATGTTACATGAGCAGCAGACTTTGTAGCTATTCCATCAATTCAAGTTCATGATGAAATTAGTAAACTTACATCGTCTACAGCGTCTGGATCAGAGTTCAGAGGCTCCGGGTTCAACCACTCTAGAAGCCTGTGGCCAGACACAACAGTCAGAATTGAAAAACCTTTAGTATTGAGGAGAAAAAAAACAAACAAAAAACGTGAAATTTCATGTGTTTTAAGATACTACTAATTTACAAGATAATTAAAAGAAATATTGCCTTGGATACTATTCAACAGTTTTTTCACTGGACCGCATCAGCAGGGCCAGACCTATAAACGCGACTGACTGACTGAGCGCGTGATGAAGTTACACCATTGGTCAGTCGGATGCTGTGCGACTGAGTGCTGATGTTATACCATTGCTCAGCTAGCCAAGTGTTGGAGTTTCCCCAGTGGCTGTTGCTCTTTCAAAAGACGTGACGCTATCACTTTCTACTGTGTCATCAGGGAGCGTTTACAGACAGCGTTGCCGACTTAAGAGTCTTTGTCACTAGATTGACCAACTTTTCAGACCTCTTCAGCTGTTGCTATTTGCTTTTGGACAAACCCAAGCTACTTTCCGAAGAAGGGATTGCCAGTATTGCTTTGCGAGGGCGAGGTCGGGCTTTGCTCCACCCACAGGCCCGCGTCTCTATGTATCTCATTCAATTCACTGCATGGCAGGTGACACAGATGGGAAATTAGCTTTTAACTTTCTGTTTGAGTGATCATTTTACAAGTAAATATTGCAGAAATAGCAGAAACAGCCATTGTCTTTAACTTATGTGTCTGGTGGTTTTGTCAGACGGTGTCGCGGTTATAAAAATCAGGATTTTGTCAGAGCAGAGTAGCAGCATGGAAATGGTCTGGTTTTGACCAAGTCTTGTTTGTCTTATCTACTTTTATTCATCTTTTTATTTCATTTTGTTTATTTATTGAACTTGAAACCTATCATACTACTTTATCGATAGGATTTTGTTTGGAATCACTCTCAGCTGTTAACTTTCAGGCTGAGATTTGTAGTCACAAGCCACCAGACATTCATTGTCATTATCAGTTTGCGTACTCTACAGGGAACCCACACTCCTGTCCTGTTATATCTTTGTTGAACAAGTTGAGCTGTAACATTGATGCCTGATGGGAAATACTCAGCATGTTTGCTTGTGAATCTTTCTTCTCTGAGCTGCAGCTCACCGTGAACAGGCCCAGTCCTCTTCGCTCCTCCATGTCTTCTCTGCATCTACTGGTCCTGACTCTACTGATCTACTGGAGCTGCTGAAAGAAAGAGACAGAGTGTAGACCCTCACCTCAGAAACACAAAATTAACTTTCAACCTGGTGTCAGCATGTGTCTGGGATACAGACAGTATCTTAATCTAATTTAGCTGAATTATAGTTACACTTGTTATTTACACTTCAATGTAGTTATGCGAGCAGTAAACAGCCACCAGTGCAGAGCATTTTACTTTACCTTTCGTCTTCAACTGCAAGATATTCCACCTCACTGCTGTCAAGACCTGAATCTCCACTTTTTCCACTGTTAAAAAGACAAATCAGTTTAAGTAACACTGTAACTAAAAACAGTTACTGAGGGTGACTGCCCAGTTCATTCAACGTAAAAGAAGCCAAAACAGTCTGTTCAATTAACGAATGTTAAGATGTGATGTGAGAAAGTATCGACCTGGCACCTGCCAGCTTCCTCACCTCATATGGAGCTCTTCGTTCACTGGTTTTACAGGCCCACTGTTGTGTAAACTGGTTGATCTGTGTGACAAAACATACATGGGAAATATTCTACATACAATTACACTGATGTACCAAAGTGGTGTTTAGCAATAAAGGCCTGTGAACTCAAGTGGGATGAAAAAGGTGACAGTTCTGAAACAACTGATCTTAAATTACAGTATGACACAGTGATAAGTAAGTGACAATTGGTCAAAAGTATAGTCTATTAACAGAATTTTTGAAGACATGTTGTGGCGTACACTTCCTGTCCTGTGCAGTCGCTGGAGGCTTCAGTCGTCTCTTTAGATTCACAGTCTTTCAGCTCTTCGTGCTGACTGACCTGGAAGAAAAACAAACCAAACTTCTGGCTTTTGGTTCTAGATGATCATACTGTTCTATAGTTTGTTGCTCTAGAGCCATAATTTGTTCACTGAGACTTGTTTTGCCTTTTTGTCTTTACTGGAAAGGACAGTACGGAACCAGATAGATAACAAGAGGGGAAAGAAAGACAGGTATGACATGCAACAAAGATCCCCAGCTGGAATGGTACAGTGGACACTGCAGTTACGTCGTATGCACCTTATCCATTCGGCGATTAGGACGGTAGGTGAGATACAGTACGAACCCAAATACAACATTTGTTTGCTCTTTAATACAGAAATTTTGTGGTAAGAAGAGGAGGACAAAAAATCCCGACAAAAACAAGGGCCTCCAGGAGAAGAGAACACTTGTAAATGTACTCACACTACGAGCCACCTGCTGATAGCTGCTGCCAGGATTCAGAAACTTCAGGAACCTGTGGGAGAGGAAGTGCTCTCTCAGTATCAACCAGTCAGATAAGATGGTGTACAATAGACTGTTGGTTTCAGCCGAGCAGATGAGAGGTACTGTATGTGACTTAGATCAGCTCTCACTTGAACAGACTGAGGTTTTTGGTCAGAGCTGCGGCCAGAGAGGAGTCTGTGTCATCTGAGGAGTCACTGAAACAACACAGGAGCAGGTCAGTTAACTTAGATTTACATACAAAAGCTACATATATTGTGGCATAACTCCTCCTCACCTGTATCTCTGTTGAACAGTTAACTGCCGAACTGAACCAAATGTGTGTTTACCTCTCTGCAGCAGCAGGGTCAGAGCCATTCCTTGATTGGCTGCCTGGAGACGGTTGTTCTTCTGTGATTTTTGACCTGCTGTCTCCATCAAAGGTCTTCGGCTCATGTTGTTGGCTCTGAAACAGCAGATAGGTCAAAGGTCAGGATGTGTGGACATTTACAGTAGTACCGACAGTAACACGGTGAGCAGAGCTCCTGACCTGAGGTAGAGAGGGTGCCATCAGCGAATCACCTGCTCCGCCTGCAACCAGACCTCGTGAGATCACTGAGGGTGAAACGAGTCACAAACTTATTTCACTTTTTATTAGAATTTAAGTTTAGCTACATCAAGAATTGTCTGAAAACAAGCATCAGTTTGGAATTACAGATAACTGACATGAATACAAGCTGATCACAGCAACTTTTCAAATCAACAGGGATTGTTTTATACTAAAAAGAGTCATTTTAAACGGGAAAATATATCAGCTCCACTCTGTGAAAAAGTAAAAGGCTGGAGAGTAGGTAGCATTAAAAGCTTAACACAAATTACAGCTGACAAAAGAATCTGACCTCAATGTCCTTCTAGTAGCTGGTGTGGGGTTTTCAATCATATCACATGCAGGTTTTTCCCTAGGTGTCTGGAGGGCTTAGGCGCTGTGTGTGTGAGTGCGTCTGCGTCTGTAGACAGCTCACTTTCCCAGTGGCCGCTAGACAGCTGATTGAGTTACTGCAGAGAGTCGATTCCTCTCACTCTCACATAATTATTTTCTCTGACAGACTTCAGTCTTTTTGAGATCATCATCTGTGACAGATATAATGTTGGCTTCAAAGTTCTTAAAATTTCCATCAAATAGAAATTTAAATATTTGTAACTACAGGACTATTGAGGAAAACTCCATCTGCTGATGAAGATCATGTGATATGACCGAAAGTTCCAAAAAAGCCATAACATGGACCTTGAGTGAGACTGTTTTGTATAGTATAGTTATCAGACTATACTTTCAGCTTCTGCATAGCCACCAACATCAGCGTGACAAAAAATTCTGTCATCTGTCCACGTCGGCAAGGCAAGAGTTTATGACCACGCAGACTGTATGGGCTGACAGCACACATGGATGTGTCCACATTCACAGACACCCACTGTAGTATAAACTCATGCCGTCTGCCTCTTGTCCTGAGTGTATCGGGGCCCAAAGACTCTGAACAGGCAGTCACACCCGTATCTTTACCAGGAGGTGGTTGGGTTTGTGCTGTCGGCTCGTTTGAAATCGTGGAGACGGTTTGGGTTAAGATGCTGGAGGACAACATGACGGGAAATTGGTCCACCTCGTCCAATCTGCTGCTTTCAGTCGACTCTCTGCTGTAATACGCAAACTTCTTGGCGACAAGGTCGTCGTTCACACAGATCTGGGAAAATGTAAGTAAAAACAGACATCACCATATACGGTCACTGTAAAACATAAGAAACAAGACGACGACCAATACAAACCTATTGTCATTAGCCATAAGCAGATAATAAAAGCAGAGCTCATGTATGATCTTACCTGCATTGCTCTGTGTTAACATGAACTGTTTAAAGCATCTTTTTCTGAATTAATGTGAGTTGCTGTGTCCTACACTTAGGGGATCAAAGTTCACCTTGATGTTCCC
The DNA here is from genome assembly GCF_016859285.1 of Xiphias gladius. Classification (NCBI taxonomy): domain Eukaryota; kingdom Metazoa; phylum Chordata; class Actinopteri; order Istiophoriformes; family Xiphiidae; genus Xiphias; species Xiphias gladius. The sequence continues at coordinate 29,766,779 of NC_053407.1, read as the reverse complement.
GAGAGTCAGGTAGAGGGCGATGGAGGTGGAGTCTGACTCAGACTCAAGCAACACAGCCTCTGTCCACGTCGACGCTTTAGTTTCAAAGGAAGCAAACTTTCAAAGTGACTCCTCAAAACCGCAAATACATTTTAACAATCACACCACTGTATAACAGTTCAGGGCACATAACATGTTCTCTTAACATGTAAAGCCTACTAAAATATAAATAAAAACCAAAAAAACGCCACAGATGTTGTTTAACTATCTGCCATGGTGCTCACCTTGTAGAAGGTTGTGCAGGTAGAGTGTAGCTGAGCTGTCCCACTGAGTGGACGGACTGCAGAGGAAAAGAACAACACATCAAGCAGGTTAATTTCACAATACAGATAAAACTTCACAACACAGACACAAACTGGGTTAAGGAGAAAAAGATCTGAAAAGCAGGGAAGGCTGTGTGTGTTTCTGAACTTCTGAACCACTTTAGATTTTTCATTTCAGAATTTTTTTGTTTTGTTCCCATTTTTTATAAGGACAGCCTAAAAAGTGTGTTTTGTGCTTCACAAGTCCATCAACACTTCAGTTGTAATCAGTGAACTTGTCTTACATAAGCTCTGCCTTCTCCTTGTAAATAGACACTCGCAGGGTTGTTGGTTTGATTCCTGCCAGGTGGAACCTCCTCATCCAAAAAGGCAGCTGGAGGAAGTGTTGTACAGCGACTCGGATCCTCGTCGGACCAAGATGAAAACACAAAAGTTAAAAATCAAGCAACACAGATGCACAATCATACACACACACACAGACAATACCTCTCCTTGGTATACAAGCTCTTTAACATGATCTTGGTTGCATTGCCTTTGGGCCTAAACCATATCTTAATCTCATACTTGATAATTTCTAGTAAATACTGCCCAGGAAGAATAAGATGTTCAAATATTCTATCAAATGTCTCAAGAAGCCAAGGTATTCCTCTATTTTTACATTTGGGCCATTACAATAAAATGGCAGTGGTCCAGTGCTGACAAGGACTGCTTTTCAGCTCAGCTACACTCTACCTGCACTACCTTCTACAATGGCAGATAGTTAAACAACATTTGTGGCGTTTTTTTTTTTTTTTAATATATTTTAGTAGGCTTTACATGTTAAAAGAAAATATTATGTGCCCTGAACTGTTATACAGTGATGTTATTGTTAAAATGTATTTGCGGTTTTGAGGAGTCACTTTGAAAGTTTGCTTCCTTTGAAACTAAAGCGTCGTCTTGGACGGAGTCTGTGTTGCTTGAATCTGAGTCAGACTCCACCTCCATCGCCCTCTACCTGACTGCTGGGAACATGTTCTGGTCTTACTGGTCTGAGGCGACGACGAACCGTTCTCCGTGGTCGACCAGGAGGCAGCGGGCTTTACAGGACACCGAGTCCATGATGATCGACTCCACCACTGCCCGACACCACGACCTCATCACTGACCAGTACACCACACACACCTGAGGAGAAATTTGGTAACATGCATATCCAATCCAGCTCCAGTCCAATTAAGGCCTCAGGAAGTGTCTCCTACCTGGAGCCAGTGTGTAAAAACATGGGTGAAGACAGACTGCAGGTGTGCATTACCTGTCCTTCCTCTAATGATGTGGGCTTCAGCTTGTGCAGGTCCTGAGCGACGTCACGGTAGAAGAGGTTCATCTGAGCCAGCAGACTGTCGTACTGTTCTGTCATCTCTGTGTCGCCGCCCACACCCCGAACAACCCGGCCCCAGAGGCAGGACGGGTTCTCAACCTGCATAGGCCAGAAGAAATGTCTCCGACAGGCAGCAGAACTGAGTCCAGTTTTACAGACATACACTCACTGTTCACATCATTTCCAGTCAAACAACTGTGTCATTTTATGCAAAATGAAGTAGATTCATGCTTATTTCAGAAACTATGTTGCAATTATCTATTCATAATGAACAAAATTATATCTTTTGACTTCCACATGAAGTGTCTACTTTTGGTATGGGTCTGTCTTTCATGGTTTTTTCATGGCCCGGTCGCTCCGATGAAGGCAAATTTTAATGCTACAGCCTACAACATTTTAGATCAACTTTTTTAGTCCAGCACATCCCCACAGTCCTATTAGATGGGCTCACATACCCCTTCATCATATCACACTTCAGAGGCCTAAACCATAGCTTGTTTGATCAGTGGGATCAATCGACTATCAGAACTTTCATCACCTAATTTTTTTGTGGCTCTCCGATCAATTCATGGACTAAACGTTTAAGCACTTCTAACAGTATCTTCATGCAGCGGATCCATCTATTCACTGACCATCTGGTAGGTCAGGATTGATCCAACGGAGACCAACCATTGGCTACTGAGTTATACTAAGACTCTTTAATGGCCAGCCTGCAAATCCTACAGCTGGCTGTATCGTTACTAATACAACGAGTAGAAGAAAACATGGAGATTAATACGGCATGACTTTAAAGCGCTAGAAAATACTGATGGAAATGGCACTATCGCATAATCATAATTTTAAAAAAACTGCATTTCTGATCTAATAATGTCACTGACGTTAGATTAACTTAACTTTTTGCTCTTAGTAGGAACACCCAAGCTTGGTTTATCAATGTATAGAAAGAGTCTCAGTACAGTACGTTAACATTAAAAGTCACAACTACCCAATCCAGGCAAGTTCGATAGGATTTATAAAACACATGGCTTTGTGAATTTTCCTCTGTTCTGTCTTGTCACAATGAAAGATAGTTAAATTTTACAATCACATTTGAAACAATATCTCTGAGGAACTTATATAAGCAACACTGCAATCTAACGCTTAAACTTTCAAGGTCTTTTAATACAACGTAGTTTTAAAATCGAGGAGAGTCGCCTTAACACTACACACGACACTAAAGACATGATGGAAAAAAAAACTTGACATGATAAATTTCACTTTGAATAATTGTTTATATTATCACACTGCATTGAAAAAAAAAACAGTGTGACTTTAATTAATTTGATTTCTCTTGTGGGTATATACCACATCCATTGTTGCAAATGGAAGTGTGCATGTCCCTCAATGTCTCTCTTTTACATGGAGTTTTCAAATTTGCCCGAAAGTCTTGGTTAAGTCCCTAAAAAACGTTAGTAAAAGAAACATGAATATGATTAATGACCTTTTCCAGCACAAGGTGCATTTATTGGCAATTTTCCGGTTAAGTTCCTGACTTTTTCAGTTATCATTTTCCTCTTTTTGTTTGGTTGTTTTGTCTTATCGCAATGCAAGATAGGTACATTTTCTAATCGCATCTGAAAAATTGTCTCTGAGGAAGGAGAAGAACTGCAACCAAACAACTTCACTTATTAATGAAAGGGGTTTTAAAATTGTCGGGATTTGCCTTCACGAGAGACGCAACGCCAAAAACACGATGGAAGAAAAACAAACACAAAAACTGCGCGATTTTTTTTTTCTGATTGTCAGCATTCACATTAATAACCTCATCAACCGTTAACGTTAGCTTAATGTTGACCTAATGAAAAGCTCACTTACCTTCAGAATTGATATTTTCAGCATTGCGTGAGGGTTCGTCAATCCACACCCACGGTTTAAAAACAACAGACACTGCAAGAAAACACAACTGAGTTTTCTGTAACACTCGCTAAAAGACAAGAAAACGACTTAAAGTTCAAATGAAATCGACTTTTTTACACCTGGGACTGACCCGCGGCTGTCAGCTAACTACTTAGCCGCCGTTAGCTCACCGGGCATTAAGCTAGCTCGCTAAAAACTAAATCCAAACATGTACGTAGACGAAGCGGAATTTTGACTGGTGTCCCTGGTGTAATGTTTTGTGATTTTTTTTTCTCATCCGTTTCATTCAAACTGTAAAATGTACCCGTTTCCGAGCTTCTTAACGGGAAAAGGTCGCTGAATCGGCGAGACCGGGTTTTTTTTTGGGGGGGGTACGTCTGACTCTGACCGTTAGAGGTCGCCGTGGACACACCGGTTACCTCCCAGGTGAGGGGGCGATTTCTGTCGCTATGTTTTTGCCTTGAATGTTTTTATATTTTTACTCTGCATACATCGGTGGGCAGCGCTGGAAGAAGTACCCAGACCTTCTACTTAAAAAGTAGCAGTATACTAATGGAAAAATACCCCATTACAAGTAAAAGCCTTGCAGTCAAAATCCCACTTAAATGATAAGTTCCCGAATTTTCCAAGTCTATCTTCAGGGGCCCCTGTGTACAGTGCTGTACATCATGTGTCCCCCCCTCCCTGCATTTTTGGGAACAAAAGCCTGGAATTTAAGGGGGAAAAAAAGTTACTGATCTTCAAGGCCTGCGTCTCCTTTGAAATCGAACTCTTTGAATTACACAACCACAAAGGCAGAATGAGTAGCAGATAGACGGAAACCAAAGTTACAGAGGAACTAAGGACATAATAGAAATGTATGGGGTTTTTTTTTTGACATACAATAAGGCCTGTAGTAGTACCTTTTGTATAGAAAAGACTTTGGAGCCATTACCCATGAAACAAGTGTCTGTCAACAGCATGTTGCAGGGATGTGGATCCTAAAATGCTTTGCACCGGTAGAAAAAAAGCCCCCTTTTTTTTCGACAGTCTTTCTTCTTGAGCGAGAGAAGGACAGTAACACAGACAGAAATTTAAAGAAATTTATTCTAAAAAAAGACCGTGACTCGGATAGACAGCAGCTTGATTTGTCGGCGCGAACTGCTGAGGCCTATATAAAGCTTCAGAATAATATATAATTTTATATAATTTTCAAGCCAGCGGATTTTCCATCTCTAGATTGACATTGACGTGGGGACTGATCTGGCGTGAACTACTGTGGGACAACGAGACAGAGTATGAACGAAAGTACATTACAACAAAGCAAAACTGCCGCGTTGTACACGCTGTCTGTAATGAACACGATCAATTGAAAAATTTAGAACCCTAGATGTCCTGAAGTTTTCTAATGCAGTCTTTCAGGTGTAAATTTACAGTCTCCGAGCCTAAAATGAGATAATCCTGATGGCATCACTACGGCCTGATCCGGCATTATTTTCTAGGACTTCACAAAGCTCCTCCACGGCCACAGAAGACACTATACGTTATACAGTCTTTGGTATATACATATAGATACTTTATCACTAAAGCCATTCTAGACGAACTTCCCTCATATCTTTGCAAACTTATTCTACAGAGGTCATCTTCACAATGAAGATCTTAGATCACAAGACACTTATGCTTGCTGTCTGTCTCCGAGTGCAGGGACGGAGATGGGAAAGAAAGCTTTTCAGTTTTCTGCTCCAGCCACAGAAACCACAGAGTAGTTTGCGGGGGGAGACTGAATGAACGAGTCTGTATCCCATACTCCACATGAACTTCATGTGTAAAACTCGAGTTGGAGCTCCCCTGGAAAGAACCGGTTTGTCAGATGCACAGCGCTGGGCTGTAGATGGCGGTGTGAACCTGCGGGTTTTAGACGCATCTGGTCTGGGTCCCTTGAAGTTAACCAGTGACGAAGGCCCAACGTGTTACTACGCGTATGCATTACTCACAGTTTCTTTTGCCGATTAGTAAGTCTCGTAAATGGGCAGCATTTGAATCGACACACGCTCCGCGTTTTGACGGCTTATTTTACGTGTTTCCTCTACGAAGTCTGGCAACCCGGTGGCCAGAGGCCAGAGGCACTGACAGCAGCGGTTTAGCCAGCTGATCCCAGTAAACAGCTCCTGACAGGCTGCTGTAGGTGTTTATCACTGCCATGCCAAAGCCTGGATGACCCGAGGGACCGGCTGAAAACGGGTAAAACGTTCATCTTACTAACCATCGCTCCTGTTGTCGGCCGATTTTCATGGTACGAGTTGGCCATGCTAACATGTTAACGTAAATACGCTAACATTATTTACCCCTAACACGGACAGCTGCTGCCAGCAGAGCTAATGCTAACTGCTAATCTGCGGTTTGTATATTCCTGGCTGGTAAAAACGATGTTGTTGTTTGCAGCTAGCAGGCTAATTTATAAAACACCCAGTCGTCTTCTCTGAGGTTAAGTCACGTTAGAGCCCCAAAATATCAGAATTCGCAAATATGACCAAACGGCTAACGTCGGTTAGCAGTCGGTTTAGCAAGATAATACAAAATCTCTTTCGCCACCTGTAATGTACGCCAGGGAAACCGCATCTAAAAGCTATTTCTTTGCCATTATCTGTACCGCTAATCCTAAAACCAAGCCCCGAGTTAATGAAAACGCCAAGCCAGTCTCCGTTCAAAAAATGTGAAATTTAACGTTGAGAAACTCTGGCGTTGACATTGCCTTCCACATATTCACAGTTAATGAGTTTTTAATAATGCATCCCTTCAAATCGCCAAAAACTATTAGGTATTTTCTGTAAGAGAAACAAAGAACGTTGTTTCCCCTCTGCTTACATTTATCACACCGTAGATGGAGGGATCGAGCAGTGTCTAAAAGAAAACACAACTCGGAGCTTATTCAATTAAAATTCAGTCAGAGGAAAATTTCCATTTCCGAATTCACCTTGAGACCCAGAAGATTATCTAAACGGATCGATTTATGTCAACTGGGTTTTATACTTGTGTCAGTAAGCAAAGGAACTTTTAAATTTTACATTTTTAAAACTGAGTTTGGTTTGATGTTTTTGCGCACAAAAGAAACCGGCTGCCTCGGAACCAAACAAAAATAAAGCAGGTGATTCAGCCTTAAAACTTAATGGCACTTTAGAAGGTCTGTTTTGTTATAACTAAATTATTCATCTATTTTAGTTACAATGGCACGGTTTTGCGGTGGGTGATAGCACCGGAGCATGTCGCCCTGTTGTAGCAAAAATAACGGTGTTATTTTGAAAATGCTGCCGGAAACCCCGTCCTTAGCTCTGGCTCACTTGACACATCCTTGTCTCGTGTTAAAGGTCAGTTGACTCACGTTCTGTGATCGAAGTCCTGCACTGTGCTTGTGTGAAATGCCCGCAAACCAGTCTGATTCAGACATCAGAGTTTGATAAGGGGTCATTCATTTAAAGGTCAAAGGGGGCAGGTTGGATTTGTTTCTTGGTTTCTCTGGGTACTCAGTCTCACTCAGAAGAGGTCTAGATAGTTCTGGTATGTATGTCCGGGCTGCATCATGTGTGCAGCCCTGGGGAGAAGTGTGTGATCTGATGGATGCTCGTGAGCTGTGGGTCTTGTTATGCGGTGGTTGAAGGATTTTTATTGATCCGGTGAAACCAGAAGGCAGGAGTGGTGTCTTATTTCATTTCACCCAGCTCTGCCATCTGCCCACTGTATAAAAAAAAAAAAAGAAAAGTGTCTTTCTTCACCCACCTGGTTAATTTAATACGTCTTTCTTAACTGCCTGTGGCTACAGCACCATAACATGGTGGTACCTAGTGTGATGTGCATCGTGGCTGGCAATTTATTGTTTAGCTCTTAGGTAAAATGCTGCTTCGGCATCTTCGTGCAGGTTGCTGTCCAGCTGGATGTCCTACGTTGCGCTCCGACCCTGTAGCATCACACATCCTTTCTCAGTTTCCTCTCATTCATCCCTGCGTCTGTCATACCTGCTTGACCACCGCCTACCTTAGTCCATTTAGATGGAATCACTTTGCTTTAGTAGGACTCATTTGGTGGGTAACTCCATGTCAAACCCTTCTTTATTTCAGTCCCAGTGCATCTCTGTGACAACCTGGTGTTGACAGCTTTGGTAGTATTTTGTCATTTTTTGGGTCCCAACCACCCAAATGTCCACATGTTACATTTCTTCTGCTGATTGACAACACCAAGCGAACGTCTTCTTTTTACTCCTGGGCAACGTTTTTGTGAAATAAACTTTCCCACAAATGCAGCAGGTGGGCACATACAGTAAAGCAATGTGCACGGTGTCTTGTTTGTTTGATGTTGTGGACTGATGAATTGTTTAAAAATTAAACTATGAAAGGTTTCAACTCTGCTGTTATCAGAAAAATATTATCAAGGTGGTTGAGCTTTAATCACCTTACATGCTGGCTGTTTGTTCTGTTGCTGCTGAAGTAATTCTCCTGCTGTTCACACACATTATAAGCCTCGGCCTAAGACGTCAGCTGAAAGGCTGTACTCTTAAGTGTGTAATGTTACGGTTTGCGTCGGGCCTGAGGGGATGGACATTCCTCTCCACCACTGAATACGCTGGTAGCTTCAGGCCTGAGAGGTCACGAGGACCTCGAGGGTCACGTGACTCATTCCTCAGTTTCATCCCAGCTGAGCTGCCTGACATCGGGCTGCTTGAGTGGGGAGTCTGCCCCTGCTCTGTTCAAACTGGTTCCCAGTTTGTCTGTACTGGAGCTGAGGGAGGATGAAGCTGATCTCTGGGCAGAGGGATGAGGTGAGTGGTAAACCAGTGGAGAGTTCTGGACGGTCAGGGGGGTTAAATGATTTCTCCTGAACCTGATGAGTGAATGGCTGGAGGAGCAGAAAGCTGGATAAATTGATCCAGTAGATAGATCCACGTTCAGTGGCTGTAGAGGCTGTTAGATCACAGGGAGAATAATGACAGATCACAGATCAGATCGCCGAAGCCCCAAAACAAATGGAATAAACTTTGGTTCATTCCAGAAAGTGTAAGACATTTGAACAGTGAATGCAAAAAGGAATTCTTTTAATGTGATTGATATCCTGTATATCATTATTTGTGTGGGATTTTTGTTTTGTAGTGTCGTTTACAGACTTACTTGCTTAACTGCTCCCTGATGGGTGAATTAAGTATTTTGTTAATTACATTTGGTGCGTCCAGAGTAAGGTTTGTTGGTTGATGGTTAAGACAGGGGATTGGATAGAGCGTTGAATGCGTTTTGTTAGATTTCTGGTGAGGTAGTGGCATGGCTCTAGGGGAGGGAGTGCTGGTCTGTCGGTCCACCACTTTGGGCCAGAGTGAAATATCTCAACAAATATCAGGTGGATTGCCATGGAATTTTGTACAAATATTCATGGTCCCCAGAAGAAGAATCCTACTGACTTTGGCGATCCCCTGACTTTGCCAGTAGCGCCCCCATGAGGTTGACATTATAATTTATGTCTGGTACTTTGGCTAATGAGCAAGACCTGCAAAACTAATGATAATCGCAACAGCGCCAGCTGTATTCTTTGTTTAGTGCTAATTAGCAAATGTTAGCATAATAACACTCTAAGCTACGATGTTGAACATTGTAAACATTATTGGAACAGAAACAATTAATCGATAAGTGCAGACTCACAGAGCTGCTAGCATTAATGTGGACTTTTAGTCTTGTTTCACTGTAAATTCTGTGTAAATCTGTGTAATTTACCTATATGTTTATTAGTGTGGTTGCAGTTTGCAGTGGGGCTGATTTGGACTGTGTTATATAGAGTTTCTAATGTGTTGTCCACCCCATTTACAAAATGTGATGGACAAAAAATTAGGGGAGCTATTAGAAACACCGTACGCTGTAATACAGCTCTGTAAAACACCACCACTAAACATAAAAGTAAAGTGACACTTCTTGGAAAGTTTTAACAAAAACTGGCCATTATAAGCCTTGTAAAGGTAGAAAGGTGTGGCTGAGCTGTTGTACTGAATTCCATTAGATTGCAAAAGTGCATCAATTTAAATGGCCAGGAAGTGCGTAATGAAATACTCTTTGCAGCTCCGTTTTTGTTTAATATTTGTCCTTTTTTTTTTAATCCATCCTACATTTGTTTTTCATTTTTACAGACAAGCTCTGTTCTCTGTGTGAGGTTTTACAGCTCGGCCTGAGGCCAGCGACATCTGACAGAGCACGCATTGCTCATCTCAGGGAGAGAAATCACTCTATAATTTACATCCGGTGGTTGTTTCCAACGAGGGCTGCATCTAACAGTTATTTCGTGCTGATTAACTGGCACATTATTTTCACGATTATTCATTTAATTGTTGCCCATCACGGGTCCAAGGTGACGTCTTCAGATGTCTACTGATTAACGATACTGAGTTTACCTTGATGGGAGATAGAGACAAACAGAAAAATCTTCACATGGAGGAGTGAGAACAAGCACATATAATTTTTTGTAATTTTTGCTTGGAAATGACGCAAATGATTAATCAATTATCAAGATAGTTGCCAGTTAATTTTCTGTTGATTGTCTAATTAATTATATGACAAATTGTCTCAGCTCTTTTTCCAACTATTCTACAATTTCAGGAAACTGACCTCAATAAGAAACTAGAAGACAGACAGTTTGTGAATTAAAATTATGGAAAATGGGGCACAGGGGTGAAGTTTTTATCTGAAGAACAGCAAAGTGGGACCGAAATATTGTCTGTAAATGATGTGATACACATTCCTGCCAGTGGTTTCACACGATTCCACTGATCGACATGTGGCAGTAATGCTTCAAGAAAATTAATGCTAGACCATAAAAATGCAGGAGAGAAGGAGGTTGCAAGCTGGCAAACATAAATCTAAACAATGAATGTTTAAATTAATCAAAAAATCAGCTTTGTAAATGTTTCACAAGGAAGAAAATGCATTAAACATGTTTGTTAGACTTCAAAGATACACTGAATGTAAACATAATTTGTTTTGGTGCGAAGGTAACTCCACGGGTACCTGAAGTTCTCACCCACCACTGCAGAGACCTGGGTTTGATCCCTGGTAGTGGTACCTCCAGCTCGGTTGTGCGCTCAAATAGACACAGTCAGTGTTTGTGGGTGGGAAGCCGGTGAGGGATCATGTCCAGGGTTGGTCGGGGTGCCTGCATGGAGCGGGGACAGTAGAAACTTTTCCACACATTAAAGACGAGTGTGTGTGTCTGCAGGGGGGTTAGCCGTGACAGGAAATTCAGTTCTGAAAGAATTAGACTCCACGGACTGGGAGAAAATTATGAAAAAATTACCCTCGTCAAAACAATGATTTAAAGCAGCTTGAAAGGGACTTTTTGTTCTGGTAGCCTCAGTCTCAGCAGCTGATTCGAACAGAGTGGTCAATGAAGAATATTATTCTGCTATTCTGCTGCTTCTTTAGGGACAGATTTAGAGACATGTCTGAGTCATGAGATCTCTTTTTGGAGCTTTGTTTTCCTCATCTCAAACATCAGTAATCAGCTGAATTCTTGACAAATGTCCAGTATTTCCACATGCTTTTGTTTGGAAGCTCGGCAGTCACTGTAGTCATTTATTCATTAGAATCTATTTAATATCTATTTATAGATTAAGCCATACATTTTTATTGTACTGATGTGTTTCAAATATGGCGACAACCTTCCTGATAATGGCTCTGTACAAACCCTATACAATTCAAAACTTTGGAAGTTGTATCAAAAAATTTCCTGTATGTGCTTTGGCTTCAAAGGTTTCACCCAAATGTACTGTAGAGAATCTTTTTTCCACTGAAACTTCTTCCATAGTTTGCTCCGGTTTCACTAGAACTACTGTCTACAACATCTTTAGAAGTGGGCAAGTAATTAATAAACCAAAAACTGGTTAGAAAATTTGATATTCAAACTTCCACCTACAGCTCACTTAGCAAACCGCCAGTGAATCTCCTGTCCTAACAAACAGCACCTTTTTGAAGCTTTGTTTAATCATGATCATCGGTTTCTCTCGTTATCTTCTCCCCACTCTCCTCTTCTCCAGGATCCAGACTTCCAGCTCCTTATGGCTGTGTATGATGAGAACATCCTGAAGAATCCTTTCTACTTGGCGTTGGAGAAGCAGAGACCGGACCTCTGCAGCCGAGTGGCAGAGCTCCACGGCATCGTGAGTCACACCTGTCGTCTCATTTTAGTTCATTGATTTCACAACTCACCAGCCTCTCGCTCTCTCTCTCTCTCTCTCTCTCTCTCTCACTCTGTGTATATATATTATATGTATAATATATAATATATGTGTGTGTGTGTGTGTGTCAGGGATTCACCACTACCCTGATGAAGGCAAGTTAGCTAAAAACCTTTAAGCATGGTGCTGGAGAAGAGTTGCGCAGTGGTTGGCACCTCACTGTTTGTGCAATCTTAAGGTACAAAAAAGAGAGAATCAAGAACGCACAGGAATTATTTTGGCGCTTCTTCATTGGCCGAGTTTCCATCCAAATGAAGTAGAAATTTTAACTGAGAAAATAGACAAAAGAAAGTGCTAATTAATGCGTATTTCCATCTACTATTGTTATGCAAACATTAGGAATTGGTTTGTTGAGATCAACAGCTGGTGGAGTTGCTTCTCCAGTCGCTGCCTTTAAACCACCACAGAAGAAGAGGACACAGTGAGACGAGGTCACTAAAAGAAGCTCCAGTCGAAGCTCAGACGACGGAAAACATGTCTATCTAATGTCTATGACATGTCTGTCTAATTGTACTATAATGTGGACATGTGATGCCAGGAAAAGGCATAAAAGATTTCCTGGTAAGAGCGAATCCCAGCAGTTCCCTAACCTAACTAGGTTAGGGAACTTCCAAATATTAGAAAACAACACAGAATGCAAAAGGCTCCTGGCTAAAATGGGAAGCCCCAGAGTCCCGCTGGAAGAAAACAGACTGTGAAGTTATTTTGCTGCCAGCAGAGACTGAATTTCAGACTGAGTAGGAAACACTGCAGAGAGAAAATAGAACAGTACAATGGAACCTGGAACGTGGCAGGTGCGAGCAGAACGCAAATATCTACCAGCTTCCTTTCAACAGCCAACTGTACAGCAGCTTTCACTGAACACTTTCTCCCCTCTGGTTGAAGGCGTGTAAATGTGCGGCAGAGAACCAGTTTCTTTTGACAGATGTCCCTGGGTTTCCCACAGCCCGTTCTCACCCCACCAGCCTGGATCAGCCTCACTGCCAGTGTTCAAATGTTTTAGTTCAGGGGACAAAGGGAGACTACCTTGGACTCGTTTTTTGGAAAGTAAAGTTAAATGTTTAGCTGTCAGACCACTTCCTCTCTCAATAGCAGGTCTAGCTGTCAGTTTGAGGGTTTTTTCTTTAGTGGTTTTAGCACTCTTTGAGACGCTTCCTCCTCTCAGCCAACACTTTGCACTCACTGCATTTCTCAGTTCACACTTGAGGCGGGGAAGGTGACAGAATTAGTCTCAGTATTAGATGAACCTCCGTTGAGTTAAGGCTGAGTTTGATAGTGTGACTGATAAATGACTTTCCTCGGCCAGGTGAAACTTTGAAAGCCCAGCCTGCAAGAAAGTGCAGCCGCAGTGAAAATGAACAAATATCAAATAACCTGAACAACAGCAAAATCCCCCTATAAAACACGTCGTCGCTTGTCAAGATGCTTGACACATCCGCAGCTGAGAATCGGATGTGGGAATGGTGGCCAGCAGCAGCAGCTCAGACTCATCAGGACTCCTCTGGAAGCTCAGATGATCTGAACGCCGTGAAAAAGTCAGAACACAGGAAAATCCATCTAACTAGATTACAGCTCCTAATACCCCACTTCGCAGCAGGCTGCTGACCTGGAAGATCAGTTATACAAGACATCAAATACGAGACAGTATATGCACACTACAGACTGTACAGCACCACTTTTTCTGGCTCGTAACCACATTTTTGATCCTTTAATTCTCATGGTCCAGTAAATAAAGTGTTGTCACCTTGTCACGTTCATGCGAAAATGACTGACTTTCGTGCTCTAGTTGTCAGAGTGTGGGGGAAAGTCTGGATGCAGGGAACAGAAATTACGGAAAATTTCAGACCTTAAAACCAAAAAGCTTAGGTAGTGCATGCGAATCCAAACACGATATCAGGTTGTAGGCAAAAGCATAACCTCGCTTGACTGGCTCCCTGCTAAATTCAATTATGAGGATCTCAAATCCTCCTAATGTCTTTTAAGGCCTCAGACGCCTCGGCCCCACCATATATAAGTGAATTACTGACCCCATATAGTTCCACCAGACCTCCTCAGGTTAACAGAACACGGGCCTCTGGTTCAGGACCCAGCGTGACCGAGCTTTTGCTGTCCTGTCCCCCAGAACAGGGATCAGCAAACTCTGTTCAGTGTTTTAAGCCTCAACTGCAGACCCACAGTGCCTTTTCTTAAAGGAATTTGAATGATGCCTCCAGCCCTGATCTGTTTCTCTTTCTTTTTATTCCTTCTATCATTTTCGCTCGTCTTTCACTGATTTATGTCATATGCTTTTGTTATTGTGTGTTTTCATCTGCACCTTGTGAAGCACTTTGTAATCCTGGTTTTGAAAAGTGCTATATAGATAAAGATTTACCTACTTGCCTACTAAAACAGACTAAAGAGAAAAAGGTGCCCACACACTGAACAGATGCTCCCAAAAAGACGACCTATCATGCAATTAATTACGAGGTTTCGACACTATGTCTTCATCAGGTAATATTCAGCATGTGACCTAGAAGGTCCATGTACAGACTTCACCTGATTCAAGCCAGGTGGGAATTCCAGGTGGAGCCAGTCACTCATGTCAACGTGTACACATCAACTTATTTACGATATTTACAACACAGAACCCAGAGATAGCAATTTCATGTCAATCACTGGGGTGCAATCAAATGTTTAAGCCCCTGAAAGAAAGATCATCTGAATATAGGGATGTAACAAGTAAATATAATTACTAAATTACAGTGGGCTCAGAGTGAACGTTAATTTAATTACGAGGAAACAAATCTGGAAAATTGGAGATTAGATTTTGGATAAATCAAGTTAACTGCAAGTTTATCGATGATTTAAAAACAGCTTGTTTAAAAAAATAAGTAAATAAATTCTGGTGAAAGTAACATTATTCTCTGTCCCATGTTACAAAAAACCTGCAGGTCCTTGTTCCCTGTTTTGGAAGTTTGACCGTCGGCAACTATTCAGACTCTCAGTTCGACAGCTATGTCCTACAGCCGGTGGAGGACGGATACCAGACTGTGGACGGAAAGGTTTGTCTCCCACCTCCGTCGGAATCACACGAAGCACCGGAAAATCCACAAAATCTCCAGGAATGAATTTTGTTGAGTAATAAAAAACTAATGAATAAGTCCCATTAGTCATAAGACCTGTGCTTTTCCTGCTAGAAACGAGCCCAGTGGCTGCTCCAGATTCTGTATAAATCTCTTGGTCTGTCTCTCTCTCGGTGGCTCTGATCCTGTTTTCTGTATCTCAGAAACATTTCAAACATTAGACCTTTTCGATTAGACCAGAAACCTGAAACCTGGTCGTTCAGGCCTTCATAACCCGTCGACTGGACCCCATTCTGTTCACAGCAGCCAGGGTTTGAACTGGAACAACGAGACAGGACCATACTTCTCTGGACTTTGGAATGACTTGCCTGAGGAGATCAGGGCAGCCAAGTGATTCCTGTATATTTCTGTTGTTTTAATTTAGGTTTAACTGTATGTTGTTTTTATTTCTCCTACTGTAAAGCACTTTGTAAGTGTAAGCTTTAAAAAATGTCCCACAGATATAAAGTTTATCATCGTTATCTTGGGAATAGGAGATGGCTCTTGTTTATTTTGAAGTCTAAATTAAAAACAAGAGGTTTCCTCTGGCTGGACCAAAATCCAGATTAAAAGGAGGAGACTGGAAAGGGCTGTTCCTGAATCTAATTTTGAATCAAGACACTCCGACTGGCTACTCAATTATCTGAATTAAAGGCATCAGAGTCCGACTATATTCACTAAGGACATGTATAAAAGGAATTTGTTCTGGTGCAGGTGTGAGAACAGTAAAATGAAGAAATAAAATAGCAACAGAATAGAAAGAGGAAAGATAACGAAGAAGTGTCGTAGAACAATTGTAAATATTTAAAAACATTACTGTTTAATATACAAACGCAAACATACACATATACTCACTAATGATTTATACAGATGAGTTTACAGGGTGTCCAAGTTTTTGTGTGATGGGTCATTGGCACATAGTGCAGAGATACCTGTAATGGTTTTAAAGTCAAGACTTTTCCAGATATTTTTAAGATGCACAGGAAATACTGCTTTGAATAATAGTTTCTGATATGATAACATGATATTCTGATTCTGATATTTTGATTTTACATCGTCTGTTTTATTTTTTCCAGAAAATAGTTCAATTACCTCGTTAAAAGTCAATAAAATCACATCTGCTCTGTCTCCTTCACCTACAATCCAGAATATGTGAAGATGTGAATATTGTTCATTTCAGAGGTTAAGTTTCCGGACACAGATGTGATGATTTGCCTGCATTATCTTCATTTTGCTGTGTGTGTGACAGCATAAAACACTGTACTGTACCTGTTGGTCTCGTGTATTTCAGGAGGTCAGGATCCAGGACAGGCAGGTCCTGCTGGGATCCGGCTTCCCGGCTCCGGTGTCGGTCTCCATCCTGTTTGAGGAAACCTTCTACAATGACCAGGAGCAGAGCTACAGCATCCTGTGCATCTCCCGGCCCGTTGAGGTGGACCCGAGCCCCGACGAGCCCGGCCCGCCGCCCCCCTACTGCCTGAAGAGCATGGAGGACGTCAGGGAGTTCCTGGGCCGCCACGCCCAGAAGCTGGACAAGTTCATCCAGGGCTTCTGTCAGGCCTTCAAGGAGCAGGAGAGGAAGGGACTCCGACACCACATAGTAGGATGAACTCCTAAGTCTTCTTTTACTTTCATTCTTTTTTCATCTTCTTTCCGTCATGTCGTCCTTCCTTCTGCCAAATGTTTGTTCTCCTCTGCCACTATTTAATTCCTTCCTCTTCCTCACCTTCTTTTCCTTTCTGTCTTCTCGGTGGTCATCCATCATTCCTCCTGTCATCCCTCTTTCTTTTTCCTCCTAGTTTGTCCCTTTCATCTCTTTCCTTTGTCCGTTTTTCTTCTTCCGTTTCATTGTAATTGTTTAACTTCCTTCAGCATCTGTCTTAATGTTTGTTGTTTTTTATTTTTTGTCAGTTGGCAGCAGAGGTCATGAAGTGCTTCACAGAAACAACCAAGCAAATCATGGAAAATACGCAAAAATTAGATTTATAAATTCAAATACAGATTCTGTGGAGATGAGATAGAGATTCAAATTTTAGAGTGAGTCTAACTTTAAAGTATTTGTTTCCACTGACCTAAAGTAAACACAGTTAAAGGATTAGTGGAGAAAATCTGTTCCCACTGAAATTTTATTAAATGAACTGAAACATGTGTGGGTTAAATTTTCCTTTTAATGGCATTGACAATAATTCAACTTGAGCTTTTAGAAGATGAAATGTTGTGATGAGTCATTAGAAAGCTACAGTACTGACAGCCCCCCCCCCCTCGTCTTCCCTCCACTCAGGACTCGGTGAACGGTCTCTACACCAAATGTCTTCAGTGTCTGCTGAGAGACTCTCGCCTGGTGAGTAAAAACCTTCCTGCTGGATCGGCCGTTAGACTGATACAGTGGAGACTGACGGAGGTAATGGAAAGAGACTGGGTGAGAACTTGAGAGGTAGACCGTGTCCAAGTTCAGGTGCAGGATTCCTGGAAACCTGAATTTCTACACTGATCTCGTAATTGGTCAACAGCATGGGACGTTTCCAAGGTCAAGAACGAACCTCCGACCTCAGCTTTTAAGCCAATGTGGACGAGAAGTCCAGAAGTGCTCAGAGAGAAGTGTAACAGTTTTTAATGGAGGGCTTAAGTAATCCTTTTCAGCTTACTAAGCCTCTAAATGTCAGACCAGCATGTTTTATTTTCCAGGTATTTCTGTTCAGGTCATAAATCACCGGTTGATGTATCACCTCGAGTGGACCAATGAAAAAGCCAGAGAGAAACTTCCCTGCCTGGACATGTTTTCCATCACAGGGTATCACAAATGAATGGAAGTTACAGTATATGGACTTATTGACCACTAGCTAGTCCCACAGCTGCTGCAGGTCACACTTTCACAACTTTTACTGGAAGCCTGGTTATTACGAAACGTGTTCCACTCGTGTTCCAGTGATTCACACGCCGATAATCATCGACCCTCAAACATGTTGGTAGTAAACTTGCACATTTTACGCTCAGAGTTGTCGTGAGCGCTCAGATGCATCAGAATAACATGCTTGAGAAATAGAAGGTGTCACGTGTGAAAAATGCCTCAGTCTGACCTTACGAGTCTCTAAAAGCCACATCTTCAGGAGCGTTCAGGAGCTCTGTCCTCTGAAGGATCTGGCTCCTGAGCCGAATGTCTTGTTAGACCCTCTGGAGTCTAACTAGATCATCTGTGACCTGACTGTTTTCGTCCAGCCCCGCCTCTGTCTCTGGTCAATTTTCTGCCTAATCACAGTAATATGAGGATTTGCGTCACATCCTGTGCAGTGACTAATGGATTTCTCTGCATTTTTTTGCTCTGATGAATGTTTTTTGTCTTCCACAGAAACTTCTGGCGAAGCAGGAGCTTCAGATGACTCTTCTCAAACAGGCGGTGGAGGTAACTTTGCTCGTTTTTAAGTCAACTTCACTCCCTAGTTTCAGTAAGGAGATAAAAGTTCAAGTTTGTCTCAAACACATTTCGTGAGCCGATCTCAGAGCTCACTCACAGATCCCACAAACTCATGCATAATAAATCTGTTTATACGCCCAGAAGCACAGCTTTTAACCCATTCAGTCCACTAATATCTCTGAGCTGATACTGCCGGGGTCAGTGATCAGACTTCGGATTATCCACAAAAGAATCATTGTACCTCAGGATCGTGGGACGTGACCAAACTTGATGTGCACATGTTACTTGGATCGGAGTGTGCTTACGGGGCCAAGCATCATCGCTCGGTCTGCTCATTAGGACTAGGACAATTGATGAGTAGACTGACGGTGAGAGACCCAGTTGGTTTACACATAAACCTCATTTAAACAATGGGCAGAATACCTGCACCCACAGGGTCAAGAGCCACGTAAACCAAGGAAAAAGCTATGCAGAGGCTAAAAAGCAACTAATGGATACTGTAGACATGTGCTCTTATACTTTAGTTTAAGCTAAAGACGCCTCTGGATCTTTTGTATGAATTAAAAAAGAAATTAAAATTCCTAAAATGAATATTTTTAGCACAGTTTTTCTTCTATTTCAGTCTTCTATGCTGAAATTTCTCTCCCTTTTAAAATTTCCGTTAATGCTTCAAAAGGGTAATTCAGTCGTGGTCAATGTGACCTGCTAACTCAGAGTCACCAAGTGGTTTGTTTTGTGCAAACGTAGTTTAAGTAACTGATATTTCTTCTGGTTGTGTCTGACACCACTGTGGCTTTGCTGTCTTAGGCCCTTGTTGTAAACTAACATGTTCTGTGCTGTTTTTCTTCTTCTTCTTTTCCCAGATGTACGTTCATCATGGGGTCCATGATTTCATCTTTAACTTTGTTGGAACGCTTGAAGCCAGCCAGGTAGGTCTGAGCTCTCCCCGCTCTACCACACCGCTGAGACTCGGTGAGAAAAATGCTGTACAAGCTTTACAAATTAAAAATCAGACCTTTGCTGGATTATTGTAATATTTTATTTCATTGAATCATTGCACTTAAGCACTAACAAAACAAAAAAAATCCACCTGCTGGTGATGCCCACTGCATTTCTGGCATTGTTTGGGTTTTTTTTGCATCTGCTCTACTTCTTGTGGATAACTGGCTAATTGCAGATTTTGGTTTGACAGCATTTGAAACCTTCAGTGGTCAGTGTCTCAGCGATCTAAATCTTAAACTGTTAATTTCAGGTTTTTTGTATCGGTCCCTCAGAATCAAAGGGTGATGGTGTCTTTCTAGAGTCACTGTTTTGCGCTGCAAGGTTCAACACGGACACAGGGAGAAATCCATCAGCGAAGAGGAAACACACAGACCATTAGTTCCAGGAGAGGCTGGGTTTAAAGGGGGGACTCCTCTTGGTACCTGACTGGGAAACCTCTCCTTCTGTGCCTGCTCTTTTCTAACAAATGTAAACCTCACAGCTGAATGAATGCAACAAGTTAAAATGCCGACAGAAATGACAGTACATCAAAGTACTAAACCATAAAATAACTCCGGGAATGCATGAAACACAAATCTGACAAATCTGAGAGTGAGAGGAGATAAGAGGGGATTTCCTTCAGAAAGTTATTTCCTTTTTCGTCTCTGTCTCTGTTTTGGCTGCTGCGATGAAAACATCCCATTAATGAAGCGAAGATGCAGTGGAATCTGATGTTGATGTGCTTGGAGTGTTTTCGTGTGGATGCACTGACAGTAGCTGCTCTCATGTTTGTTCTGCTGCTCGTCAACAGGACGCTGCCTTCAACAAAACCACCAGGAGTCTGCAGGAGCTGCAGCAGAAAGACCTGGGGGTCAAACCCGAGCTCAGGTCAGTTAAACATGTTGCAGCTGCTGTAAAAACTTCATGTGTGTGGCTGGAGCAGACCTGACGCGTCTTTCTTTTATGTTCCAGTTACACTGCTGACTGTTGTAAGGGTCAAAGTGAGATCACGGATAACATGTTTGACTGTGTAGTAGAAGGGTGTTGCATTCAAGAATACTCAGACATTCAACAGTGCATCTCTGAGCCGTATCGTTTAAAACTCAAATCCAGGCGACAAACAACAGTCAGACGTGTTATGAATGTGGCCATTTTTGCAGCTGTCTCTCTAATCTCAGGTTTCAGAGCGAGCGGTGAGAGATTTTGATTTCAACAGTTCCTGTTTGCGGCTGAACTGTCATGTAATAAAGTTACATTGACAAAAGATAAAGACAATTAAAGTCAAGTCTCTGCAATTGGATTTTTTGTGAAATGAACTGAACAACAGCTGCAGGAAGGAAATGAATCTTAAAACAGGATGCATTTTTTTAAGCATCATTTCCTTTGGTTGTATATTTGGAAATTAGTTGGCTGCAATATTAGATAAGAGTGACTTACAGTTAATTGTGTAAAACAAGCAGAAACAACCGATATGGTGCTTGAAGGTCTTAGCAAGCACTAAAATGTCATAAACAGTGACTAAACACAGATCGGTTTGTCATCCTGAAACCCTCTAATGAAGTTCAAGAGAAATCCAGAGCAGGATCAGGTTTTCTGAAATCCCCACTGTATCTGTGGTGGGTTCATGTACATGCCGTAACTCTCTGTCGATGTATGTTTGTCCTGTGCTGCTGTCGTGTTCCTGTAGCATAAACCTGTCTCGCGCCAAGAGAGAGCTGAGTCAGCTCAACCAGCAGACCTCCCCACTCCTCAAACTGTTCTGCCTGCGCAGAGTCACGCTGACCGCCACCCAGACCCCGAGACGAACTGGTACGCTGTGTGTGTGTGTGTGTGTGTGTTTGATTCTCAGTGGGAGTCTAATAAATCTCCATGCTCTTCAGTTTTCTAATCTCCATCTTAGGATCAGAGTAATGATCCTCATGATGTTTTGCTGATAAATCCGGTTTAGTTCAAAGTTGAATTTAATTTGTTAAACTGAAGGAATCCGAAGACTGGAGCTTAAATTCTGTTCCGTCACTAAATACTGTGGACAGGTCTCCGTCGACCAAGGGCACTGCACCTTTAGACCTTTAAGAACAAGCTGGAGGAGTGAAATGATGAAGCAGAGGGACGAGGCAGGTCCCCTTCTCCAGCCCGTTATGTGGATGAGCGAAGAAATAAACAGAGTTCAAATATTTAAGTGTACAATTTAATATCCGTGTAGTTGAGTCACATCTTTCTGAGAAGGTGGCGAGTGCAACCACAGCAAATCCTTGAATTAACCCGCAACAGTGGGAAATTCTGAATACTGCAAGACGCAACTTTTCTCAGATGATACGTCGTTTCTGTCCAGTGACTACGTATAAGAGTGTGTTTCGACACACAGATACATGCCGCCCGTCTCACTCTACTCACAGAGTTAAATCCATATTTTGCCACTTTTAGACTGTATTTTATTTATTTACGTCTTGTACGGCTGCCTGTGCCTAGACATCATCTAACACTGGAGAGCGCTGGCTTTTAATGTCAACGTGAAAAACATGTTTATATTTCTCAAAGTAAGTTACCAAAAAAGTATCCTTACCAAAACTCAAATATTCTGTCAATACTAGTATGAAAAAAATGAAATGATTCCAGTAAACAGAGATAAGTTAATCCCACTGTGTTCAGAACAAATTCTAAAGTAGAGATAGTTTACCTGGGAACTGGGAGCCCATGATTTGATGCATCAGACCATGCACTCTGAACAAAAACATCGGGATTGCATCTGATCAAGTTAAAATCAGTGGAAGCCAAATATGTAATCACATTTGATGTGTGACAAATTGTGCAGCCCTACGTTCAACTGACAGGCTGGATTTGAGTCATTCTTTAGTTAGAGGAGTCAGACAGGATCCCTTCAGCTCAGATAAATTTCCTCAGCTGAAGGGACGAGCTGAAACCACAGGAAAAAGGGACTTTTGTGAATCTAATAGCTTTAAATCACTCAAACCAAATCACATTTACGTCCAGAAGTCTGACAGTGAGGCTCCTCTGCTTCTCTTTTATTAAGAATGATGACGGACTTTTCCTTGAATGTACCTCATCAAAGACTAGTATTTGGTACCATCAGTCTGTAGTCATTCACCTCACTGGGCCGGCGGACTGAACTCCGCTCGCTCTCTGTAATCAGATCAGCACACGGGACAATACCTGCCCTGTCAGCCTCTAATGTGTTTGTCCAGTTTGCTTTTGAAATCCAAGCTTATTGGCCCACAACAACGCCGCTGTCAGTCTGCAGAGTGGTACGATCTGCTCCTAATTAATGTTTGTCAAGCCGCCAATTTGGTCATTTGGTTTGGACAGAGGGAGAGGCTGTGAGGGCGACACGGCAGGATGAACGCGGGACGACGGCGTGAAATGACCGAGCTGCTTCTGTGAGTTTCTTGTGTTGTGTTTTCAGTGTTTTCAGTGTTTCACCTGACATAATCTGTGTCTTCCCCTGCAGTCAGTATCGAGGCGGTGAGCGCAGACGACCTGCTCTCTGTCATCCTCTATCTGCTGGTCAAGACGGAAATCCCCAACTGGTGAGCTGTGAGGAGGAGTCATTGGGACACCTTTGACCTTGTGGCTTGTTGGGAAGTAACACAAAGGCTGAACGTCAATTGTGTAAACTTCCCAGGGGAACCACTCCAGTCTGTCGTCAGTCTGTCCTGTGAAATAGATCATAAAGGACGAAAACGAGGACAATTCCAAACGAGACGCCTTTAAAAACAAAACAAAAGATTCTGTTACCACTTACTCATCATCTCTCATGGAGTCACTGTAAGAGTTTGTCCTGTTAATTAATCACACCACACGTTTGCGTGTCAACAATTTGACTAAAATATACCCAAAGAACTTCCGAGCACTGTGAAAAATGAGAGAACCAAGAGACAGCGTCACATCAGGGTTCACGTTTTGAAACTTTCTTTCCCAGACAAATGAGCTTTGTTATATCAGACAGCAGCCCTGTACCGTAACATTGGGCAAATTGACATAAAAAGGCATGGTAGAAGTGTCCTACCTCAGTCAGTCCCCTCTGCACGGGACACTCTTTCAAACTGTCCTAACAACACTCACGTCGGAGACAAACGAGACAATCCAGGTGAAATCGCTGCAGCCTGTTTGTTTCAGCTCGTTCGTTTCGCAGCCTTCTGGACGGTTGCAGAAGGTGGAGGGAACGTTTTCTAGCAGCCGTGTAGCTTATCTCGTCCTCTGTCTTCAGGATGGCCAACCTGAGCTACATCCGGAACTTCTGCTTCAGCCACTCCAGTAAAGATGAACTCAGCTACTGTCTGAGCACCTTCGAGGCTGCCGTGGAGTACATCAACCTGGGGAAGCTGCGGGACACACACTCTGTAAGACACACGCACACACACACAGGGACAGGATTTGTGTTGTGTCATCACAGTGTTGTATCTGAGCAGGGTTCACCGGTACCGCTGGTTTGCTGTTTCTCTCCCTTCAGGGCTCAGGTGAGCTGAACGACAAGGCGTTGTTCAAAGAGAGGATGAGGTCGTTGTCTCAGAGCGCTGCCACCCCCATCCACTGTCTGTTTGAGGTGAGCCGCAGGAAACAGAACCACCAGGACTCAGTCGTTTGACCCTGAAAACGATCTTAAATTCAATTCTGTGTGGTATTAAAAAGGGGATTTATGGGTCAATGTAGGGGCCCCCAGTAAAAAATAGTTGAAGTGTTCATTTCTCGTGTGTGTGTGTGTGTGTGTGTGCGTGTGTGTGCGCATGTGATGTAGCACATAGCAAATGGAAACGAGGCTGAGGTCGAGCGCCTGCTGACTGAAGGAGAGAGCGACGAGGACGTTAGGATGTGTCACCCCCTCTGCTCCTGTGACCTCTGTGACCTCCAGCTGTCCGGGTCAGCACCCACACACACTTAGCCATCCCAGTTACTGTAAACGCCCAACGCTGACCTAAACCCGATTCGAACCTGAACCTTAGGAGCAAGTCGTAACCCTAAAACAGAGGTGTCAGCACTCCAGTGGTTTAAAACTGAAACTGGCACTCACAAGACGGCAATACGAGCCCCCCCCCCTGCACACACATTTTTACAGGAAACCCTCCAACTTCTGTTTTCTTCTCATATTTCTTCTCTATTCATTTCCCCTTTTCTCCGTTTTTCTTGTATCAGGGATGTAAATAAGAGATAAAAAGCTCTGTGCTGATTTCACTTCCCACTTCAACCCGCGCACACAAACTCAGACACTCGGGGTATTTGGGCCGTTTTGCTTCCTTTACCTGGGCAATGCTATTGAACTGTAAAACTACAAGTATGTATTATTGTCATCAAGGCTTCATTTGTCAAATTCGGACCAGCTTCAATGTATTTCTCGTGGCTGTAAACTGTTAAGAATTATCTACAGTGTCCCACAGGGGACATGAGTAGAATTTGCATTTAAATATTTGACATCTCTCTGAGAAAAGTGTGCAGAGGGTGTGATTTTCCAGCATTTTTATGAAGTTGAAGAGCATTGGACACAGTTTCTATCTGATGCTTTCTATCAGAACCTTTACAAGGACAGATTCTTCACCAAAGATCAGTCTTTCTCTGTTTATTCCCTTGAGCACTCCTGACAATAACTGAGGATTCCAGTCATTTTCTATGCCCCTTGAGTTTCAGTACGCTCTCTGAATAACCTGATCGGCCATTTTTTGCTGCAGCGATCTGACACAGGTTTTTGGCTTTTCTGTTGCAGGCGGTTGAACGACCCGTCCATCGTCACGCCGTTCTCCAGAGACGATCGAGGTTACACTCCGCTGCACGTCGCTGCTATCTGTGGTGAGCAGCTGCTAACACACAGAGGAATAAAGCATGAGCTTCATTAACAGTATGAGCCCTAATTCACGTGTAAAACTGACACACCGAGCTGTGTGTGCAGGTCAGGCCCAGCTGATTGACCTGCTGGTGTGTAAAGGAGCGCCGGTCAACGCCACAGACTACCACGCCCTCACACCGCTGCACCTGGCCTGCCAACGGGGATACCAGGGAGTCACGGTGAAGACACACAAACTCACTCACACACTCCTACAGCACAGTATTTGTCTGTGTGTGTATGCATAAAACAAAATAATTCTGCAAATAACCTGTGTACCTGTGTAACTCTGTGTACAGAAGAAGAATTTTAAGCCGAGTCACAAGACAAAGCAGAAGTAACTTCCCAACGTGAATAAAGATATGTAACACGGCAGTTAAGAGCAGTTAAGGCCATTATAGTATCCACTACTGCAATATAAAAATAAAACGTCAAAAGGGGAAGTTTACACAAGACATAAAACGATACAAGATATAAAAGAAACACAAGACAGAATTTAAAAAAAAAAGAATTCAAAGAGTAAAATAATAATTAAAGATTTAAAAAATCCCTAAAATAGGAGATTAAACAGGAAAATAAAAATTACGGAGAAGCTGCAGTGCAGCAGAAGACGTGAATAAATAGGATAAGAAAAGACCAGGTAACTTTATTGATCCCCGGGGGAAATGAGGTGTTACCGCGGCACAAGAAGAAACAGGCCACGTGAAGTAGAGAGAAAAGGTTCGAGCAAACAAAGGAATAAAAAAACTACCCATAAATCAAAATTAAATCATTCAGATACGAAAGATAACAAATTGTACGACAAATTGAGTATAATACAGTATTGTATTGCACATAATTGTGCTCTATAATATAATATAACTTAATGTAATGTAATATAACCCGCTGCTGTACCAATTTTCATCTTTTTTTTAACTGTCCTCCTGTTATATAACTGCAGTGATAAATCAGTGTGTAAAGAAAGGTGAATAAAGATATGCACATGATAATTAAGATTACTAAAAAAACAAAGGCAGTAATACTATGTAATACAAATATCATCCACTAGAATGAATAATGTACTCTCCGTCCTGTAGCTGCTGCTGCTGCACTACAAGGCCAACACAGACGCTCAGGACAACAACGGCAACACACCGCTGCACCTCGCCTGCATGTACGGACACGAGGACGTGAGTCAGACTCCGGCTTTCTCTGGTTTACGACCGCTCCCTCAGCCCAGTCCCTTAGTTTGAATCCAGTGGTTCCCCACCTTCGGTACGACGCCCAAATACAAAGAAATGTGTCGAGGCCTGTCCTCATGCCTGACTATGAACTGAGAGCAGTTCAACATTTTAGAGGCCCGAAGAGGTAAAACGTTCCAGCGTTTCACCAAAAAGAGCCAAAGATTAGAGAAAAGCCTGAGAAATAAAAAGAACCTATTTTCTACCCCAGTAAGGTTTAGAACCACTGGATTAGTCCAACAAGTAAAAAGTTAATTGGTCAGACGGGCAATGTAATTAACACACTGATTACTTAAATCACCAAGTATTTCCTATAAGCAGCTCTCAAATGTGAGGATTTCCATCATTACATTTGGATTTTTAACTGTTGGTGTAATTATTTACTTTATAGACTGAGCAGTTAATCAGTTGATGCAAAATGTAGTCGATATGTTAGATGATAATGAAAATAATTGTCAACGACAGGTCAAAAAATGGCTCTCGATTCGTTGTGCTCCGTGTTGTGTGTAAGTGTGTGAAGGCCTTGGTGTACTACGACGTCCAAATGTGCCGCCTGGACCTGCAGAACGACAAAGGCGACTCGGCGCTGCACATGGCGGCGCGATGGGGCTACGAGGGAATCATCCAGGTGCTGCTGGAGAACGGATCAAGCACCAACGTCCTCAACAAGATCAAAGACTCACCGCTGCAGTGTGCGCTCAACTCCAAGGTCAGCGGCACACACGGAGAGACAGACTGGATCAATACCCAAATGTTCTGTAGGTCTCAGGCGTTTGTCCCGGAATTTTTTTTAAAGTGCTCAGCGTTGAGCCTCAAAAGGAAGCCAGGCGCAGGTTCTCAGGTTATAAGGTGGGAGCCCATATAAACCACGTTTGTCTTACATTTCAGCATAATGGATCCTTTCCACATTCCTGGTTCTCTGTGCTCAAGTTCCATTCCTTTGTGTCATCGGTTTGGATTACTGTACTATCGACTGTGTGGTTAGGAATCAGTGTGGCAGCTCCCAAAATGACGAAGTCTGGAATCCACCAGCTGATTTAAAAAACCAAACAAAACCAAAACATTCATCACCTTGTTGAACACAAGAGAGACCAGATATAACGTGTGTTATGAAGAGCTGCAGCAATTAGTAGATTAATCAGTTTGTGGATCGACACAAAATTAATCGGCAACTATTTTTGATAATGAAATAATCGTTTTAGTTCTTTTTTTGAGCAAAAAGGTGAAGACTTGATGCTTTTTTCATCGTAAACAGAATCTTTTCAGACTATTGGTCGGGCAAAACAAGACGTTTGAAGCAGCATCCTGAGGTTGAATTGACCTGGGACTGTTTTTCCCTTCTTGCTCCTAGTTGTTATATAATCCCTCACAAATCGTGCATTGAAATGTTTTTATCAAATTTCACAAAGACAAAGTGTAATTCGAAGTTAGTCCTTTCCTGAATACATAACGTTGGTTTTTCAAACATTGACTTGTCTACAAATGTGTCTATTTTTAAAGCTTTGAATATTTTTTGAGTTTGCTGTAGCTGATGCATGTTGCTGTACTTACATGGGATTTTTTTTCCTGGTTTTTAATGCACAGCTTCTGGCCACTTACAGACAAATTGTCATTAAGTTGGTATAATTAAGAATCGAAGGAATCCTGTAGAGAGTGTTGAGCCAAAAACAGTGTTTTGCTGCAAAAAAACCCCCACACAACCAAATTCCTGATAAGCTGCAGGCAGCTTGCTGTTTGACTAATATGAGAAAAAGCTAAATGTCACACACTGGTGCAGCAGTTAAACTCTCACGCTTTATTGACAGTTCGCCTTTGAAGCGTTTTTCTGCATCGCTACGCGAGAACTTCAGAGAGCTGACTGACAGTGACTCACACAAGCTGCTGCTCACAGCTAATGAAAGGAAGAAAGAAATCAAAGCCCTGTTTGGTTCAGAGTGCTGTAGCTCAGCTACTCTGATCAGCTGCTTTAGTCTCCAGGAACAGACGGTGTTTGAGCAGCCGGGTCGTGGGAACAGAGCTGACTGAGCCTCTTACACAGGATTCATCCTGGAGAGTCAACGTCGGTCTGTGTGGTCTGAACCTGACCTCAGATCAGCTAAACAAAGCCCGCTTGAAAATGTAATGTTGCTGCTCCATGTGTGTGTTTTCCTTTTCCCGTAGATCGTCATGCTGTTGCAGTCGACTCAGAACGGCCGTCAGCGCAGCGGCAGCAGAGTTGATGTGAGTCTGATCTACTCTCATGTCTCCATGTCAGAGGTCACAGAGTCGAAACCTGATCAGTGTGACCCTGAAACAATCAACGGGGGCTAGATAAAGAGTTCAGTGAATCGGGGGTGCGTTCCATTCCGCCACGCATTTTAGATACGAAGCCCCTTAAAGCTGCCGTCACCCAGCAGCAGAGCAGTTTGCTTCCAAAAGGTCAGACGTGTATCAGGTGTTCTGATGCTGGGTTTATGGTTGTTTAAATACTGGTTGTTGTAATCAGTAGATACACTCATTAACTCAAGTACCGTACCTAAGCCCAGTTTAGGGATACTAGTGTTTTACCTGAAAAGTTGTATTTTATACTAGTACTACTACTTGTACTCCGCTCCACTTCTGCTCATAGCGAAACGGAGAAAATCCGCCAGTGCAGTGAGATTATTCCAATATGTTTGCTCTGCCCATAAATCTGTTTCTACACAACATCAAATCAAGTCAATCATCAATCAAAAACATTTTTCAGAATTCTAGTCCAGCAACATGCTTTATTTCTTGTTTTAAAATGCAGGATTTCCAATTAGAGACAGTGGAAATATTCTTACTGCACTAACAGATTTTTCACTTGATTGTAGAAACTAAGGTTTTTAGGACTCAGTTACAACAACAGTAAAATGGTACTTCTACTGTACATTAATGCATCAGTTATAATCCTATATAATAACAATGATTTTACTGATAAACGTCAGTACTTGTGACTAATTTTAATCTTTTAATTCAATTAAAAGATGTGAATACTTATTCCATCACTAATTAGTGATCACTAATCACTAATCCAGGAGAAAGTGTCAGCCAGCATCATTTCCACACAGAAACACTGTGTGTTAGTTTAATGCAGATCCTTGTTCCTCAATGTGGAAAGTACCATAGTTTTTGCATATGTAGCATTTATGAGGAAACGATGCAAAAGCCATTTTTGGAGCCTGCAGTTGATTTAGAGTTTGAGGGTTTTGCATTAACAGCATCTGCCTTGGTACGTTTTTATCTTTCCCTCTGTCCGCTCCTCCTCTTCCTCCTCCTCCTCTTCCCAGTCTCCCAGTCGCTCCCCTCTGGCCTCAGACTGCAGCAGCCGTCGCTCCTCCGTCTCCAGCACCTCCTCTCTGGGCTCCGAGGCCAAACCAGAAGGAGAACGGGTCCGACACAGAGAGGTAACTGAGGCCAAAACACAGGGAGAAAAACATGCCGATAGTAGCGGAAGCACTCCTAACTGGCCTGTTCTCACAACAAAATACAGAAAGACTGCGAAGAAAACTGCACAGGGCGACAATTCCATGGGAGAATATACAATCATTTATCAGAAAATCTCAGAAGAAGGTTAAAGTCATAGATATCAGGCTATTTGGACCCTGATAGATGGTTTATGTAGTTTATTGTGACAAGGATATAATGGGAAGTGTAGTGTTCGTTATTGTATTTTGTAGACTGGGTAGTTATGAACATTTAATTGTGTGTGTGTGTGTGTGTGTGTGTGTGTGTGTGTGTGTGTGTGTGTGTGTGTGTGTGTGTGTGTGTGTGTGTGTGTGCGCGCTGAACTACTGCTGATTATATTACAAACTAGTACGATGCCTTGTTTTATTTTATTACCTGTTTTATATGTATGTACATGTATTTGTGTTTGTACTATATATACATATGTATGAAATATTACTTTCACTTAGTTTTGATTTACCCCCCAGATAGAGTGGCTGTTGCCCTGGTAACAGTCTGGTAGCAGTCGCATCAGTAGGAGCGGTTCTAATCACTGAAGTCCTGTAGTGTATAAACCGCTGTATCGACCTCCTTCAGAGGCCCCTTCCGCGCTTCTCCTGTAGCTGTAATACTGTTACAGAAGAAGGCGGCGGCGGCGGCGCAGAAGCAGCCCGCTGCTGCCGTTTCCATGTCGACTGACGCTGTGTGCGTTGGTGTGATTGACAGGTGGAGAAGCTGCTGCGTGCCGTGGCCGATGGTGACGTGGAGATGGTGAGAACAAAGCGAAACAGCCGCACATTCCCATCTGAACATCCTGTTCTCACGAGTCGACGCTGGTTTCACCTGTGCGTGCGTTTCAGGTGCGTTACCTGTTGGAGTGGATGGATGAGGAAGAGGACGATGAAGGAGAGATTCGGTGCGAGGCCCTGCTCTGCCACCCGCTCTGTCAGTGTCCAAACTGCGCTCCCACCCAGAAGGTCTGACAGCTCAAATCACAAATCACATATGTCAGCAGCTACAGGCAGAATCTAAGCGTTGAATCCAGGGTTTATAAACCGATATAAAGTGGTTGTGAGCGGCAGTGAGCTGTGTTTATTAATGTGTTTGCCAACAGCTGTAACGCCTCCTGTGGGAACCCGTAAGTGGAGGCTGCTGAATAAACAGATAACGAATGACAATGAAAATACAACAACAGCAAATAATAATAATAAAGATGTTTCTATGGCACAATTCATGCATCAATTGTAACAAGCAACAAGGGGCTTTACATAAAAGAGAGAATTATAAAGTAAAGTGTGACTGAACTGGCCGGTTAGTGAGCAAAAAGACATGAAGCTTGACTTCACTGTGTGTCTCGGCTTTACACTGGCTGAACACACCAACGTGGAGTGTGTCCCTATCCGTCCTCTGTCCCTCTGTGTCTTGCAGCTGTCTGTTCTGCAGGCCGGCGCTCTCGGCGTCAACAGCTGTAACGTGGACGGCTTCACGCCGCTCCACGTCGCCGCCCTGCACGGCCACTCGGCGCTGGCCGCCCTGCTGATCCGCCACGGAGCCAACATCAACGCCCGCACCAACCAGAGCGCCACGCCGCTTCACCTGGCCTGCCAGAACAGCCACGTCCAGGTGGGAGCGAAACGGGAGCAAACTGGGTTGGGAAGCGGTTAAAAGTCGGATAGCACACAGAGCCGTGGTGTTTCACAGTGAAGGTCCAGCTGTCTATGCTTTTAATGTGTTTGTGCGGTTACTGGTATTCACGGCATCTCACATTAAATGTGTGGTTTTATTTTTTTTGTCTTTCACTTTCACTGAAAATCGCTCCGTCGTTCATTTATTCACAGTAATAAACAGACGGTAGTTTTCTCTACAGTCAGGAGTAAATTTATGAGTTATTATTCGGTGTCATCGGTGTCGAGTGTAGTGTGGCACAACTTTAATGTACATGTGTGTCTTTTTGCCAAAAGTAGTGTACGAACTGCAGAAGCAACACTTGAGGGCACAGTGTGGTTTATAAACTTCACACTTTGTCCTCAAACACTCACATAAAAGCGCAGGAAAGTCAAAAGGTCATGTCAGGTAGAGCAGGAAGTCATTTTGAAAGCAGCCTTTGTTGGATACTTTGTTCTAATTGGCCGGTGAAGTTATTCAGAGCTCAGAAAGGAGCTGCTGTAGGACCATTAATATGTCATTTTCTATTATAATATTGAAATATATAGGAAGTGATACATTTTCTGGAGAGACATAATAACTCAACAGGAATTTGTGTTTTAAGCTTATCCAGTAAAATAAATACTTGAAATGAAATCAAATGAAGGTACTTCATTACATTCATCCAAAATTAATGTATAAATTCAATATCCCCATACAGAGGTTCTGCTCATCGGTTTGCTCCACTGCCCACATCGGCCTCCTACAGCCAAATATTAAAGGGAAAGCCGCCTCTGTGCACACGGCACAGAATCCCTGGCAGTAGATGAATCTCTCTGGTCCCACAGTATTTATCGTCATGTGGTTTCACTTTTGAGTCACCTGTTACTTTCTCTGTGTTATAATCAGATTACACATTACCCTGCTGAAATCAGTGGACAGTACTATAATTCATGTTTCCTTATTTTTTTAAAAGCTAATCTAAACATAATTTTAGATCTTGGTCCGTGCAGCAGGCCTCCTGGTGGAGATCGCAGTGCTGTGTTACACGACTGTGTCACGCTTGGGATAAAAATACATCTTTTTTTTTTTTTAACAGTAGCATGGTATGTGGAAGAGGCTCAGCCGCAACACTGATCATGTCTCTCTGCACTTCACAAGCCTGGTTCGTGCTTTCGCCAGGTTCACTGGAACCACTGGGTGGCAGTGCAGGAAAAAAGATCAAGTCTGATGCTGGTCTATGTTTTTCTCATTGTCAACAAATCTCATGAAAAGAGCGACGAATGTCTCCCGCTAACAACCACTGTGTGCGTATCAGAGCCTGACACATCTGATCCCTCTGAGCCTCAGAGCTCCACTGTTTCCAAAAACTGTTAAAAACACATCAGTGAGTCACACTGTTGCACTGTGTTCATCACTATAAACACACACACACACTGTAGTTTGTTTAGACTCAGTCCCAAACACACACACCGTCCTGCTGCCCCAAAAACTCACTACAGCACTAAATGTGGATTAATCCACTACTGAGAAATAGTCCCTCAAAAAAAGGCACCATGTCCTTCTGTTTGTTTGCCCTTTTTAGAGTGAAGTGTGTTTAAAGAGTTACATCTTCAGTAGGAACCAGTGGCCTCGGAGCTGAGAGCCACAGACAGAGCAGAGAAGTCCGAAAGTAAAAAAGCATTCAGATTTTTACTGTATATGACTTTTAATTTACTCAGAGTAAAACTGCTTGTCTGCTCGGACTCTGAACAACAATCGTTCGGAGCAGTTTTCTTGCTGGGAGCTTAGAAAAGGACCTCGGCTTGTCATAAAATAACCAACTCTGGAAATGACGCCTCGGTAGAAATCTGCATTAGGTCTCTGTTCCCCTGCTGTAAATTATTTTGTAATCGCTGCCCTTCACTTGATGAAGTGACTGTGTGTGTGTGTGTGTGTGTGTGTGTGTGTGTGTGTGTGTGTGTGTGTGTGTGTGTGTGTGGTGTCCTTGATGCGTGTAGGTGGTGAGGTTTCTGCTGGAGTGCAACGCCAAACTGAATAAGAAGGATCACTACGGCAACACGCCTCTGATAAACGCCTGTCTCTGTGGAAACCTGGAGACAGTCACCACCCTGTTACAGGTAAACACAAACACATACACAACTCCTTTACGTTCATCCGATGGCAGCTTAACGGGTCCGAATCAGCGCCGTGGGCACTTTAACGTAAAAATCACGACAGCAGCACCTTACTAGGTCGGACATACGAATGTTTTTGTAGCACTTTCACCACGTAGAGTCTGCAATGAATACCGTCAGAATAACGTAAAGGCTTAGAGAGAGGACGGAAAAAGAGAAACGCGTCTGATCATAACCGTCGTCTCTCATGCACAAAGAAAGTAATTCACTTAAAGAAACTACGAAACACTGTGAAAGAGCAAATTTGAAGTTTTCCCGTAAATGTCCCGTCGTGTCAGAATAAACCTGTAGGGAACATTAACGTTAAGAGACACCTCCAGCAATGTTACATATTCCATGTCTGACAGGGGCGGTTCGCACGCAGCTCTGAATGAGACAGGAAGGATGCAGTTTCTAAAAGATGTTGAACTAGTTCTAATGGAAAAAGATTCCCTCTGTCTGTGCAGAGTAATGCGCTGGTGAACGTAGCAAACCTTCAGGGGAACACGGCTCTCCATGAGGCGGTGCGTGGCGGGCAGCAGGCGCTGGTGGAGCTGCTGCTGAGGGTCGGAGCCTCGCCGGGCCTCAGGAACAAGAGGCAGCGGACGCCACTGGACTGCGCCTACGAACTGGGCGGCAAGGTGGGCCTGCAAACACACTACAGGGACAGAAGATACAGGGTTATATGTTTGGGATTAAAGCCTTCGTGAGCAGATTTAACTACACATCTAATATCTATACTGTGCGTAAGGGACCTGTTACGGTTCAGTGAAATTAAAAAGGTTCAAGTGTTTATGGGCAAATATGCTGGACATTTAATCAGAGCATCTTCTATATACTAGACGTAAATATAGGTTTGTGTAGTAACCTGATTTTTCTTGTCACAGCTAGATATCTGCTGGAGACATAAGAGCACCTTTGCTCGTCAATACCTCAGACAGCGAGAGTATCACCGGCAGCAGTATGGTGGAAATGTCCGTAACAGCAGCGCTGACTAAAGTCTAACTAAAGCTGAAATTGACACTAAAATAAATATCTGTAACTTGCAGAAGTATAACTAAGTTTGTTTCCACAGTTTAACATTAACACGGAGCTTTTGGTTAAATTTAGACACATTCTTACTCTACGAAAAATCTCTTTCACTCTGCTTTCAGCCCAAATTATCCACCAACCCACCAAAGTCTTGACGGCGTCACCAACCGCAATGATAATACCAGTGAATGCATACTTATGTACAACGTCAGTGAAGAGTTTGCTGTATATATATCACATCTGTTTTTCTCACAGGCATACTATTGTTTTAAGTTAGTCACGATCTGATTATCCACCCGTCAGCGGCATTAAAGATCAGCTTTTTATCCATTAGAAACGACCTAAAAATTGGTCGTAGGAGCAATATACGGCAAAACCCTGTTGAAGTGAAGCAGCATTAGGAAAAATAACGGCCGTAAGAAGTAACACTGACTTCTGTTTTCTTCTGCAGAACACTGAGATCCTGAGAGCTCTGCAGAAAGCATCGGGACTTTCCCCCGATGCTGAACCGATCAAACTCCTCTCCGTGCCCAAAGGAGCTCTGGGTAATATTAGAATTTGCTCATTTCCAAATTCCACGAACCCTATTTGATGACAGGATGTCTTTTTGTTTCAAGCTTTTAGAACAAAACTGTACTGTAGATATTTCAGCCTCATTTCAGTCATTTCATACGTTTTTGTCTAAACTTCAAATCATGTCAGAAATCGTTCTTGAGTCAGCCACTAGTCAGGATTTTATCTCTCTTGTCGTCACTGCAGCTCATTCGTTCGTGCAGCGTCTGAGGCTTCAGGATCACTCCAACGGCAGGAGACAGAAAATGGCTCAGTCCGTCAGCAGGTAGACTGTCACCTGACAAAACATGTGAAAGAGTCATGTAGATTTTGGGTGGTTGGAACCGGTTGTTTCAGCTTTGTTTTAATGTGCTTTTTATTCAGGATTCAGCAGATGAAGAAAGCTTCGTCCGGTCCTCCCCCCAGGTGTTCACCAACCCTGAGCCAGGTACACTCTGCACATTCCTACTGCTACAAACAGTGTTCTTAGCCACGGTAGAAGGTAGGGGATGCCGAAGCTGGTTAGTCAGCCCACCAGTTTAGTCCAGACGGAAACATCACAACAACTCATGGTCTCCAGAGGATGAATCCTAATGACTTTTGTGATCCGGCGAGCAGCAGGTCAAACTTTCTACTCGTCTAATACCTACCGAGTTCTGACTGACTTCCTGTCTTCCTCAGCCGCACTTGGAAATGAACGCTCCCATAGAATATTAAATTAGTACAGTAACATAGCATGCAAGCCTACTGCTGGCATAGTATGTGTACGTGTTATGTTGCCATTTTAATGCGTTTAAACTCACAGCACAGCTGAGCTTAAATACAGCCAAGAAAACAAAGCTGAGCATTGTTTGAGACCCGTTCCGATAGAGTTGGTAGAGCAGGGGAGATGTGTAGTAACATACTGGCCCCGCTCCTGTGTAGTTAAAGTCATCATCCCTGGCAGCAGCCTTTAGCCAGTGCCAGATTACAGGAGGTGACTCTTGACAGACAACGATCTTCTTTGATAATCAGTGAGCTTATCAAATGAAAAACAACCGCACAGAGACCCTCTAGACGAAGTGGTCTTGATCTGGTCACAGACAAATCCTGGATTGGTTTGTCTGTGGTGGTAACGTGATCCGACCTCGACCTCTGACCCACCTGCAAGGTGTACTCTGCAGGTTTGAGCTGAACGGCTCCCGTAGCCAGGTGCACTTTGCATACTGGGATGCAGATGGGCTAAATCAACAGTTGCTAGCGGCCAGCCGCACTAGCAAGGAAGCATGTTGGAGAGATAGGAGCTTCTTCAGGACCTTCTCCCTCTGTTTACCTTCTGCCTCATGTCGCGGACACATCTGACCAATGAGCAGCGTGAACGTGTCGTGTGGCTTTTAGAGATGCGTTTTCGTTCGCTTCGATTTTTTCAAGTTTACCGACTCATGATCGAAATCACTGACGGGCAAATGTAATAAGAAAATCCCCCGACCTTCCCCAGAGGAATAAATCCCATCAGGAGGAGGCTTTAGACTGAAAAAACTTTGCTTTAACCGAGCCTGATAGTGCAGCGCAGAGCCTGACGAGCTGAATCGGAGATGTCCTAAACTGGCCACCGTACAGAGGATAAACCCTTTTGATTTAGGTAACAGGAGGGTCTTTCCTCTGAAGAGACCCTTACAACAAAATGTACATTTTTACTGAACTGTAGTTAGAGATCTAAGACTGAAGCTTGTCTGCCCATTTTAAACCCATCCGGTATTTTGTTTTTGGGGTTGTTATAAACTTTACCACCTCATGGAGCCGCCAGTGTGACTCCAGCAGCGTTGTCTATACTCCAACTTCATCGTGGTTTTACGACTTTATCTTGGTTTTTCTTTTCAGCCGAATCCAGACAGGAGGAGGTTGAGGAGAGGGGAGACGGTGGAGGTCAGCAGCCCCTCGGGGAGCCTGGACGCCTGGCCCCGGCTGAGAGAGCGGCCCCTGGGTCGCTGTCACACCCTGGACTCTGGAGACAGACTGGAGTCTACACACACTCCCAACACACCTAAACACGCTCCAGAAGAGAGTGATCAGACTGATGACACACACAGCCCCAGTACGACTGAGGACACCCTGTCAGCGGGTGCTCAGACGTCCCGAGATACAGACGACACACTGCCTGAAATCAATGAAACACGCTCCGCTGATGTCTCCAGCTGCAGCACCGGCAGCGAGACCTCACCATCCCCGCCATCGAATGTGTCGCCACAAGCTGATAAGTCATTTGGAGCCCCTCCCACACACACCCTCACCAACCACTCCGCTTCGCACGAGTCTCACACCAACAGCCGAAGTCTCCGGCCTGTAAACGGAACGTTAGAGGAGCCATCCGACGACCAGACTTGGTCTCACTTCGACACCGAGTCCTCGCAGTCACAAAGCAAGGACGGAAACTGCAACCCCACCCGCCCCGCTGACCTCCACTCCCCCATCCAGACTGATGGAGGTGATCAAAGAGACCCCAACCAAACACCAGAAAGGAGCGCAGAGTCGAGGCAGTGAGGCTGCAACTGAAACGGGAACCTTGTTGGGATTCCTGCAGAGCAATTACGCCGTGCATGTGACCACCGAACAGGTTGAAGAAGACGTTTGGAACAGTTCAGTGTTCAAGAAAAATCAATGTTTGCAGAAAGGAAAAAAAGAAAACGCATCGTCTGAGAAAAGATGCGACGCCGATTCTGCAACAGCTGAAGCGGTTCCTGCTGTGACTGTTCCCCCGGTTAGAAAATACACAGTCAGGACAGGTGGATTCAAGTAGCTGCTGGTCGGAGCTAAAAACTTGACAGAAACAATACAGACGTGGGTCATTAGAAGAGGTTAGAGAGTCAGTTCACTCATGTTACAAAAAACAGATTTTCTTACTTACCTCAGTCATGCAGAATGGTTTCATTTGTCCCAGTTTTAAGATTTCTCAGACTTCTGCCGCCATACACACAATGGAGAGGAATGGAATTTAGTTAGTTCGGTTTAAAAAATTTAACTCCGACTTTTCTGTCCCGGATCAGTCTCTTTCCAGAATCAGCGCTCTATTGAAATACCACAAGGTGCTGTGTTGTTTCAGGTACCGGTGAGACAGTGACTCACAAAGTTCCTTTGGTAGAAAGGAGTTCCAGAAATACTGTTCAGAGCAAGATCTGTGGCGTATCCAAGAGATGCTGGCGTTGAACTTTTCAACGCTGTGAGCGCCACAAACTAAATTCCATTCGCCTCCGCTGTCTCAGAGACAGACTCAGTCTCAAAACCGCGGACAAATGAACCAGAGCTACCGTATCTGCACGGAAGGTAAAGTGATAAAGATATTTTTGTAATTTGTGTGAATTGACCATTTGAAGTCACAGTGAAATGTAAGAAGTCTGCCGTCGTGTGTGTTTCCACATCTCTAATAGAACCCACAAATCCCCCAATTTCCTGCCTGTCATTGTTGATGTTTTTAAACTCAGCACAGTTGACAGTTCAGTCTCAGAAGGAATTTAAAAAAAAACAAAAGAAGGAACGTTTTAGTAGCTAATGTCCTTATTCGTGAGTAGATTCACAGAAACACTCCTGGCCCTCTCCTCAAACCGAACGGCCTTTTCCCTCCTGACCCGCAGCCTGTTGATTTACATTTGATGGTTTCTCTTTGTTTCTTATTTCAGAAACATCCACGTAAATGTGCCGGGGTGAGCGCGTCAGCTACAGGCTTGCACCCGTTGCCCCACACAACTAAACACACGCAACACAAATGAAAAAACCCACGAGGAAAAAGCAGAGGCTTTTCCTGATTCTCTTAAACAACGCAAACAATCGTGAAATGCTCTGAACGAATTAGGCTGAACAATAATTTCCTGCGTTATGTCCAGTCTCAGCGTCTGTATGATTTCATTGTGACTTCAGCAGCTCAGATGTTGTTGGTGATATTAACAGGTCTTCAGGATTTCTCCCACTTAGACTCTTCCGCTCCGAAGGCGTCTCCTCTTTCTGCCCCTCCTTCCTGAGTTTGAAGCACTTTCTTCTTCTTCTAACCTTCACAAAAAGAAAAAGGGATGCAAACTGAAGTTATTTAGTTTCGTACTGTTTGATGTTGCCTTGGTTTTATTTAAGCCACTAGACCGTAGGTCTGATCTGAGCACCAGACTTCATTTGAAGAACATGTGTTTTTTTTTTTTTCTGTTTTACTTGAATACCAGATGTTAGCTTGATTTCAGCGTTTAAAATGGATTCACAGTTTGACTGGTTTGCTTTTTTCCCCCGTTTAACATCAGACTACTCCTTTGTTGTTTTTTTTTTACAGTTTTATTTGGATCATTTTATTTAATTTATGACCCTTGTTGATGGCAGTGTGTTGTGTGTTCAGAGAGGTTCGGCTTCTCCTGAATGTTAGATTGTGTTTTTTTTTTCCACTGACATACTTCAAGTCAAAGGATCAAACCTCTGGTTCTGCATATTTTTCATCCATTAATGTCGAATCTAAGATTTTACATCATGATTTCAGCCATTTCATTTTCAACCTGCAGAGACGGTCAACATTTAGTCACCTTTACTGTTTTTTTCGGAGTTAAACTGTCGCTGCACACACACACACACACACACACACACACACAAACGTTACACAGAGCTTTAGGAAGCAGTAAAAACAGATGGATGAACACGTAAAATACGGCAGCACTATAATAAGAGGGATAAGAAACAACATGAACATGATGACACGAAACAGATGTGATCAAAAGGATGGTAAAAAAAAACCCCAGCAGCTAATGAATTTCCCGCCTCGGGTTTGTTACGCTCAAAGTCGCCTGATGTGGTTCATCCAACGACAAAAAAGACGTTTGTTGACAGGCCAGAGAGCGTTGGCGTTTTCAAAACGTCAAACCTGGAGGACAAACGTCAAGTAAACATGGCCGTGGTGTGAGGGACGACGTGACTCGGTGGTTGCCTTTCAGCAGCCTGCCGTCGCCGCCCCAGCCAAGCGGCCCTGAACGCACCACCGGGGAGACCGTCGTAGGACGCGAAGCCGACTCCAAAGCCCCCGAGGAACCGGGCCGCACATCTGGACCGGTTTTCTCCGTAACGTTAGACATTCACGACGAAACAGGCAACGAGATGTAAACATCGGTTAAGAGTCGAGCAACGAATGCGACCTTAGGTCATAATCAGTGATAATTCACGTTCTTACCGGTTTTAAATGGGACCGGATTGTGACAGTGCAGTAATATCGTGTCAACGTTGTACGAACGTGTCCGTTGTCAAAATGGAGAAACTGGTAAAAAGTGACAAAGCGTGGTAAAAGTTGAGCGTCGCACGTGTGAAGAGGCTGGTAACGTAACTGTAACGCAGAACGGTCGGTGGCACTGGCCGATGGTTCCGTCGTTGTCCGCGCGTTTTCATGCGGTGCTGTGGACGGTCACCGGTAAGAAGTCGGTGTCGATGCTTTCCCTCATCCCAAACGAGATTCAAGTCTCTGATCTAAACGCACTGAGGTCGCTGCCCGCAGGTTTGATCAATCACCGGACAGATGCCACCGGTTGGAAATGTAACCAGCGGTGATTGACGAGCTGGACGAGACCTGCGAAACCAGCAGGTCGGTCCCGTGACCGTATTAAACCGTACTGAAGTAATAATGCGGTACCGTAGAACCGCCACCGCCAGTGTTCCCGTTCACATTGATGTCACGTGTCGTTGGACCGCAGACGGTTTCAGTGAGGAAGACGCTCCCTGCTTCTGGGGGGGGGGGGCGAAGCCTCTCCGGTCCTCAGTCCTTCTGTTTCTTCCCTTTTAACCAGCCTGTCTGTCTGTCCGCCTGCCTGCCTGTCTGTGTGTCTGTCTGTCTGCCTGTCTGCTGCCTGTCCGTCTGTCTGTCTGTCTGTCTGTCTGTCTGTCTGTCCGCCTGTCTGCTCTCTGTCTGTCTGTCTGTCTTCTTTCTGTCTGCCTGCCTGTCCGTCTGTCTGTCTGCTGCCTGTCTGTCTGCCTGTCTGCCTGTCTGTCTGCTGCCTGTCTGTCTGCTGCCTTTGGCCCATCACACACACAAACGGTGTCCTCGTGTTTCACAGTGTCTCATTTAAGCTGAAACGATGTCAAACCCAATCAGAAGTCAAGTCTTAATTATTTTTTTACCTGTTTTTATTTCCGGGTTTGGACGTTTTTAAGATGATGTGAATGTGCCTTATTTAATTCACACCCTAATAACCGATAATAAAGCTATGATTTGAACTATGAGTTAGACTAATTATGTTCTTCTCACGGTGTTGCGGTGCATTACATTGGTGGAATCGGAGCATGTATCTGTGGTAACAAGTACCTGAAAGCACCGGTTGTTAACTGTTATTCTCTTTTATTAGTTGGTTATTTATCATTAGATGTTGTGAGTTTCAGAAAGCACCATAATTGAAAATCACGCACCTCAGTTACAGTTCACTCTGCACTTTAAAACAGTGAGACTTTGCTTTCGTGCTGCTGCAGCACCGATCTCCACACAAACGTCTCTGATTTTACACATTTAATATGAACATGAGCCTTTTTTTTGACATGTTTGGTGGATTTAAGCCTCGAAATCTCTTTGAGGCCCAAGATGGGATCCAGGTTTGGGGAAAACACCTGCTTCAATCTTTCATTTTTCCGGTTGAGAAACAATCTGGGCCCAAGGCCCATTTCCAGAAGCTGTTCTGTAGCTTTTGATCGTATCGCACGATCTTCCTCAGCAGATGAAGCTTGCGCAGTTGCTGAGGAATTCCCAGATGTTCGTATCTGCCTTTCCTTCAGAGCACTCCAAGGACTTCTCATCCACGGTGGATCAAAGTTCAGTCTTGACTTTGGAGACAGCAGATGAGAGAACAATTTTATCAAAAGGTCCATTTAGTTAAAAGACGGAAAGGGAAATGCTGAACTTTTTACTCCACCACATTTATCTGGCAGATAAAGAAACTAGTTGCTTTACAGTAGAGCTGAAACGATTGGTTGAATAACTGATTAGTCAAAGACAGAAAATGATCACTTTCATAAGTCATTTTTTAAGCAAAAATACCAAAGAAATGATGTTTCCAGCTTCTTAAATGTGAATATTTGCTGCCTTTTTTTGTCTTACGTCATAGAAAACTAAATATCTTTGGGTTTTTTGACTGTTGGTGGGATGAAGACACTTGAAGACGTCACCTGGGGCCTTAGGAAATGTTTGCTCTCGCTTTACAGACCAAACAATTAATAGAGAAAAGGGGGAAAAAAAGAACTGGCGGATCAATATTTATTACTTAATTCATGAATCATCTGACGCCCCCTCAGGTTCACCTGGTGACCCCTCTGGAGGGGCCCGACCCCCAGGTTGGGAACCAGTGGACTAAACTAAAAGCGGCTCCACCGGTAAAACGCTGCCGAAGCCTCCGTGACTCAGGATCAATGATCATATATATATAAGTCATATGTCATATTTCAGTCACGGGGGTCATTTTACTGCAGAGTGAAGTACTTTTACTGTCACTACAGTTTACCAATACTCATACTTGAGTGCAGGACTGTGGTATTGATACTTTTGATACTTTTAGCTAAGTAAATGATCTGGTGTACCTTTTCCACCAGTGTGTATCAGTGTTTCTTAAATGTATTTTTGTGAAAATGAAATGAAGATCATTGTCTCTATATATACACACACATATATGGGTGTTAATATATATTTATACTGGGGGGCTGCTTACTAGATTTTTTTTTTTGCTTTGGGGCTCTCGACCGCATCTCACGGGCTTCATCGGCGGATGGAGAAGTGCTGGTGGGCTGAACCCTGGAGGGAAACACTTCCTCCCCGAGCGGCCGGGACCGACCGACCGACCGACCGACCGGAGGGAAGAGCGGGGACCACCAGCCGAGTCCACGAGATAAAACGTCTGCGCGGAAGGGCCAGAAAAGGTGGGTTGTCTCGCTGACCCGCCGGGCAGCTCCAAAAACGACGACATGGAGGCGCCGTGAAACAGCCAACGTCCCACATCTGCCAAACGGTTTAGCGCCGGAGAAATGCTAACTTACTGCCGCCGCCGCCGCCGCTCGGTCCGGCAGCATTAACGCCCTTATGTCGGCCCCCGCTAGACGGAAACGGCCTGTAACGCCCCGGTGTTGCGTTTCCCCTCACCTGCCAGGTGAGACGGGTCCGAACACGACGAGACCGACCTGTAGCTACGGAAGCTACACGGCGGCTAGATGCGTTAGCCGCTAGCTCAGGTTAGCCACCCGGCTGCCCCGTAGCGCGGTCCCTGCGCCCTGCTCCCGGTCCACTGACGTTACCTGCCTCGCGTGGGGAACCGGATTACTTGCCGGTCCCCAGGCGCGGCTCATTTGCACACCTGGACAGGCAGAGGTCCGGCGCTGTCAGGTAATACGAAGACAAGCGACACGGCTTCGGTCGCACTCGCAGTTACTCCGCGGCTCCAGCGCAGTTACAGTTACAGTTACCCGTTACTCTACACTAGAGCGGAAGCGATTAGTCGAGTGATTGATTATTCCGCGACTGAAAATGACCAACCTCGGCAGCTTTTCAAGCCAAAATTACCAAAAGAAATGATGGTTGCAGCTTCTTAAACGCGAGTATTTGGTGTTTTACATCCTGCTAAACTGGATTCTTTGGGTTTTTTGACGGTTGGTGGGATAAAGACATTTCAAGACATTTCATAGACCAAAAAACTTCATAGATTCATTAACAAATGAATTGGAAGATCAATAACTGTTTGAGACCCAAAGAGATAAAGTCGTCCAGTATTTCAGAAGAAAAAACCACTCAAAGATTTTACATTTTATTTTACACAGTTGTAGCTGCTAGTTACTTTTCAGATTGAGCTTTTAAAATTAAGATTTTACTTAAAAAAAAAAAAAAACACTGTAAAATTGAAATGAAAAGAAAAATAAAAGAAATAAATTCCTGAGCTGAGAAGAGACACAGACTAGAAACCAGTAGGTTTTTCATCTGCCAGCAGGAGTAAGACGACGTCGCCTGGTAAGAGTCCGTGAAACGGGACACAAAGATCCGGGCTTTAGAAAAGTGAGAAACCTCTTGAAATAAGCGGTAAAACACTCGTTCCCAGCACCGTGTCAAGTCGGATAAACTCACAACTGGCTGGTCGGCTCTTCCTTGATTGGACCGAGAAGATCCTGAAACCAGAGCTACCAAACAAGACGACCCTTCTCAGTTCAAGGGTTGAGGACAAAGCGTTTACACGGTGAACTTTGTCAGCCAGCACTTCCACGGCCGAATTGCTTTTCTGACACGAGATGGCCTGGCAACGCGGAGATGAGAAGGTGAGGCCCCGCGACATAAAACCTCACCCTGGAGCCGAGAACGGCCGCGATGCAGGTCGTGTGGTGGTGTTACGCGATTAACTGTGTCATGTAGGCCCGTAAGCTACGCCACATCGTTCAAGATCAAATCAGTGGTTTCCGACCACGCGGACGCGGGAGAAGAACAGTGTCTGGTCGGGGCCAGTTGTCGCAGATGACTTGGAGTTGTTGTTCCGCTAAAGGGTGACCTCAGATAACTGGGATTATCCAAAGGTTCGCGGCGACGTCCAAGGCTAGAGAGAGGTCCGACCATTAACTGCACACTACTGCAACAGAACTTCCCTCCCGCCAATCATCTCACAACCCCTCAGGTGCATCTGGTGGAGGAAGAAAAAAATGAAGTCCTCCAGCAGCCATCTTGAAACCTTTCTGTCCCCTCTGCTTCTCTCCTCAAATATT
This sequence comes from Xiphias gladius, assembly GCF_016859285.1. Classification (NCBI taxonomy): domain Eukaryota; kingdom Metazoa; phylum Chordata; class Actinopteri; order Istiophoriformes; family Xiphiidae; genus Xiphias; species Xiphias gladius. The sequence continues at coordinate 29,721,911 of NC_053407.1, read as the reverse complement.
GGGCAATGTGAGCTCTTTGGGTCTCAAACTGTTATTTAAAAGAAACCATGTGAGTAGTTTAGAGGGAAATTCACTCTAAGTGAATAGAAACCAAATAGAAACTGTTTTTTGTTTTTTTTTTTTGGTTGATTTCAAGCCAAAAATGTCAGAAACCACTTGCTTTCTATTTTATAAGTTTATTATGTGTTGGTTTATGTAAAATTTGGACCTGAACAGTAACTAGTACCTACAGTTGTCATATGTTTATAATGGAGTGTAAAGTATTCCCTCTGAGACGTAGTAGAGTAGAAGGGTAAAGTAGCGTAATATGGAAATATTGAAGTAAAGTACCTCAAAACTATACATAGATACAGTACTGAAGTAAATTTACTTTCCACCACTGCTTCTTTTGAGTTTCGTTGGTGGGTTTAACATCTGTATTCTGCCAGTTCATAAGTCAAAACGTAGCGTTTGTCACCTCAGCAAACGGTGAGAGGAAGGGATACATTTTCTGTTGCCATCATCACGAACCCACCGGTGTTGAATGCGTTATTGAGCCACAGCACAACCTCTGCCCTGCTCCCCACAGCGATGGGACTCGGACTGAAAACAGCTTGAGACTCGGTGGACGAAGCTGGAGGACGAGGAGGAGATAATGTCGTAGCGCGGAGGGCACTTTCAAGTGAGTATGCATCGCCCCGGGTCGGACTTCACGTGCTGGATTTCACTGGGATGACGTGATTTAAAAAATAAAAATAAATAGAAATGGATTTGCTTCTGGCACTTATCTCGTCCGAGAAGTTTTATATTCTCTGACAATATGTGAGTTTGTGTAAGTATTTCTGTGCTCGGGCCCCTGCCAGCGCATGAGGTGAATTCCAAATATGACGCAACTCTTTTTTTTATTTTATTATTATTCTCTGCTAATTACTTAATAACAAGCATGGGTTACAATTCAAGGCAGTTTTTAATTGTAAATAACAAATGTTCGTCATGTGATTTCTCTTAACTAAAGTGGTCGTCAGTGCACACGACAGCAGCAGCAGCAGAGATGCGAATACAATAACTAGTCCATTCGTTGTTTAGTTAATCGACAGAAAATTATTTTGATCACTGATGAAATGTTTCAATAAGTCATCAAGCAAAAATCTTTAAAATAAAAGTGAACTTGTTCCAGCTTCACAAATGTGAGAATATGCCGTTTGATATTAGTTTATATCATTGCAAGCTGAACATCTTCGTGTTTTAGACCATTGGTCGGTCAGAATAAGACTTTTGGAGATGTCATTTTGGGCTCTGGGAAATTTTTCACTAATTTGTGACATTTTGTAAAAACAAAAAGACAATTGACCTATCAACTGAGAAAAACATCAGCAGATCAATCAAAATAGTTGTCACTTGAAGCTCTGACCTACGACACACGGGAATCCGTGCTGCCGTTTAGACGCCTCTCCCGTCACGGCAAGAGAAACGTCTTCAAGTCTGAATAATTTGAAGGACAGTTTTTATTGAGCTTTCTCACGAATAATATCAGTGTCAGTTGAACTATAGGACGGACTTTAATTTCACAAGCAATGAATAAAGCCGGTGACGAGGTAGTAAATTAAAAAGTAGGTAAATCAATCACCTCTAGACTATTGATTATTGGCAGCTGAAATTCCAACGTTCTTTGAAAACCTTTTTCTCAGTGAAAATCACTTCGACGTGCTCGTCCTCCACTGGTCCCTCCATTAGGGCAGAATGATCTCGAGCCACCGCCTGAGGGACGTGGAGCAGCAGCGCCTCCTGCTGGACGGGGACGAGATGGTGGTGGAGAGGAGTTCCCGCGGCGAGGCTAAGCAGCTCTGGTTCATCCGGGACTGCTGCGGCATGGTGTGTGCCTTCATCACCTGGTGCCTGGTCTTCTTCGCCGACTTTGTGGTCACCTTCGTCATGCTGCTTCCCTCCAGGAGCTTCTGGTACGCCGTGATCAACGGGGTGGTCTTCAACAGCCTGGCCGTGCTGGCGCTGGCCTCCCACCTCCGCACCATGCTGACCGACCCGGTGAGGCGGCTGGTTTTTTTCTTGTTTGTTTGATAAAGAAAATAGAAACACTAAGTTTCAACCACACCGTGAGATGTTTACTGTCCCCTCTGTTCGTCCTCCGCTTCCTCCTCCCTCTCCTCAGGGAGCCGTTCCTAAAGGAAACGCCACTAAGAAATACGTGGAGAGTCTGCAGCTGAAGCCAGGCGAGGTCCTCTACAAATGTCCAAAGTGCTGCAGCATCAAACCCGAGAGGGCTCATCACTGCAGGTCAGAAGGGTTCATACTACCTGGATTGTGGCGTCGAGTCCCTCCAGTTGTCTGATAGATAAATCAAGAGTTTGCCTCAGACTATGCACAGGGTCTTTTCCTCCTAATTTGTCCTATGGACGCCTTTCCAGCGCACCTGTCCCCTGGCTTCCACAAGAAGGGCAACTTTTGTATTGTTTGTAAAGTCACCAGCACAATAACAAATTAGAGATGATTTAAAAGTTGTTCAACATATTGTCGGCATATTTATATTTGAATCATAGATGTATTTATTTAGTCCATTCAACGACTACTGATCTATTTATTTTATTAATAGATCGCAATAATCTTTTTTTCTTTTCGCGTTTTTGCGTTTCTTGGACAGTTGGTGGTGAAGAAGCAGAAGGCGCTTCATTCGTCGGTTTATTTCACAGGGACATTAATACACGCTGCTGTAGATGGGCCACAGTTCGCCAAGAGGCTGTTTTCCATCTGTAGGTCCTGGACAGATGTTAAATAGTCAGCCCAAAAACAAAAATAAGAACTTAAGATTAAAATAATAGTTACTGAGATAATTTACAACCATGCAGAGCAGTAACAACAGGAAAAGAGATTATTAATGTTGGTAGAATTACATTTTCAGGTACTATTTAAAACACGGGTACAAGACATACACATCAATGTAATGGGGATTATTAGTGTTAAGAGTAATATGGACTAAATAAGACAACACTGATAATAATAATAACTTTATCTTCATAGCACTTTTTAAAACAAAGTCAACAAAGTTCTTAAAAGGATTCAAATCAGAAAACGGTGTTAAAAACCAAAACAATGGGAAAAATCCCTACACGGATATAAAATCAGTACAGAAATGAACGAATGTCAACAGTTTGGCTGTAGTGCCGACAAAGATAAGATTTATAAATGAGCCCAGAAAGTAAATAATGCCGCCATGTTCTTCTTCTACAGTATCTGTAAGCGCTGCATCCGCAAGATGGACCACCACTGTCCCTGGGTCAACAACTGTGTCGGGGAGAAGAACCAGCGTTTCTTCGTCCTCTTCACTGTGAGTCCACTTTCTGTCCAGCTCTTTCTCCGGAGTCACTTCCAAAAAAAAATGGATACTTTGGAAAACCGGATACGTTTTGGTAAAGTAGAACGGCCCGCATTCAGATTTACAGAGGATTTAAGGCTCTCATCTGCCACACGGATGCAGATTTTCTGTGAGGTCAGCAGTTTAGAATCAGATCACGGACGTTACAGGCGGGAAACAGCACTGAGGTGAGGACGAGGACGCCAGCTTATGAAGCCAACGTTGATGATGAAGAGAAGCAGCAGAGTGTAAATTTGAGGGATGGCAGATTCTGTTGTTGTTTTTATTGCATCGTGGAGTAACTCTCAACTTTTTCTTTTGATTTGAATGTTCAATCCCCCGACTTGCCGACCTAAACTCTTGGAGGCCGGTGACTCTTCTCCGACGGATTAAAGAAGCAACATCGGTGACGAATCCGTGTGTGAATAGACCGTGACTGTTTGCAGTGCTGCCGCAGCGTTTGTACTAATAGTTAGAAAAGTGTCCAGAGCTTCGACGTTGCTACTTTTTACTGATTCACAATTGTTTCTCTGCTTTTAACAAAATACAGCATCACTCTGATTCGTGTAAAATGCAACTGTGGATGCGACGGTAGAGCTGGAAATAATGCACTAATAATAATAATAATAATTATCATAATCACCATAATAATAGTCAACTATTTTGCTAATCACTTACCTGGTTATAAAAATGTGAAAAAGTCCCCGAGGGTCCAGCCTGTCATTGGTGAGGATTGGCTGCTTTTCGTTTTCCACTGTTTTCTGGCATTTAATAGACAAAACGATGAATTGATGAATTGATCAAAACAATCAGAAGATTCATCTACAGTGTAATCAGAACGACTGAAACCATGAAACAGTTTGCTGCCATAGTTCAGCAAATTTGACCTCAAGGCGAACGCTCCGCATGAATTTATTTTGCTGCTACGAGCAGATTTACTGAAAGTGGTGATTTACATTCCAAGAGCTAAATCTGGTGCAAAATGTTTCGGCCGTAGATGCAGCTTTGCGGCCCTGCCTTCAGACTGCTGGCCCTCTAGAGCGCCCATAGTGTTGCTTCTTCTAACCAGCGGCTTTGTTTTAGTTTCTCCAGACCTTCATCCTTTCAGCAGCGGTGGCCGCACGAGACCCCTTAGTGACAGAGAGCACATGACCGTGAAAACTTTCTCTGGGAATCCGTGAGAAACGGTCGAACAGGCTTCCCAAGCTGATCCGTAGAAGCACAAAGAAAAAACGAGGGGAGCTGTCGAAGGCAGAAAAGTGAGAAAACGCTCTGCTGGAAACACGTCGCAATCCGGAGCAGCTGCCAGTCCAAGCCTTTTTTTGTCTTCTTCGTTTCTGTTCAGTGCACGTACTTGTGCAGATATTTTGCACGATAAAATTTCTTACTTTTCCGCATTCAACAGCCTCCTCCTCTGTTTTTTCTTTGCATCTAATCTCTCTGTCACGTATTTTGGTAAATGTAGCCCCACGGCACCGCGACGGGCTGAAAGCGATGAAAGAATATGTATTTTCTAGTCCCGTTAGACGCCTCAGACTCTGAGATGCTAGAACACCGACAGCAAGGAGGTCGAATAAATGTTCCTCTGTCCACAGATGTACATCGCTGTGATCTCCAGTCACGCTCTGGCTCTCAGCGGATACCAGTTCATCACCTGCATCCGAGTCCAGTGGAGAGGTGACCACCTTTATCTCCTTCTGCTTTTTTTCCTCTTTCCCTTCTAAGGACAGAGGGTGTCTACGGACTGTAGAGCAACTTGGGGCGAACTTGTCATCTGTGACATTGGGGGCTGCATAAATCCAGTCTGACCAGGAGTCTCCCAGAGCTGTTACAGCAGCCGGCGCTATAATGGTTTTGTTCTGTCTTTGCCCAGAGTGCAGTGACTTCTCTCCTCCGGTGACGATGATGCTGATGATCTTCCTCTGCATGGAAGGCCTCCTCTTCCTCACCTTCACCGCCGTCATGTTCTGCACCCAGCTCCACTCCATCTGCAACGACGAGACGGTGAGGAACTCAACATTGTGTTTCAGCGCGTGGGCGAGGTTATTCGAAGGAGGTTGTCTGCACCAGTTCGTAATGAGGAGCTGTCGGTGTCTAATGTTGCTCTTCTGTGTATAATATCTGTGTTTAAGACGGTTTACAACATGACCGGTGCTGAAATTGGAAAACGGTGTGTCGGCAGATATTTATTGTTTTCACAAAACTGCACATGACCATTTTAGCGCCAGTTAAGAAAAAAGGTTTGGCTGCATCAGAACTAAATAGATTGAAAGAGAAACGAACCTGTCAGGTGGAAGAAGAAGCTTAACAGTGTTTTTGTATTTGCTTTCAAGTGTTTGGCTCAGTTTTCAAGGACAGCGCGGTTACGTCCTCCACTGATTATCTTCTTACAGCACGAGCAGCCAAACGAGCCAGGCAAACCAAAAAGTAGCCCCCTGATGACTTCGACTTCCTGAGTCTGTCAGCCCTGCAGATCGTAGTGATTCTCCAGATTCCAGCATATCTGCCATGCGCTGATATCAATAACACAGTTGTAATTAGGTTGTGTGTCTTCACCTGTTAGGAGATTGAGCGTCTGAAGAACGAGAAGCCGACGTGGGAGCGTCAGACTCGCTGGGCGGGGCTAAGGTCGGTGTTTGGAGGTCAGCCCTCTCTGCTGTGGATGAGCCCCTTCGCTGGACTCAAACTACCAACCTTTCTCCCCAAACGCAGCTGGAGGGGCGGGCCAGAGTTCTCAGTCTGACAGGCTGTCGTTCAAACACCCCAGGAGGGGAGGACTCCTCCCGGTGGTGGCGAGTCGAAACGAACCACGGTGGTGACGTTTCGAGGCAGCGAGGGACCTGTGGGGCGCTCAACTCCTCAGGAGTTTTTTTTGGTTTTTACCTGGAGGCTGTTTCTGAGCCAGAGGAACCAGGATCGGTGTCCCTGAGCAAGTCGCTGTTGTCCTCTGACCTTCCTGCGGAGAATAACATGGGGGGAGAATCTTTACAAGTATTCCCTCCACACAGATCGGTCGCATTTGCTCTGACTGCAGATGTGACCGGTTCAGACTCAGATTCACAATGTTTTTTAAATTCACTCATTAAGATGCTGGATCTTCTTAGAGCAGGTTTGATTACAGAAATTCTTATTTGACTAATAATCATGAATTTGTTTTTGCCAAATTGCAGGGAACCACCCTTCTAAAGAATGTTTTTGTGTGTGTGTGTGCGTGTGTGTGTGTGTGTGTGTGTGTGTGTGTGTGTGTGTGTGTGTGTGTGTGTGTGTGTGTGTGTGTGGAAGTTAATCTGCACCGCGTGCATCAACACTAAAGCTGAAAATCACAATGAAATGAAATACCATAAAAATATTATGATTTTTTCCTTTCTGTTTATTTCAGATGCATCTATTTAAGAAGCATGAAACAGTGTCTTTAACGGCTGCTTTAAAAGCCCTGTCAATAACGCTACACTCAGATGTTTTCAAACTATTCCACACCTTCCTTTAAATCAAAACTTCTTTCTCGTCTTATTCTCATTTAGTTTTCCACTGTGGACTTAGTTCATGCACCCTAATGTCACCCACAAGTAAAAAGAACTTCATCCCCGAGTGAGAAGTTTAGTCTGTCGGAAATTAGCAGAAAACGCTCCTGCCTCGGCAATTATTGGGCTTATAAAGGCTAAAAAAAATGCTGGTTTAAACAAAACAACGAAAATGAAGTTTTGAGGCCTCTCATTAAATTGGCAGCCATGATGTGTATCACACTGACGAGTTTGTTTTTATTAGTCGCTGCACAGGTGGCAGCGTCAGTCATTTGATCCACCACTTTGGTCCAGACCGGGTCGATCGATTGGGTCGTTCACGTTCCCCTCAGGATGAACCGTGATAACTTTGGTGACCCTCTGACATTTCCTCTGGCGCCATCATCACGTCAACATTTGTATTTCAGCCTCATCATCAGCCTCACCATCAGCCTCAGCTGCACCGTTTGTTTAGTGCCAGTTAGTAAATGTTAGCATGCTAAACTGCTAATCTGAGACAGTGAACGTGGTAAACATCATACCTGCTTAAATCTCAGCATGTTAGCATTTTCCCCGTGAGCTTGTTAGCATGCTGATGTTAGCCTTTTGCTCGGCCTCTCAGAGCTGCCAGCATGGCTGTAGACGCTTTGTCCTGTTTTATTTTCCTTTGACTTGATTTCCGAAACACATTTAACCTCCAAATTCAGGCACTATAATTCTTCAGACGCACAGGAGTGTTCCGCCTGTGGAGAAAAGGCAGATTCTGCATGTAACACGTACAGAATGAAAAAAATTCCAAATGCAAGGAAACTGCTGAATGCTACACATTCCCTAAAATCACCTGCACATGCCACTGAAGAACAAATCTGTTCACGTGAGTGGTTCTTCCCTGAGGCCCGGTGTTCGAGATGACAAGATTGAACCGTGTGTGTTGTGTGTTTTTATATCAAGCCTCTCCAAGCTGTGGTTTGACGGTTATAGAAAACAGAAGATTGTTAGTGATGAATATGTTTTTTTGTTTTTTTTACCTCAGTACAATCAGTTTCAAGACACACTGACCCCTCAGGACTGGACATCTTTTCCTTCAACACCTCTCAACAAGATGAACTGCACAGGACAAAGAGCTGATTTCAAAGCGTTTCTCTCTGGTTATTTCATGCTGCCTCTTCCTCCTGCTCAGGGGAGTTTTATTTAGTGATTATTATCCTCCACAACAACAACAACCACTTGTTGTTGCTCTTGTTTTTACCTCTTCGAATGAAATAAGGTCATGGGAAAAAGTCTTGAATGATGACAAAACGGTTTAAAGCTTTTAAAAGTGTTGAAGAAATGAGAGCAGTAGTCTTGTACGTGATTATCGGCAAGTACAAAAGAGATCTATAAGCCTAGATTTAAACCTGATGAGACTTGCCGGCAACCTCGAAAAAGTTTTGAAAAAAAACTGGGACTAGAATCTGACTTTTCAAAGAATGTACCTGAGTTGGAAAGATTGTACATTTGTTTTATGAGATTACAGAGCCTTTTATATGTTGAATTTTTCTTTCCCCACTTTTCAGGCATTTAATAAACCAAGTTCATCCCTAAGTCTTTAAAGCGTCTCTTGGTCCAGACTGAAATGAAACAATTGAACGGATTGCTATGAAATTTTGTCCAGACATTCATGGTCCCCAGTGGAAGAATCCTGCTGACTTTCGTGACGCCCTGACTTTGCCTGCAGTGGAGCCGCTATGAGTTTGATATTTGTGTTTTTCATTCTAGTATCTCAACAGCTTCTGGATGGATTGCTGTGAAATGTGGTTCAGAGGTTCACGTTCCCCTCAGGATGAACCGTTATAACTTTGGTGATCCTCTGACTTTTCATCTAGCGCCATCATCAGGTCAACATTTTAATCTGTCCGGTACTTTGGTTTATGACCAAATACCTGCAGAGCTAATGACATTACCATTTGTAATTTTCAGGATCTCCTACCCGTAGTCTTAACTGGTCAAGATCACCAGTCGTTATTTAGGGAGCCTCTTCCTCATCAGACTGACAGAAATTCTTGGGCCTTTTGTGACTTTGCTTCAGACCTCGCTTTGCTTCCGTCCTTCAGTCCTTCTGCGACGTGGACGGTTATTTCTCTCTATCGGCGCCGACTCCACCTGTGAAGGGAGCCCAGTTTCCCACTGACGGAGGCAAGACTTTGGTTCCAGTTAATCATTTCTGATCTTTCCACGCTGCAACACACACACACTCTGCCTACACCTCTCATTTTCATCAGACATGTTGTCTAGGATTCCCTGCTGGTTCCTTGTTCTTTTGTTGGGGGGTCCGGTCCAGGGCGGGCCCATGACGAGCCCCCACCCCAGCATGACGGACCAGGAGCTGTTCTGGGGCGCCGACCAGTACGACTTCTCCGTGGTGCTTCCGGCTGCTGGGTTGGAGTGTTTCTGGCACTTCGCTCACCGTGGAGAGAGATTCTACCTGAGCTTCATGGTGAGATGAAACGCTGAGGCCTCCACGCGTCTTTCTCCGCAACATGGGCAGATCTTTAGTTCACGTTTCATTTTTCATTTTCATTTCAGAGCCCCTGAAAAAGTGGTTTGATGGCGAAATGTTTCTCTCTAACATTAAATGTCCATTCCGAAGTGTTTCCCACCCAGTCAGGGAGAACGACACAGAAAAAACAAAAAAGAGAAATGATCCAAACTGCGAAATTCATTTTGTTCATGTAGAATCCAATGTAATTGGATTTCAGTAAATTTCAACTTTAGTAAAGTTTCAGGCCCCTTTGAAGTTCACATATAGTAAGTTTTTATAGGATATAGCAGAGTTTTACATATACTGACATACAATAAGTTATTTTTACATGTAATATAGTAGCATATTTGTATGAAGAATACCAGTTTCTGTATATAGTAGTTTATATATTGTCACATTATGTTAAGTCATTATCGTATGTGATAACAAGGAAAAGTCTTTTTGAGGTTAAACAAGTTCTCTCTGCGTCTGTAATGAAAAGGGCTTAAATCTGAATCGGTATGCTGTGAAGATGTTTTATGTACACATAGTAATAAAACGTTTGTTTTTTTATCCCTTTACTAAATTACTTTATATTGAACAAGTCTTTGGGTCCTGTTTTCCTGAATTGTAATCGCATGCGAGAGCCACAATTGCAGCCCTAACATTCTGACGCTTTTGCATTTCTTGCGGACATGATAATGTGGCGTAAACATAGAAAATCGCCAAAAGGGAAGATCATGGGGTCACTGAAATGAAGAAGGATTCAAAGAATGTGCTCACCACATTTCATACCAATTTTGGCTTTAGATTTTTACATTTCTGTTTCTGGGAATTTTGGCCCTGATGGCAGCACTAGACCAAAGATCAGGGGGTCAGTATAACCGATGGTCAAGTTTTCCATCCAAGTTTCGTAAAGTCTGCAAAAGAACACGTGAATTGCAGTAATGTCTGACACACAGCTGGTGGAGCCGATTCTCCAGGCGCTGCCTTTAAACCACCACAGAAGAAGAGGACAGATCATGTTCTCCATGTGGAGAACGTGATGGAATCTGACGTTTCTGTCGGTTCCGTGTTAATGTGAGGAAGGTTCCAGTCTCCTCGCGGCTCCTCTCAGATCTGATGGTTCCCTCTCTTCACTGGAGGCGACGAGTGACCTTTGAGTCGCATGATTCGTGTACGTCAGCGTTTATTCACTGAGACTGTTTCTATTGCACTCTGTCACATTTCCATCTCAGCTAAGTGTAAAAGAAATTGTGAAATTTCACTCATCGGGGTTCATGAATGTTTACAGTGAATTTCATGTCACTGTGTCGGATGCTGTAGCACATGGACATTTTCCTGGGACAGAGCTGACAGGATTACGCTGTGTCACGTCATCAAACCTTGTGTCTCAACCCCAAAGTCTGCGGTGTATGAACGTGTATCTAACTCTCTCTCTCTGCTCTTGCCGTCTGTCTGATTTTCTACATGTCTGTTTTCTGTCTGTAGGTCCAGTGGGTGACGGGCGTGGGCCATGACAGACACCTGTCAGTCACCGTCAACGCTCCCAGCGGTCTGTTAGTGTCGACTGTCGATGACGCGAAGGGTCAGATCGACTTTGAGGCTGAGGAAACAGGTTGTCTGTCTGTCTGTCTCTCTGCCTGTCCGTCTGTCTGTCTGTCTGTCTGTCTCTCTGTCTGTCTCTCTGCCTGTCTGTCTGTCTGTCCGTCCGACGCAAACTACTTCAGTTTTATTTTTCCGCTTCCAATCTCCTTAATTGTTTTAACGAGTGTGAGGAAAACTGTCACCAAAAGACGAATAAAACTAAAAAATGGTCGATTTGCAGGCAGCTTAAGCTGGATGCCAGAATGTTTGTGCTGGTTTAGTTTGACTGCTAATGACAGGAGTGAGAGTGGGTGAGACAGTTGAGCACGGCCTGCCTCCCGTTATTAAGCAAGAACTGCGAATTACTAACCTTCAGCTCTCCAGTTTGACCTGTAGAAAAGAGGTGGTAGATGTTCTTGAGTGAACTGCACTGAGACTAAGAAGGACCTGTAAATTCTGAAAATTGGTGATATTACCCTTTAATATATCTGTTTGCTTATTTGTATCAATCTTTCCTTCAAGCTTTTTATCAATCGCTGTTGTTTTTTTTTGTTTTTTTTTTCCCCACCGGGGTCAGAGAGCGTCTATACTGTGTGTACATACATGTATATTCTCGCTGGTGTGTCCCGTCCAGGTTTCCATCAGATGTGTTTCAGCAACTTCCACAACCGCTTCGGCACCATGCAGGTCTTCCTCAGCTTTGGTGTTTACTACGACGGCCACCAAGACCTCGCCGCGAGCAAAGACGAGGAGAAGAAGAAGAAGGAGGAGGTCAGAAAAGACCTTAACAACACGCTGAGCGTCATAGAGGTAACGCACGGCTTCCTGTCGATGACCGGATAGCGATTACAGTTGTTGTAAGGGCAGTAGTGCCCACCAAGGGGTGTCGTAGTGGGGGGAACAGTGGAACTACGACGTCATTTTAAAACCTGACCTCATTAGCACAACAACTTTCACCGCCGGCTGAATAAGTATTTTGACAGATTATTTCTTGTATCTAAAACAATATGAGCTCTTGTGAGGCAGCGCTACCGTAAACTAGTCTGTGTCATTGTGCAATGTTATTTAAATAATTACCATTCTGAGATGCCTGTAATACTTAATAATAACTTTTGGTCTCGGTCGTGTCAGCGACAACGCCGTCACTATACTGACGAAGTGACACCGTTGTATTAGCTGTCACTATGTCCGTATTTCAATCGTAGCAGTAACAGTGGCAACAGTCGAGGCGAATGAAGACAGTAGTGAAGGTAGCGGCAGATCTGTGTGTTCTGCTGTTGCAGGACGCGACTCACAAAGTGGAGAACTACGTCTTCCACATCTTCCGCCACTACAGCTTCGCTCGCATGAGGAGGAGCGCCGACTACTACCTGCTGCTGTCCAACTCGCAGTACGTCACCTGGTGGTCCACGGCCCTCAGCCTCCTCGTCGTCACCTCCGGGTATCTGCAGCTCCTCTTCCTCAAAAGGCTCTTCATCAGCAAGACCTGCACCGAGGACGAGAGGCCTCGCTGCTGACAGACTCGGCGTCCTTTGCACGCAGGATGTTTAGTCCAGCAGAAAGAAGCCGGGGTGAAGCCAGCACCTACGGATCTGAATCCAAAAAACATCCAGATCTGTCTGTATGTATCTATGGTGGACCCGGAGCCACAAATGATACTAAAAGGCTGCAGTGGCCATTTTTCTTCCTGGTATTCTATTTGTGTCCTTGTATTTCTTCAAGCAATATAAATAAACATTGCTATTAGATGATCGTGTGAACAGTTTGCGATGTTTTCCCTCAGACCATTAAAATCAGGCTTAAGTGCTGCCATGTCCAGTTCAGCTGAAGGCAGGAAAATCCATCTGTTGTCAGTGGTGGAGAGGTTGAAGTCTGTCCACGAATCTGTCTTTTGACTCCAGGTATTTTATTCTGTTTTCCTGGTCTTGCTGGCTCAGAACTGTAAGGTTTGGAGTTGTCCGTGTCTCAACCTCCTTGCTCCTGGCGTGATGGGATAGCTGTACCTTCTCAGTGGAGTCGGTGACCCTCTCCAAGGCTGCAGTCTGCAGATGTGATGACGCTTTCTGGCGTAAACAGTCCACCTTTTCATTCAGACCTTCAACGGTGAAACGGTCCCGTCCCACTCTCTCATTCAACAGCCGGTCCTGCGCGTTCCCTGGGATCGTTTCAGCTCTGTGGCCTTTCACCGTGGAACCTAGTCGTGGCCTGTTTGGTATGAGTCTGTGTTGTCGGCGCCTCGGGTTGAACTTCAGGCGGTTTCTGTAGTCTGAAACTTTCCCGGTTGTCCTTTCAGTTCCAGGTTTCTGTAGTCTGGAACTTTCCCGGTTCTCCTTTCATGCTCACGTGCCCCTCTGAGTGTGTCCTCGCCAAGACGTCTGCAAAGATTCTCAGTCCTCCGGGTCGTGGTTAATCCAAGGAGAGTTGAATCGAGGGCAGCTGGACTTCAATAAATGTGCTAACTCATGTTCCAGCTCTGCTTTTGGTTAGAAACCAGACACCTGTTGGCTAACGGGTGAGCAAAGATCGCTGCTTCTTTAGCGTTCGCGTACTGCGTCGCCCATGAGTGCCGGTGAACAAAATGAGATTCTCCCTGGCAAAGGATCATGAACCACGCGTGATAGCTGCGTGTTTTTATGGCTCTGATACTTTTGAAGGTTTCATATCATACCGTTGGTCTCGTTTTAAATGCATCGACAGAGACTGCTCTTTTATTTAGCGGTTCCCTCTTTCCTGATCTTGTGTTTCTTTTTACTTTTACTTTTACTTTTTACTCCGGAGCAACTGTGACCCGCCTGACTGGTTTTTCTAAATACCTTCTTCCCGTACACGAGCGACCAAAGTAGAACAGTGGATAGTTTTGGTTCACTGCTTATCTGCAGTGATATGTTATCATGTGTGCGTTATGGTGACTCCTCGAGTCAACAGGACAAAGCAGACTGCAGCCATTACTTAGTCTTCAGGGTTCCTGCTGCAGGGTATTTCTGCTCCTTTTCCCATCAGAGTACAAGTTTAAAGGGCCTATAAAGAGTATTAACCCTGCACTTAACTGGGACTTTTTCAGGTTTTGTTGTGTTATGCGTTAAAGTTTAAGTTTTGTTAATGGACAGTGTTTCTCAACGATTATAACTTCTCTTATGAAGATAAATTTTATATTATTCCAGCTGAGTTATACAGCAGCCTCCACTTACGGGAGGAATTATCATCTCGACAAATGCATTAATTGACACTTATATCTACTCATAACCACATTGCAGTCTGTTGCAAACAGCCTTATGGATGCTTATCAAGACCAGAGATTCCAGTCTAAGCGATGACCTGCTGAAACAGGTATCGAAAACGGACGATGCACTGTGACGGTGACAATACGTCAAAGATGCTACAGATGCCAAAGAGGGAGGGGAAGAGGACGAAAGCACAGCGATAGTTTCTTCGGTCCGAGCAGCTGCATCCAACAGGACACTTACATCGACGTCTGCCCCCAGGTAAACTTTCTTTTCAAGTTTGAGATTATTCAGAAAAGGACTGTATAAATCATGGTTTTGTATTGTAGTAGAATTAAGACTGTCTCTGTCGGCCTCTATGCCACAAACACTTTGTGGTAAGTTTACCTGACAAGTGTTTATGTCGCAGCTGCCATCACCTTCAACCCTGACGCCGTGCACAAAGCTTTTTCCTCCCTGAGACACATCTTGTCGAACCCTTCAGTCTTCATATTACTCTGAGCACAAGGAGAAAAAGCATTTTATCAATTTTCTTAACGTAGGAAATGACTCCTACTCTGCAGGATCGATACGAAAATAAGTTATTTTAACCTTTTACCGATTTTAATCCTGTGTCATGTTTCAATTCAATTCAATTCAGTTCAGTTTTATTTATATAGCACTAAATAATGCCATAGATTATCTCCAGGCACTTTCCAGAGTAAGGTCAGGACCTTAAAATATTACAGAGAGAAACTCAGCAGTTCCCAACAGTTTCATCCACCTCACTTCGTTGGATACACTATCTGAAATTCTGTATAGTTAGTTTTATTTTTTGGCTTTATGGTTGCGTGTGTTCATGCTTTACGTTAGTTTGAATCTGCGTGCTTTCGTTTGCATAAGTTGAGCCCGGTTAAACTTTTTTGCCGACGACCCTCCGTTGTTTTGCCGCGGACGCCAGTGCCGCCGCCCCGCTGCACTGCCAGACTGGCTCCGTGCAAAAGAATGCGAGGGCCGCGTCTCGTCACGTCAGGGCTGCTGCCCGCCTGAACGCATCGCCTCTTTTCTTCTGAAAGTGTTACCTGCTTTTCGTTCACATGCCCGCGTATCAAGAAAAACTTTCAGTGTGTGGACACAAGGGTGAAGGTGTAGATCTGCAAGTACAGTGGACAAATCACCACCTTCCTTTCTAAAATCCAATTTAGTATTTTAGATTGGCATCATATTTTAATTGATATACATCAAATGTAAAACCACACCTGACCCCACTGGGCCTATTCCTGTGGAATGTGACCGGTGCTCTCTGACAGCCACTTTTGGGAAGTCAGAAAGATTTCGAGAGAACCTGGCAACTTCCTGCTCTTACAGGAGAGTGGTTTAAGTCACCATTTGACTTCCTGATCACGTTGTCTGGCGGTTTGATTTATAGTCTGTATCCTGCTCCTCCAGCTCTTCACTGAAGATGAACTGTAGGTCAATACAAAGAGAAACATTCAACCCAAAGACACATTTCCTCAAAACCCGATCTAACGTGCTGTATTTGGTATCTTTGGACACTTTGGCATCTCCATCCGTGGGTTTGAACGATGCTTGGCTGCACAGCATGAGTTTCTAATGACTGAGCCACTGACGGGATAATGTCATTGTGTCTATCTAGTTAAATAGAACAGTTTTGGAAATGGTTGAAAGAGGACAGAATTAACTATCTTGTGTAGAAATGGAGATAAAACCTGTTTACAGATTCACCGGTTAAGATGAAATGTTGTATTTTGTAAAAACATGTTGGAGAGATGATTGTATCCATAATATCTGAGATATATTTTATTTTATTTTTTTATTTTGATATTTTTGTTTATTTTATACTATTTGACTTATATTTGTCTTGTAAAGTCTAAAGACTGGAATTATAAAGATGATAAAAAGAAACCATAAATAACCTGGTGAGGACCAGATAGCTGAGAACGTTTGGGGGAAAAGTCGAGCGACTTTTCGAGTGCTTGGAAAAGTGTTTGTGTTTCTGAGACTTGCTTTCTGTCAGTTTCACTCACCCTCTTTAATTATTACACTTTCCCATAACAAATAATCTGAGAACAGAAATCACATGACCCAAAAAAAAAACAAAAAAAAAAACCATTAGCATCATTAAACTGGTTTACGGTTGTGTTTAGACTCTCACGGCACCTGGTTCAGGTTCAGGAAAGATCCTGGTCTGGAAAAATTCACAGTGACTTCGGGCTCAGCCTGTTTATTTACACTGAAACAAAACCACCATCTTTCCCGAACCGTAACAAAGATCTGAGTGCCGGAACAGAACCATAAAAAATAGCGCAATCATTTTGTGACCTGGCAGATGTGTTGATCAAAAATATTTCCTCATCGTGTCGAAAAACAAAAATGACGATGACGTTACAGGAGTTCCCAGTTAAACTGGTGCTGTCTTAGCTTCTTTGCATGCACTTTCCTGTAAGGTTTACATTGACATATAAGAGAGTTAGTCACTTTTTAATTAATCTCTCCTAATTCTTTCAGTTCGCCTGAGTACATGTAGTTATTTGGTTATTTATCTCAGTTTAGGAAATTTCAGTCTAGTTAACCGTGTTGTAGTTCTGTGCCCCATTTCCGTGGGATTTATTTTTCATATTGATTGATTTACATTTCGTTTCATCCCAAGTCAACTGCCTTTTTGTTTTTGTTTTTTTTTCAGCTTGCCATGGAGCATATTGAGGACATCTTGGGCTTGTGCAGGGGCATCTTCTGGATGGCTGCTGAGGTGAAGGTCAATAAGAGCCGCTGTCGCCGCCTTACAGAAAGAGTAAAAGCCATGGAAGGGCTGGTTGAGAACCTCAAACAAAGAGGGCCAGGCCGGATCTCCGCAAATGTGAACAGAGCCCTTTGGAAACTCTCCATGACTCTGACCACAGCCCACGAGCTGGTGAGGAAGTGCGCCAAGACCAAACTTGTGAACCTGGTGAAGTGCAACAGTGAGTTCAACAGTGTGACCGAAGGTCTGAGAGACACCTACCACGTCCTCGCCGGAGCTCTGCGGCTTGATCAGGGGCACAAGATGCACAGGATGTTCCAAGATTTTGAACTGGGCGACGTTGAGGACGACTGGGATGAGGGACCGGGGCCCTTCGGTGCAGCAGCCCCCAGGTCCGGTGCCGCGGCCCCTTTCCGTTACCCTTTCGCCGCAGCCGCCCCCAGGCCTCAACCCTCCACCGCTGTCTATGCTGCCATGGTGGGGGTGGAAGATGACTGCTTGTATTATGCAGAGGGTTTCTTTCTCAGTCAGTGATCAGGTACCGTATACTGGAGTTTCGTTGGCTGCCCGTTTGTTATTTTACATCAGCATTCATTCAGGTTGTCTTCGACATCCTCACGCATTCTTATCCCCGAGCTAATTTGATCCCAACTTACATTTAGGAAACGCGCATTTGCTTTCACGCAGAGAGCGAGATGGGAAGATCGATTCCGCTCTCGTGTCTGTACATTACTGAGGTGTAAAAACGATATTCTTTCTTACAGGTAGTTATGTGCCGGACTCTTTCTTGGCTGGACTCAGAGGCTTCCTGGAGTTTCTGCTGGTTGCCTGTACAGATTGGTTCAGAGCCAACAAGAACCAACGAGTCCTCCAAATTAAACAACAAAATACATTGGGCTCAGTTGCTCTGTGATAATGCCGATGTAACTTCCTCCTGTCATAATCCTCATGGTCACTAGAGGCTCTGTCACTTCAACGTAAACGGGTGTTGTTTTGGGGAACTTGCTGAAATGATTGATTCTGCTGTTTTTCTTGGGAGGTCAGTTGCAATTAAACAAACAAGATATATGACATTTTATTTAGTGAGCGGATTTTGTTACTGTAACCTTGTACAGAGCCAGGCTAACTGTTTCCCCCTGTTTCCAGTCTTTATGCTAAGCTAAGCTAAACAACTGCCAACTCCAGCTACACATTTACTGTACAGACACGAGAGTGGTATTGAGCTTCTCATCCAACTCTGCGTTCTGTTCGATCGACCGCCCAAAACCCAAGGATATTTAGTTTACTATCACAGAAAACCACAGAAAGAATCACATTCGAGAAGCTGAAACCAGAGAAGTTTGACACTTTCTCCTTAAAAAATGACTCAAAAGGATGAATTACCTCTTAAAATTGTTGCCAAATCATTTTCTGTTGATCAACTAGTCTCTTAATCGACTAATTACAGCAGCTTTAGTAATGAACTACTTCACTAACTCAAGCTCGAACGGCGCCACCATTAATAACTTACTTTTGTTCTACACACAAGATGAAGCCCCAAAGTAAAACCAACCTGATGTTTCTTTTCTCTGCCTGCACTGTGCGTTGCCACCCCTCGCTGAACTGATCGATCGGTGGAACAAACCCCGATCAATAATAATAACGATCTGAACCGTAGAACGATCCTGCCCCCCAGTTGGGGAGCCTGTTTTACAGGGAGACGTGCGTGTAGAGGACAGTAACCTTCAGTAAATCGATTAGATTTTTTCCTTTTACAGGGGCAAACAAACGGCTTGAATCATTAACAGAGAAAAGGCCCGAGTGCTTCTCAACTCACTGAAGACGACAGTGAAGTTTAAGGAGAAGCAGAGAGTCAGCTTCAAGACCTTCTTCGTGTTGGCTCACCCATCATAGATATACTGTGTGTATATATATATATATATATACAGATACAGATACAGATATAGATATTCTTTAAAGGCTTCTAATACCAAAACATATTGTTCCAGTAGTGTTCCGGTGCACAGACCCTCTAAGGGGCAGAGGTAAAAATAAAAAGCGCCTCCTCTCTCGCCTGCAACGTGAGGCTCTGTCTGGGGGATCAGGTACCCACGTGGTACACGGTGTCATGCATCTGTAGGGGGGGGGGGGCCAGTGTGTTGCGACATTAGTGCAGGCCGACGCTGGCAGATGCCCCCTAGAATAAAGAAAGAGAGGGTCTTGTGCCCGCAGATCACACCAGGGCAGCATTTGGGCCACTTGGTGCAGATTTCGTGCCACTCAAAAGCCCATTTCAGGGTCTCTCCAGGTCCTGAAGTCAGCCTCCTCGAAAAAAAAAGGCATTAGAGGGTGTTAAAAAGTCTCGAATGCAATTACAGAACTGTAAGATATTTTCTCTTGTCTGCAATAGGAAATGATATTTTTAGTGGTTCTCTTCCTCCAAACTAACAGCTGGACTGTTGTGACAGTGGATCATGTGACAGGAGGCAGTTCAATCCTTTTTTTTTTGTGGAGTTTCAGTCAGAACCGTCAGACCTGCGGTTAACACTGTCACTGCTGGTGCTGCAGGAGCTGGAAGACCTTCAGCTCATCATAGACAAGTAAAGATTTCAGCAGAAACCTAAGTGAACTGAGTGTTTGTGATATATGTGACATAACAATTCATAATTCCCGGCCGTATTACCCCTTCTGGTTTTCCATTTATGTCGTGATAAAAAGGCATTAAAAAGCCTTAAATTGAATTTGGTGAATCCTGCAGAAACCCTGCACTTTAGCATCTGAAAAAGCTGCAAAACACAACATGTGACATGTTAACCTCTCAAGGTTAAGCTACACATGTTCGCAAACATTTGCATATACAGTCAATACAGAGCAACTTCATCGTCCGATTGGAGTCGTATTTGTATCCACCTGTATTTGTGTCCTCCTTTTACCAACCTCCGCCTGTCTGCAGTTTGGAGCCGGGCAGGTGTCGTACACTGGGTTCATCAGCTTCAGGCCGAAAGACCAAAACAATGAGCTAAAGGAGGCTCAGAGTCTCTGTGGAGCCGAGGCGAACCGCGGCGTCGGGAGACAGTTCTCTACACGTGACACCTCTCACATCACACACAGTCATTTCATTCATGAGTAACATGAAAGGTTAGGCCAAAATTAAGCCACATGCCAGGAAATAAAGTAGTTACAATTAGCTTCACCTTTACAAGCTGCAACATTGAAGTGATGCTTACGACAAATGCATCAATAATTATAATCTTATAAAATATAAGTCATCCTGAAATGGTCCTTTCTGCATAATGAGTACTTTTACTTTTGGTATTTTAATTCAGTTCAAACTTAATATGGACACAGCTCAGGGGAGATCCATAGAACAATAAATTAGAATACAGACTATACAAAATAAATACAGTGAAAACAAGATTTTTGGTATCACATGCTTTTCCTTCAGCAAAAGTTCTGAGTACTTCCTCCACAACTGCCAAAGCGTAGCAACCGCGCAAGACATTTACTCAGTACTAAAGATTCAGCTTCAGAGTGGAACGGCTCCCTGCGCTCAGACAGGTGGAACTGCCCACGCCAGCCTCTCACATACTCGAACTGGAGACGGTTTGCTTAACATAATCATCTAAGGAGGCTGAGGTTTTTAATAACAGAATCAAAATAGTTTGAATGGTGAAACGAGCGATTGTCAACAGAAGTACAGAACTTACAGCATAAATTAACAAAATACTGTCCCCAGCGCTGCAGTAATAAATACTTTGCAAGAAAAAGTTTAGTAAAACACAAGTTCAGTCTTTTATAATCATTCAGCTGAAAGTAAAATGCAGAGATGGAGGCATTTTATGTGCATATTTTTAATCATTGTAATCGTCAAATCTCCGTCTCCTCACTCCTGCGGTTTTAAACCTTCCTGTGTCTATTGCTAATGGTGATGTAACTGAAAGCTTTTAGTTCAGGT
Organism: Xiphias gladius; assembly: GCF_016859285.1. Lineage (NCBI taxonomy): Eukaryota > Metazoa > Chordata > Actinopteri > Istiophoriformes > Xiphiidae > Xiphias > Xiphias gladius. The sequence continues at coordinate 29,701,083 of NC_053407.1, read as the reverse complement.
TGGACCGTCATAAGATTGTTGTTTCATAAGAAATGATATCGGTCGGTTTGGTTTACGCTGTAAACCAACAGATTATTGTTTGCTCTTCACCTGAAGCCCCCGATTTAGCGTTCATCAGCCACATATAAACACATATGTGTAAAACACACTCTAATGTAGTTGGTTGACAACTATAACTCCTCTTGTGGGCAACAAAAACCGGAGGCTGCTGTATAGACAGATAATGAATAATAATTTAGTAAAAGACAGTTTATAATGGTTGAAAAACACTTTCAATTCATAAACTGTCCTCATAGCCTATTAACCATTTAGGAAATGTTAATCTTCTGCTGATAGATGCTGAACAGAAGGACTTCGTCTACAACAGAACCAGTTTATAAAGATTATGACCTGAGTGTTTACACAACGGATTGAAGTCTAAGATTATTTTGTACTTTTCCGTCTGTGGCTCTCAGCCCCGTTGGTCCCCCTGAATTTCTAAATGTTTCAGAACAGCTCAAAATATAGAGTTTATTTTTTAAAACAGCCTCAGTAAGTAAACGCTGAGTGAGGTTCATGAAACGTGATGATAAGATGCAAGATTTCGGTCACACTACGCCGATGACCTTATCAAATGTACGGTCTCGTGACTTGAGTTTGAGGTGGTGGTTAATAATTCTCCTCCGGCCGGTGTCTTGAGAAAGAACAGAAGAACGCGGCGGACTCCTTCGGACTGCGGTCATGCTGCTGGAGGCTCTGCTCGTGGTGCTGAGCTCTCAGGGCGTCTGGGCCAGGAAGTCCGAACCCGCCCTCAGTGAGGGGGACGCCGCTCTGTTCGGGGGCTCGGACAAATATGACTTTGCCGTCGAGGTTCCTGCCGCAGAAAAGGAGTGTTTCTGGCACTTCGCCCACCAGAGCGGGAGCTTCTACCTGATGTACATGGTGAGAGTTTTCACGGTAGACCCGTGGGACCGGGTCTCGTCTTGTCTGCGCACATGGATACGTTCGTAACCCGATGTGCCGTCGTAAAATAACCGCACAGCAGCAGATGTGTCTGTCCGCCCTTGGGCGTGTTGTCCTCAGGCTTATCACGCCGGCTTTCAAGGTGATCCAGGTAGACTTGCAAACATGAGATCGTGACCCTGCCTAAACCAGATAGGAGGTTGCAGTATGCGTACGGTACGCTGTCATTAAAAAAGCTGGCTTCCAGGGTTAAGCCAACTCATTCAATTCAGTTTTATTTATATAGCGCCAGATCATTACAGAGCTCATCTCAAACCTGCAAAAACGCAGCTCCACAGTTAGCGTTGGATCACGAGTTGGAGCTTTCAGGTTGAGCCTCTGCAGCTTCGGTCACTTTGGGATATGAACACCCCTTGACCTGTGGAGGCGCTAGTAGAGAAACGGTAATCAAAACCATGCAAGTCATTGAGAAATTATCAAGATGTAGAGTAAAATAGAAGCAGTGCACCCAAACTAAATTTAAAAAAAATAAGATACATTCATCCAGAAGATTCCGACTTTTAATAGAACAAAAGAGATCCGCATTTAATTCATATTTGGACCATATTTGATCATTTGAACAGTAGAATACATGAACTGCACTTGAGAGAAACTTAAACTTTGACTGACATAATTTATTTGAGTTAAATCCGAGTCTGTTTCACTAAGTACAGGTAAAGTATTTAAGTAGGTTTGAGTGTCTTTGAACTCAATTATCAGAGATTTCGTTGTTGGTTGTCACGTATCCAGCTCTAAATCTTTCAGATTTGTGGAACATATTGTCTGTGGCCCCTCCAGCCGCGTATCGGTGCGATCACACGATAAGCAGTCGGCCGATCGAATCGGTGCTTATCGTGGTTCCAGCTGTTTTCCGGAGACGAGTACTTCGCGTGTGTCTATGAACGCAGGTACAGCGGGTAACGGGGATGGCCCAGGATCGCCGGCTGTTTGTGACGGTCAGCTCGCCGCAGGGCGCTCTCGTGGCTTCGAGGAACGAGGCCGTCGGTCAGGTGAATTTCCAGGCCGAGGTGACAGGTAGGACCGCCTGAGAGGAACCAGCGCCTCAGTCTCCGCAGCGCCGGTTCCTCTCAGGTAACTGCAGGTTCCTCCTGACAGGTTTTTACCGGATGTGTTTTGGGAACCACAACAACCAATTTGGAGGAATCAGGGTCTTTGTGAACTTTGGTGTCATCTACGAAGGATTCCAGGAGTCAAAGGGAGAGAAGGACGAGGGGGAGGAAGTCCTCAACAGCACGCTGACTGGTATTGAGGTATTTGTCTCATTGTCAAATACGGCCTGAGACTTACAGACAGGCAGGGTCTCTTCGGCCTCTCCATCGACAGGAAGAACGTTTCGTTACGAGTACGAGTCTGCGATTTAAGATCCTACTGAAGTGAAAGTACAGAAGTACAAAATCTACTTAAAGTATCAAAAATAAAAGTACTTCATCTAGTTCCAGTGTCACAGTAAAAGTACTTCCTGTAGTCACAGTATTACTGTAAAAGTACTTCATCTAGTTCCAGTGTCACAGTAAAAGTACTTCCTGTAGTCACAGTATTACTGTAAAAGTACTTCATCTAGTTCCAGTGTCACAGTAAAAGTACTTCATCTAGTTCCAGTGTCACAGTAAAAGTACTTCATGTAGTCACAGTATCACAGTAAAAGTACTTCATCTAGTTCCAGTGTCACAGTAAAAGTACTTCATCTAGTTCCAGTGTCACAGTAAAAGTACTTCATGTAGTCACAGTATCACAGTAAAAGTACTTCCTGTAGTTCCAGTGTCACAGTAAAAGTACTTCATCTAGTTCCAGTCTCACGGTAAAAGTACCTCCTGTAGTTCCACTATCACAGTAAAAGTACTTCCTGTAGTTCCACTATCACAGTAAAAGTACTTCCTGTAGTTCCAGTATCACAGTAAAAGTACTTCATCTAGTACCAGTGTCACAGTAAAAGTACTTCATGTAGTCACAGTATCACAGTAAAAGTACTTCCTGTAGTTCCACTATCACAGTAAAAGTACTTCCTGTAGTTCCAGTATTACAGTAAAAGTACTTCATCTAGTTCCACTATCACAGTAAAAGTACTTCATCTAGTTCCACTATTACAGTAAAAGTACCTCATGTAGTTCCAGTATCACAGTAAAAGTACTTCCTGTAGTTCCACTATCACAGTAAAATTTTTACCTCTTTGGGCCTTAAACAGTTATTTAAATGAAACCACCTGAGAAGTTTAGGGGGGAAATGTCTCTGCTGACAACTATCAAACATCCCTGATGTGACAAGAGGCACCAACCAGGCTCAGTCACCAGGCGGCGCATTAAAATACAGGTTTCGTATTTATTTTTATTTAATGTAAAATATAATCTGTGAGGAAACTTTAAACAACAACTGTCAGGTAAATGTAGAGCAGTAGAAAGTGGCGTTTTTTTCTCCTAAAATGTAGTGGAGTAGAAGTGTAAAGTACTGTCTCAGAAAATGGAAATACTCATTTAGAGCACAAGTACCTCAAAACCGTACTCAAGCACAGTACTTGAGTAAATGTACTTAGTTACTTTACACCACAGCGAGGACGAGACAGAGGATTCTTTGGAGGTAAAGAGCCCTTTGTGTTTATCACTGTAAGCAGGAGGTGGATCAGCTTTACTTCATTAGTACTTGAAAGGCGACAGTATAACGGCAGCCGTCAGCTGTGATCCATCACGTAGCGCAACGCAGAGTTACGTGTGATGTCATGCTAATATATGTCACGTGTCTGGCTCAGGTGAGCGTACAGAAGCTCCAGAACCAGATCTTCCACATTTGGCGTCATTACAACTTCGCCCGCATGCGGAAAGGCAAGGATCACTACCTCCTCCTGTCCAACCTCAACTACGTCAGCTGGTGGTCGGCGACCCAAAGCCTGGTCATCCTCCTGTCCGGGTACCTGCAGGTCCTCGTCCTCAAGAGACTCTTCCGCGCAGAACCCGGCAGGCTGAGATGCTGAGAGCAGGACGCGCGCGCGTCCACGCCGCCGCTGTGAACCCCTGCGATGCTTTTCATTGTCTCCCCTCAGATATTTACTGATACTCTTTTGGAAAAGATAAAGATCTTGCACGCTGTCTGCAACATGTCATTAAAGAGCAGTCTTTTGGTTCCTGGATGTTCTTTGTTTGTGTGAAAAACCAACAGATAATCTCCTCTTTATACACGGCACACGACAATAAAACAGTAAAACCTTTCAAATAAAAGTGCAATGGAAACATTTCAAAACCATCAAAAAACAAAATAGCAGCAGAAAACAGGATCTAACGGGTGCGGATCCATATTCTTGTACGGAAAAAATGATCACGACAGACAATAGGAGAAGTTGGTTGCAGCTGTAGAAACTCTCGACAGAGGATGGAACAAATGAGTTCTCGCAACGTTTTAGTTTCCACCTTAACTTCTCTAAACCATCAGCCAGAGGGACGCATTCAGTAGTGCAAGGGTCTGTGAGAATGCTGGAACAAATACGGTGCCGTAACGTCATAAGTTCTTTTTTTTTTTTTAAAGGCACACCGTAGGTGAGTTATGGACATGCATCTATGTACATCCATGTACAGTTCACAGCCGCTCTGCGGTCGCTCGGACAACCCGGAGACCGCCGGGGGCGCCCCGGAGAGGACACATGACTTGCGGTGGCGAGTGATTAGAACAGGGACGCGCTGCGGCAACGTTCGAACGGTCAGTCATTCGGAAACTGAGCGTGCGTTTGCGGTTCCAGCTCGGGGCGGGTGCAGCGTCTACAAAACACAGCGCATCGCAGGAAAATCGCAGCGATCGGCACAACACATTCGGCCCCCAATGTTTGTGCAGTCGCTTCCTGCAGCGCGGTAGTTTATGCAGACTAATGCAGAGCAAATCGCCGTGATGTGCTTGAAGCCAACCCACGTGACCCATGCAACGTTCTGTTTCACTGGTTGCCATTGTTTCGTCCAACTCATTCGCATGGAAGAGGGCAGGCTAAGTGACGAACGCCTCAGGCACCTCTCTGAAACTCCCCCCGCACTATAACCCCCACGAAGGGAGTCGTTACTAAATGAGTTTCTGATATAAATATATCTGGATGAGTAAAATCCTTTAACCTGGTGAGTAGACGCTGGGAGATTCTACTTGTAGGACCGATCAGGGTTTTGCAGGTCTGTCCCAACAGATCAGCCATTTTAACAAGGTCACTAAAACGCGATTTCTGCAGCATTACATCGCTGATACGTGCCTCTACTTGTGTTTCAACTGGCTCCCTCCTGGGCGGCCTAAGAAGACAATGGCAGTTACAGTAATTCAGAAAGCTCCAGCCAGGACTACGGTGAAGACAGAGACGAACACGGCTGCCTCTCATTTTTAATGTTCCCACAAGAACTCTCAGATCTTCCACTGCCTTTTGTTTAGAGGTTCCTAATGTTTGCGACAAGAGCTCCGGGGAGGCTGCTTTGTTTTTACGCCCATAAACTGTGGACCCCCCCTTCTGGCTCTTAGAACAATAAACGCCCTCTGTATTTTTAAAAAGATAATAACCCGTATTTTTAATCTGTCTTGTAATTTGGGGCAGACCAACTTTGTCAATCTTACCCTTCAGTTTACGCTGTTGATTTTGTTGTTAGTGATTTGAATGTTTTACAGTATCACACTGTCGTCTGTTATTGTTTTAATCCTGCATTTTAAAGCACCTTAGGCTGTATCCCTGCTGATGACACACAAATAAAATGATCATATCACTATATGCTGCTTGGAAGCTGGATTGATACATCGGAGGCAACAGAGTAATGCAAATCACCACGAAGCACATTTGATCCAGACGCCCCACAGCCACCATTCCCCAGGGGTCATTTAAATCCGTCTTGGTTTGAAAGCTATTGTGTGCTTCTTTTTTTTTTTAAATGCATTTCCTCTAGAGTCTAAAGGGTCAGGCAGAATGAACGGATACAGGTTTGTCTCACAGTGAGAACTCGCTGCCTTGACACCGTGTCCATTTCCGTCTTTTTCTTAACTGCGCGGCTTTTCTATCCTCCTGATTCGGCCACATTGCGCTGTGATTTCCCCTCAGATTGCCTGAGGCTGATGCATTACCCTGACGTGAAAAGCAGGTTTCACATATGACTGGATGGTTTCTATGTTGTGTGCGTCCCAACAGTGTTGGCACAGCGTCACATATGCCTCAGATGTTTCAGATAAAATACCTGCTAAGTGCAGGGAAGTTACGTCGGTGCTAAAACACAAAATTACTTTCCTTTTCTCAAATGTCCACACTTGGATTCAGAAAGACTGCTTGTCAAGATCCACTCACAGGTAAATCTTTTTGGTTTTTTTGGGTTTTTGGGGTTTTTTTTACCATCTCTAACTTTATAACTTTGCTCTGATATGAGATCGTACATAGTTCTATGAAATCCCATGAGAACTTTTAATGGGCAAAAAAAAAACTGCCCAGTTTTCAGCTTTGTGACAATACATGGATCGGATAATCCAAACGGTCTTCAAATGCTTTATTTTGCTTGAGAAGCAGGGAAATGTTTATTAAATCATAAATGAACATTTAACGGATGGATTCAGTGTTTTTCAAGTCTGTCTTAAAACAATTGTCAGGTGCCCACACGAGCAATGAAACTGGTTTGGCTGTAGTCATTCCTCCTGTTCATGCGGGAAATTAAAAGGTTCTTCCTCGTGCGCTTTCAACGTTATTCGTGGGAGACAAAAGCCACAGTCCTCACTCTGTTTATCTGAAATCAATATGATTTCAGATAAACAGGCGTCTGAAATCGAGGATACCGTTAATAGATCGTCTTTTCAGTACCAAATTTTTCTCCGACAGCATTTCCTTGGTGAATTGAGGTGGAGGGACAGTAACATCCTTTCATCCCCCAGTTTGTCTGAAAATTTCAAAATGTCCACAATTACAAATACATGGATTTCACTGGACAGTGAAGACATATGCTATGGACTGTTTTATAGGACACATATCATATACTGGTTGACTGACATTACACATTTGTACAAGAAATGTGTAAACAAAAAGTCAGCGTTAAATAAGTTGTTAGACGGATGTGACAGGCAGATGTTACTGGAGGATGTGAGAAGGGGGTTGTGCCATAAAGTGAGCTGTTTAGGTTGTTTTTACAAAACTACGGTGACAGGAGAGGGGACCGTGGGTTTGCGGGTAAGCTGACGAGGAAGGTAACATTCGCTGGCATGGCATTCCCGAACCTGAACCGAGTGCCTCGAGAGTCTAAAATGAACCATAAAACAGTTTAATGCTGCTGGAGTCTCGACAAGTGGATATTGTGCCGCAAGATTGGATATTTTTGCAGGAAGAAATACATTGTCTGTAACCATCTTACTGATATGATCAGTATCAGTGTATTTGTGACTTGCCAAACACCTAAATCAACACCATATCCTCGGTAGGTTGATATGCAATGCTATTCTGGTCGCAATTACGTTTTTTACAAAAAGTCTTTGCTGTTGCAGTCGTATTTAAACGAGGTTTCTAGCAGACAGGTTTGGTCTGATGGCTTCCTCTCCAACAAAAGATCTTTGGCTGAGTACAGACACACGAACCAACGATAGACAGGTTTAATAAATCCGTGTGTCAACAAGTTACTGACAGAATCGACAGCTGATGTGACCTGCTGCTGCCGACAACGTTTGGCATTTTAACCGCTGAAGGTGGCGCTCACTGATGCTCGGTACACTGATGTTTGCTAACAGGGAAAGAGAAAGGAGAGATAACGGCTTTGTCGCTGTCAGAGTTCAGTGAATCAACCTCTGTGTCAAAGCTCAGAGTAACTGGCATCGCTGTGTTGAGATCATTTTTCACGTCCACACACTGCGAGACGCTCGCACCTCAGAGCCTGGCTGTCGTAGAGAAGAGCAGCGCTGCAACCGTAGCAGGCTGAGGTGGACCGAGCACAGTAGAGTACAGTAAAGAAAGGACCAGTTTTCAATCCGCTTTACTTTAGCAGATGCTGATCCATTTAAATATGCCCGGATTGGCCCCGACGTGATCCTTATTGGCTCGGGACATATGTTTCGAGACGAGACTCGGACTTGAAAACTTTCTGCTGCCAGCATGAATTCTTAAGGAGATACTCTGCAACAGTGAGTTCTCTTAGGATTTGAGGAGATGATTTCCGACGAGATGGTTTTGTTAATTTCAGCTGAATTCAACTCAGTTAAGTTCAGTCTGGTTAAGTTCACGTCACTGTGGCACCATCCCACTTCATTCCACGCTAACTGCTTCTCTGTCTCTACAGCTGACCATGGATCACATAGAACGTATCTTGTGTGTATGCAACACCATCTACCAGATGGTTGAGAATACGAAGGCCAACAAGGAGCGCTGCCAACGAGTCGCCCAGAGAGTCAAAGCCCTGGAGGAGCTGGTTCTGACCATCAAACAAAGAGGCCCGGGCCAAATCTCCGCCACTGTGGACAAGGCTCTGAAGGAACTCTGCCTCACCCTGGTTTCTGCCAGAGAGGTGATGAGGAAATACTCCCAAACTAAGTCTGTCAAGAGCTTCCTGAGAAGCAGCAGGCATGAAGAACAGTTCTCCAAGGTGAACGAAAGACTCACTGATAACTTCCAGGTCCTGTCCGGGGCTCTGCAGATCGAGCAGGGGAACATACTGTACAAAGTCGCTGAATCTGTTTTAGTAAAGAGACAGGAGCAACCTCTTACTAGTCCCATAGCCCCAGTGCCTCCCCCCACGCCAGTGTCTGGCCCCACAGCCCCCATGCCTCCCCCCACGCCAGTGTCTGGCCCCACAGCCCCCATGCCTCCCCCCATGCCCATTGCCCCTCTACCTGTCCGCATTCCTATGTGTAACCCCACAACTCCCATATCTGTCAACTGCATGTTGCCCCCCAGTCCAGTGTTCGTCCCTGCAGCCTCTATGCCTGTGCGCTGCATCATGTCCCCCATGCAAGTGTCTAACCCCATGAACCCCATGCCTCTTACTAGAGTCGCGGCCTTCTCGAACCCTCTCTCCACCACCATTATCTCCCAGCACGTCCCTGTTACGATGTCCTCCATCGTTATCTCCCCCACCACGGCCCCCATGGCCCCGATGCCTCTCACCAGACCTGTTGCCCCCATGACTATTTTGCCACAAAATACATCCGTTGTAACAAGTTATGTAAAATCTTTTTTGCGTTAAAACAATAGAAACATCCTCTGAGAGGAATTTCTGTGATGTGTGGGGACAGAGGGTAGGAAGGTAGGAATAAGACCGCTCATCATTGCTGCGTATTCAACCACTGTGTATGCGACAGATGTACAAAGTTTATCTGTGAGCACTGCGTGGGCACGGTACTCCCCCCCAGGTCCGGGTACACTTGAAGCAGACTAGTTAAACCAAGTGTTTGTACATGTTCCCAGTGACCCCTCTCTGTGACGGCAGGGTGAAAAGCCTGCCGTCACCGGGAGGGGCAAGACGCAGTGAATCTTGTAAATGGGGATAGCGGTGCACATTTCGTGGCAGGCATTCGTGGTGTCGCTCTCGTCTGTATGGACGAAAAGCGAAGGAAGCGGTTGCTTATAGAGTGGAAAAGGAGGGATTGGGAGAGAATTTCAAATCCTGCCTGTTTTCCTACCAGCTGACCACACCGAGTGTCCCACTTAAATTATTATAGACTCATTCAAGGTTTAAAAAGGTTTTGAAGGATCACTAAATCTATATAAAATCCCAGAGTCGTGATCGCTCTCAATCACGAAAAGAACTTTATTAGTGCTGCTAGAAAACAATGTCTTTCTGAACTCAGTCTATAAAAGAGAAAAACCCTGCATGGTATTGTTTGTATATGTCTTCTGTACCGCCAGTGTTCACACGGGCATTTATTCTGTTTGTATTCAATATGTTTACTATTGATTGTTATCATTATATCATTATAATGTTATTATATATATTTATGAGAAGCACTTTAAATGGCCACGTTTACACAAAATGCAAATTAATATTGTCTTTTTGACAGGTCTGACAGGTGATGCCTCATGAACTGTATGTAAACAGAGCAATAACTTGTTGTTATAACGGGCGACAGAGAGCCGGGTTATTATTAAAGAAGCAACCAGTAATCCCAACACTTGAGCGTAGAGATTCATTCTCGACCAAGGTTCACTGAGAGTTTTTTCTCCACTTATCTGATGCATGTCTGCCCGCTGTACAGGACTGTAAAAACCTATTCGCTTAACTCTTGAATGATTTCTGTCGCACCTGTCAGCGGTGTCATGCTAGAAAGGAATAACAGCATCATATTACATTTCTTTACTTGTTGCCCGGTGCCCCTTCATTCCCATTTCTCCGACCCAGACCATCACCCGGTGACACACTTAGCTTTAGCCTCAGGCTGGTAGCATGATATCATGGATGTAGCCATCAAGTGCATGTTTAAGACCCTTTTGCGCGTTCGTCGTTTTTGTATGAGTCGTCTGTGGATATCGAAAACTCGGCCGTAGCTACTGTTAATCAACTGCCGAGGCAGCTGCCGCAAATAAAATCTGCCCGAGTCATTTCAGTCTACTTCAGTCTTTAGTCAGACCCGTCGTTTAAAAGATTACCCAGACTTTGGAGTGGTAAATCTGCTGCAGCCTGGAGACACGTCACGCTAACATGGAAGCTTGACAGGAGTAGCAAAACTACAAGTCCTCCAAATTAAACTACAAAACACATCTTTGGTCTGTACCCTCCAGAACGACACGTCTAAGCGTTTTCTGATCTGATGCCTCAGTGGTCACTGCCGGCCCGCCCAATAGATCACGTCAAGCCATGACATCTCTCTGACCCAGCCCCCCCCCAGCCCCATGCAGGTCCTGTCAGTGGATGGATTTGATTGGCAACGGGTGCTGCAGAAAACTTTCCAATCACCCGCCAGGACAATAAAGAGGAAAAGTGATTCAGCTGTGTGTGTGATGATGACAAACTAAAGGGAAATGAGAAGCTTTAATCACATGTGGAGTTTTTACCATCGACAGAAGCTACAAAACCACACGCTGATATATAAGACGTTACACCAAATATATGACAAATATACGGTTTAAATCAAAACACTTATATATCGTCTAAACAGAAGAGAAGAAAATCCGATTTAAATCAGCGCCCCACTCCACCTGACGCTGTTGGATAAAGAAGCAGAAAATCTACTCGTAGTGACCAGTCAGTGAATTAAAAATCATGATTTTTCCACTTATTTTGCATAATAATTTATGTAAACATGTACAAAATACTTGAAACTGCAGTGGTAGATGAGCAGCACAATGTGAGGGAGAGAGGAGAGGCGGAATAAAAATAAAATAGGAAGGAAAGCAGAGGTAATATATCGATAATTGATAACTGACTGACAGGTTATTCACACATGATAAACTGTTGTTTACACCAATCTGTTTTGGTCAAACAGGCTTCAGTTGTGTCATTTAAACTGTGTCTGAATTCAAAGGGAACTCGTTTCATTTTAGGAGAAAAGGATTATCTGTGTTATTCATTGTTATTCATGTGTTTTATAAGAGCTCATTGAGTTTATTAGACTTCATTCCAGCGGCACGTGCTGTTTAAATCGCCTGCCGATGAGACACAGTATCCATGGCTTGCATGCCTCTCATCCTATTTATTGAACCCTCTAATAATCAACTAATGAGGCCACGTAGGTAAATCTCAAACTTGCCTATAAACAAACATTGAATTCCGGGCCTCTTGAGGACTGTCAGCATGTTGGGGTTCCTGGTATTTAGTGGCCACACAGAACCCGCCAGCCTAACAGATCGTCAGTGAAGCCCTGAGTCAGGAAGCCTCCAGCCGCCCACGTGCTCTGCAGCTCCGTCACCCTGAAGTGAGTCATGCTTGAGTGAATGAGATAAACGAATTCCTTGTGTTTCAAAGCTGGGGGCGGGGGGCAATAAGTGCCAGAGAAGAACAGGAAGTTGTGAGCAGCAGAGGAACGGGCTGAATTCTACAGCAGCCAGTTTTATTTTCTCCCTGCAGTCACACAACAAATACGCGAGGCGAGACAGGCGTCTTTCATTGATTTCCACTAAGAGGTAAAATAATCTTTTTGTTCTTGAACACCTCTGCCGACAGCTGTTTACGCGTCGCCTGCCTGTTGACTCTGTGAGCAGGTCAGGCTGCTGCAGATTCGGCGTTTAGATGAGCACATGTCATTTCAGCAAAGCTGTGTTGGAATGTTGGTTTGCGGTTTTGCTAAAGAGAAACATGAAACCCGGTGAAATCTGCCACGAAGGCAGGTTATTCCCTCCAGGGCAGGAGAGAATGATAATCACCTCTCTCCTGCTCTTAGTTTCAAACGTTTATTTCATTTCGGAAGAGAGGCTCCTTCAGCATTGGGTTTAAGGTGGAGTTTACCTTCTCGCGTGAATGAATAGACACAGGCTGAGGGACAGAAGGAAGAACAAGCCGTGCAGATGAAACAAAGACAAGTATTTCCCTTCCTAACAAATCTTCTGTACACAGTCTAAGAAGCTCAGGGTTTGCAGAAAAACAAGAACTCAGTACATACTTACATAGTGTACCCTTAAATGGAAATGCAGGAGAGTTGTAGACTGGGGTTTCACAGGATGTGTTGTAAAACCAGTGGTGGAAGAAGTAAGTCCTACATTAGAAATCCTACTCAAGTTACGGCACCGAAGTATTATCAGCAAAATGTACTTAAAGTATCTAAAGTAAAAGTACTCGTTTTAGAGGGAAGTGGTGCATGTGTCTGATTTATTATTATTATTATTATTTAAGACACTTTTAGATGCAAGTGGAGTTGTACAGTTTGATAGTCTAGTCTAGTGGTTCGCAACCTAGGGATCGGGCCCCTCCAAAGGGTCACCAGATAAATCTGAGGGGTCTTGAGATGGTTCATGGGAGAGGAACGAAAAAAAACAGACTTGTGTGTGTGTGTGTGTGTGTGTGTGTGTGTGTGTACGTATATATGCATAGAGTTAAATCAAGAGTTAGCAAATCCAACTAGGTCCAGGGACCTTATATGTTGTTAGCGAGCGAACACCCTGTAACAGTAAATCTGTCTGAACACTATGTGACATCGGGAAAGTTTCACTTCCTGCTGCTGGGTTGAATTTTCTTCGGTGTTTGGTTGTGTGGATGAAACAGCAGGACTGTTTTTGAGGAAACAGCCGGCAGGTCTTTTTCTAGCCTCAGCCTGATGGGCTGCGACTCAATGATAAGTTATGCCGTCAGCAGGAATTATTGATACACTGTCTCCTCGCTCATGTGAAAGCTTAGCTCAGCATCACAGGCCTCCCCGATTGTACTTGGAGGAGCACCCCTTTGGGAAATGGTCTCCGCACATAACTTCACATAACATCAGCTCGGTTCCCCTGAGTGCACTCTACCTAAAGTCATGCCAGCCCAGTTCGATATAGAGCTTGTTCCTCATAATTATACTGAGCCTGGCTGAGTTAGGTTGTAAAAGGAGTTATTTTACAGTTCTCTACTGAAGAAATAATACCAATGAAAACTGTTCAAACACCTAGTTCCAGTCAGGTCGGCAGATGTCCCAGAGTCGCTTGGTCATTGTTTCTAGAAGAACCGCATTGCCTGTGGTGCACCTGAGCTACTAGCACCTCAACTACTAGGAGTTGTCCCGGTGGTGGCGTTACATGATAATATGTGGATGACAGGCTTAACAAACATTAGCACCAATTATTATGATGAGATAATAAGATAAATAAAGGCTGGGATTATTATAAATTTTTCTTACTGTAAGCAAATGCCATAAAAAGACCAAAACCAACATGTGTTAGTCCGTCTCTAAGTGGTTCCTGACTTCCCTACTCTGTCGGTGGCTCTCAGGGGTAGACCTCCCGAGCCCAATAGTTCCTGCTGAACATATAAATCTCAAAAAATGGTCACAAATATATTGTTTCAATTTTAAAAAAAGGCACAGCAGGTAACTGTAGTTTTCAATAAACGTTACTACAACAGGAGGGAAATGGGGCTATTTGTCGGGGCCTATTTCAGTGGCAGATTAATCCACATTTGTTGTTCTAGTTTACAAACCACAGCCAGTCTCAGCTTTGCCAGTTAAGTCAGACTTGCTCAGTATGATTCAATTCAGCTCAGTTTGGTTCAGGTTGTTTCAGTTCAGAAAACTGTCTCACTTAAACTTTAGTGTTTTTGCATTTTAGCTCTGATTTGTTCCGTTTAATCGTTGTAAGCTAACTTCCTCTCTGTCTCTCCAGCCGGTCATGGACTTTGTAGATCCGATCCTGGCCATTGCGTCACAGATCTACTCCCTGGTTGAGAATGTGAAGGCCAATAAAAAGCGCTGCCACCGTGTTTCTCAAAGAGTCAAGGCCCTGGAGGAGCTGGTGAAGTCCATAAAACAGAGGGAGATAGCCCAAGCCACTGCCGACGTAGGAAAAGCCCTAAAGGAACTCTCCATCACTCTGAAATCAGCACAGCAACTCATCAAGAAGTACACCTTGGCCAACTGGATGAAGCGCATCCTGAACTCCAGCAGCCACGGAGACGAGTTCAACAGTGTGAATGAACGCCTCAACGATGCCTTCCAGGTGTTGTCTGGGGCTCTGCAGGTGGAGCAGGGGAACATGCTGTACCACGTGTTTGAACTGGCCTCCAGAGAGAAAGAAGATGAGGTGGACGGGAAGGAGGATGACACAGAACTGAAGAATTGTGAGGGAAACTGATTTTCACTTTGCCTTTGTAGATTAGGTTGATCAAAATCATATGAATCGCCTCGTTGTGTCAGTCTGCGTAGCCTTAAACTTGATCTTGTAATTTCCCTCTTAAAAATGGAGAGTTTCACATTTAATGTTTTTAGGAATTTACATTGGGAGCTTCAGAATAAATAATATGCACTTTTTCCCCAGATGGTGAAAAATGCTAAAATCTTAGCTTAAGCTTAAGTCCCTTGACCACTGCTGGACCTTTTTCAAGAACTCTGGAACCTTTTGAAGAACTTTGAAACTTTATGCCACGTTCACGTCCTATGGGACTGATGGTAGAGATGGGAAAGGTTCCCATGTTTACAGCTTGCAACCATTCATGTCATCTGACCGGTTAGGACGGTTGTATGGTTTCAGAGTTGGTTGTGGGAGGCTTAAAAATACTGTGCAATGACAATATAGCACTATTCATTAAATCTGGGTTTTAATTACCTTGAATGACAGACTTTGGCTGACATGAGCCGTTCATACTTGGTCACAGCCCGAAAGAAATTACGTGGACCCACCACCCTGTGGGCTCACCACCTGCAGGGGTGGACAGCGGGCTGGGGTGTAGTATAAGCCGGGCGGCAGGCTGGTCGGGGGCACGGGGAGGCCGATCCCTGGCATTGCAGACTAGCTCTGAAGCAATGCAACAATCTTTGATTGGCTGGATAGGAGTTTTTCAAGCTTTCATTGGTTAAATGCGTACTTTACAAGAATCTTCCATAAACACCATTTCTGAATACCCTCAACTTCCTCCCAATTTGTCTGTTTGTCACTTCACTCTTGAAGTGGGGCAGCAATGCTAACTTGAATAAGTTCAAAGAACATTTGCTGTACCTGAACCTTGTAATGTCTCTATGTCCGGAACCAAACGGCCTTGGGTCAAAAGCATTTACCAAGTTTTACTCAGTTTCTGACTATTACCAAACCTGACTAAGATAAAGATTGAATTCTGTCAGTGTTTACTAAATTCAGTGAAAGAAGTTTTTTTTTAAATCTGACATTTTGTGGCTTTGAGTCTTTGTAATGTGCTTATACTTACATTCCTTCAAAAGTGTCTACTAAATTGACATCCGGATTATGTGGAAAATCAGAGTGGAGAGGTTTAACAGGATTCAGAGTCTGGTTGCCTTTGTGTCAACTGTGTTTGTCTTTTCCTCAGTGCTCCTGGAGTACATGAAGAGCCAGCAAGAGAAAATGGACGCCATGCAGAGAGAATTTGAACATGTCAAATTCAACGTGGAAAAGGTCGTGGATATGTGTGAGTACACCAAACCACAAGCTTCTGAATCAGTATTGTTATTGCAACTAGTACTAGCAGCTGTAGCAGTAATTAATTCAATGGTATTTTTACAGTCTACAATTCTGTAAAGTATAAATAAATGCTGAGTTATTTTTCGTAAATGAATTTCCTCCCTCGAGATTGACCAGCTGCTGATGGTAGACGCCGTGAGTCTGTTCGCTTGTTGCGTGCTGTGTGGCTTCCTTCTTGGTTTCCACAGCTGTTGTCTCAGAAACCATGTTTGAAGCTCACGTTGTCCGTGACAGAACAAGCTAATGAGTTAAGATGAAACTTCAATTTAGCGGACTTGATAAGGGATTGACTTTCCCATGTCTAAAAACACTCTGCCCCGTCAAACAGTGTACACCCATCTGCTTCAGGGTCTTCATGCAGTTTTGCATCATAGGACTGGCTGAGACTGGCAGTAAATGTACATGATGCACATCCAGTTTCAGCACAGCACAATCCAAAAAAAAAAAATTCCACGTGTAAATACCTTGATCAAATTCTGATGTTTAGATGTATTATAATCTGTAAAAAAAAAAAAAAATTTAACTTTTATTTTCAGTCACTTGAATCCAACATATTCCACTGATAGGATGCAACAGTCTTTCTTACAGTGTGAGAAGGTCTTGTGTCATTACAGACATTAGAGATAAACAAGGTTCGTCCTCTGGGGTCGGTTACAAAAAGCACGTTTAGAAACATATTCTGTTTGTTAACCCCGAGTTGAGGGAAACCCTGGGGTTAAATCTCATGTTCCGTCAACTCAGAGTTCAGGGTTAGGTTTGGAGTTTACTGAGTCCCCTTTCTGGAACAGGCTCCTGTTCAATGACCTCAGCTGTTATAAAAAAAATACATAAAACTGATAAAATGATTGCAGCGATGAATGCACTACGCCGTAGAGGAGTGCTGGAATTGCCGCATTGTGCATGTCAAGGCTGTTTTTTCTGGATTATATGAAAAGGACTTTTATCAAGCAGTCAAGGTCATGGGGGTTGTCATTTGGTTTTATTACATTTGGTAGAAAAAATGCCAATGAACCAGTTCCTGAGGGCAATGGCCACCTGCAGCCCAGCTCTCCCTGGGACAATTTACACTTCCCTTACTACATGTTTCCTAATCATATATGTCTGACTTATTTACATTTTGTTTATAATGTATATTCAGTTAAATTACAATTCCAGGGCTCATTTAACGGGCGCGGTTAATCCAAGATCAGACTGCTACTAGTTTTAAATTAGTTGTAATAGTGACTTGATGAACCTGCAGAGAATTAGCTGAACCAGCAGCTCCCCTCGGCTTTATGGAGCTTTAAAGTTGGTTTCAGCTCATTGTTTATCTGTCCAGACCACAGCTTTACTGTCCTGGTTCACTCTCGGCGCTCTCATGGCGTCGTTTTCGGCCGCAGCAGGCAGATGTTTTCAGAGAAACAGCTGTAAATAGCCACCGTCCACTATCCAGTCAGAAATCAGCTGGTGAACACAGTGGAGCACTTAGCAGCTATAGAGCCAGATGATTCCCTCGAGAGCTGGTACAGACCAAAACCAGAGCTAAAAGAGAGGGAGTACTGGACTTAGACTCATCAGGTGGATACAAACACCACTGCAGATGAATCATCATGTTGCTCTGTAACTGTTGGATGTGGAAATCAGCAACTGTTTGCTAACAAGTTCGTATCAACTTAAAAGGTGATGATATGTTAGTGTTGTGTTCACTACTTGTTTCTGCTGTCGCCAAATGGCCAAAAAAATCAGTTATTGCAGGTTTAATGGACATCTTGAGATGTGACACGGCTGTTATTGGGAAAACTCTGAATATAACAGAGTATCAAACCTTTGTTCTTTTCCTAGTGTGTCATTCTCCCTCCTGATTCCACCTCAACAATAACTTGTGACTGTGTATTTTCACAGTGAATAAGCCCCGCGTCACCGATGAGGTCATCCGAATGATCAAACCAGACGAACTGAAGTACGATCTTCCCAAAAAGCCCTTCATGGCAACATCAACCTCAGAGGTCTACAAAGGAGAGTATCACGGATTCACAGTGGTCATCAAGAGATACACGGACCCTGTGAATGCCAGCCCAGGGTCTGTGCCACACTGCAGGACGCTTCTCATACAAAATACAAGAAAACAATCCTTTTTGAGTACAGAATAAAACCAGTGTAATTTTAGTTTTTTAAACCATCATCATTTCTCCCTGTATAAAGTTTACAGTCCGTGAAGCTTACTTTTAAAGTTTGTTTGTTTTTTGTTTTTGTTTTTTTAATTTTTGGTGGTTTGTCCATTTGAAGGGTCTAAGACTAGAAGGTGTTGCATGCTGTACGTATCGTAAGCCCTTAACGCTAGCCCTTGACATGAATGAAACCTTTGCACCAACTAACAATCCAGTGCAGCATTAAAACAGTTACTGTCAAGAGCTACTTGCCCCTGTTGAAGCCCAAAAAACTAACACCATCCAAAATGGAGTTCTGATTGGGATCCTAGTTTGTGCAGGTCTGCATGGAGCTCCATAATTATCGCTGTGCTTTTTCCAAAACAATACAGTCCCTGGAGAAATGTCATTTTCAGTGCTTCAGCTAGATGAAATCAGTCTGTCTGAACAACGCAGATGCGTTCACTAGCATTAGGCCATGAGGATATTAAACGATAGGTTCCCATTTTTTCAAGTCTGTCAGGTAATCATTCCTCCCAATGCACTTCCAGTGTAAGTGATGGGGGACGAAATCCCCAGTCCTTTTTCTGTACAACAAAATGTATTCCAAAGTTTATCTGAAGCTAATATGAAGCTTCAGCATTCTGTCTTAGACAAACCAAATGGATGTCCTCCAATGTTACGGTCTTTTCAGTACAAAGTTCTCTCTTTGTGTTACTTGATCGGAGATCAACAAGGAAACAGTACCTGGGGAAATAATAAGTAGGATTTTTATGATAAACACACCATTGAACCTTTGTGACTTAATGAATTTGAATATGATCTGATTGACATACACATAAAATCACAATTGACACTGTGGAAATAGTGACTTCAAATTTGCAGATTTTTATTTTACAAATTATTATGATAACCAATGAAGAGGCTTAAATTAGGGATCCACTAATAAAATGAGCGACTGTGATGTTTGGTTGGACTGAAAACTCGTTCCTGTAAAGAGCTGTTTGATCTCCGTCTTTGTGTTCGCACATAGCCTGGCGTATTCAAGTATGAGACACATTTTATTGACGCATGTTGATTGTCTGCCTAAACATTTTCTGCATGTGTAGGGAGGTACGGTCTATTTTCAATAAGGAGGTTGAAACCATGAGGCGGTTTGAGTCGCCCAACATCCTGCGAATGTTTGGCATCTGCGTCCAGGATGAGGAAGGTGAGTCGTAGTGAGGAAGTAAATCACACAGTATCAGCCAAATGGCACCTTTAAAATTATAATAATGTGATGTGTCTGTGATGGCTTGCAGGACCCAACCCTCAGTTCTTCATTATCATGGAGTACTGTGAGAAGGGAAGTCTCCGACAGGTCCTGGACTCTGACTCTAAACTGTCCTGGACCAAGAAAGCTCGTATGTGTCTGGACGCATCACAAGGACTCTACCGGTCAGTCTACACTAATTAATTATGTGTCTGATTTAAATGTGCAAGGGATGGTACATACACAGAGAGAAGAGGGGGGGAAGCCTTATCTGTGTAGTTGAGATTCAAAGAGTAAAATGCCATTTCGTGTTGTTCTGAGCTTGTGCCTTCCACTCTAAGACACTAGGTAAAATAAAGCAGGCAAACACAAAAGGTGAAGAATGTTTAAGTTTTAATCCAATGTGTAACGAGGGGGACAGACAGCAGCCAGGCGGGCCCAGTAAGATGTTCAACTTGCAGGGTAAAAGGAGGGACCGACACACCCAAGCACCAGGCCACTGACAGAGTAGAGAAGCAGCGAGAGTGTTAGCTCTGAAACGCTCTCGGTCTGAATGACTTTCTCAAACTCGTGTTGCAACAGACAAAATCTGGAAGTGAACTGAGTCACGGAGCCTTTGGTGTTTCAGTCCCTCCCTTTTCCCTGCAAGCTGAACATCTGCTAAATAACATCTGCTACCTGCTACGTGCTCCACCATGTTCACCAGATGCTCTCTGAGTGTGTCTGTCTGCTGTTTGCTTCAGAGCAGGGAGCGGACAGCGGCTTTTTTTCTCTGAGCTTGTTTGACGAAAACAACTGATGAACCGATCCGTAAATGTGCTATTAAACCAAAACAATGAGCAAAAAGAGGCTAAAAAGCTTCATAGAGCTGCAGAGTCTCTGTGAATTTGGAACTATGAATAAAACATTCAGTAATTAGATTCAGTGTTAATATAAAACATTGGTGGAATATACAGTTTATGATCTGATGTTTATGATAACATTTACTGATGAGTGTCCCCGTGTTTTTCTCAGACTGCACCAGACGGAAGAAAAAAGCAAAGTTCATGGATGCATCAACAGCAGCAAGTTCCTGGTGGCTGAAGGCTACAGAGTCAAGGTACTGAAGTCAGTGCATGCTGGGACTTCCTCCAGCCCGTTGAATGGCGCTATTTAAGGGTTTGAGGACAATGAATGAAGTCTTGACGTGTTGTTTTTTTTTTTTTTTTTCTTCAGCTTGGAGGTTTTGAGCTGGCGAAAACAGAGACGTCACTGAAAAAGCACACGAAGGACAAAGAGATCACGTCCCTGTGCTACCTGTCTCCTCAGAGGCTCAACGACATCAACTACGCCTACAGCAAAGAGTGCGAGATGTACAGGTCAGATACCCCCCAGGGATTATCATATACAGCCGCACAACACCTACAGTGCATGGTGTTTAAAATGATGTGAATTATCATGGTGCCACATTCTATTAAATCACCATTTATTAAGGGTTTAACAGTGGTACCCAAAGTGGGTACCTTAGGGACGGGCCAGTGGTGCCACAAAGATTTGTTTGCTATTTTTTTTACACTACATTTGAATAATATTTTACCTCATTAAAACGTTTACTTTAGCCACATGTTGTGTCAAATTTACAAACACATCTAGACTGAAGAAAAATGCAGGACGCATCAGAATGGCCACATCTAAAATGTTGCTGTTTCTGGTTTGACGTTTTCTTGCTGCAGCTAAAGCGATGACAGCTAAGAGTTGCCAGATGTCACAGTAGTGCAACATGCTTTGCAGTGAGAGGTCCCTTTAGTTGGTATTTATAATTTCTGTTTGGTAATAAGAAGGTTATAAATGTTAGTAAGTCACTGATAAATGCTCACTGTTTTTTTAACTTTGTGATAAACCATCAAGTTGGCGGTTCTATATGGGAAGAGATCGTCAATAAAGGGTCGTAACTTCCTCACTTTCAAAAGTCATTAAGGTCATTGGTGAAGGGATTTTTAAAAATATCACTTCAAGTTCAGTTGTACATGCCTATAAGTTGCTTCTACCAAATCAGTTTTGGTCCAGATGCTCGGCAGCTGTTTCCCTGAAGGCACTTGGTCTAACGGTCGACTGTCAGGGTGTTTCTGATGAATAAAAGAGCCAAAAAAGCAAAGTACATGTCCTGCTGGAGGAGGATAAATACCAACCTGGCAGCCCAAAAGTTCCTCTTATTCATGGTTTATATAAAGTCTTTATGAATGATTTATAATCCATTAATAAAGCCATTAGTTTCAACTTTATGAACCCTTTATAGTGGTCGATTTATTAGTAAGTAGCACTAATTGTGTTCATACAGGCACCCGCTCAGTGTAGCCACGGCCTGATACTGTCCGTGAACCGTGGACAAACAACTGAATTCATGAAGATGAAATTGTGTGTAGCACAATTAAACAGTAAAACACTCTCACACTTAGAAATGTTGTCTTTCAGCTTTGGTATCGTCCTGTGGGAGATTGCGACTCGCAAGAGACCATTTGAAGGTGTGTATCTGCGTGTGACCAGCCATCGGCATCCGACCCTAACCCCACACTGACTGTTCTTAGTGCCAGACATTCTCCTCCCCTAGTCCTGAAAGTCAGCTGTTAAAAAGTTGGAAGAGTTGGATTCCTTTATAACGGAGAGCGGTGTCCGTGGTCAGCGTGAAGTCATGTTGGTTTCAGCGGCTTCCAAGTGTCATAATCTGCCCAGTGTCGGGTCTTTGCAAGATATCCTTGTGTTCTGTTTGACATCAGTGTGTGAGTATCAGCCTGCGGGCCAGACGGCAAGATTAGTTTCAGCTTCAAACAAATCATTCTTAGGAGTCCGTGTCTACAATCCCTCCTGCGCCGCTGCGAGACACAAATCACGCATTCAAACTTTCCAGGAAGAATTTGAATTCCGCATAGTGACAGGTGCATTTCTCATCGTTTTGAATAGAAAGGTTCCACTCAGAGTTGCTACGAGAACCTTTTAAAGCCAGTCTCGCCTGTGCTCTGGTGCCGTGGTTGCCAGCTCTGAACTCAGCTAAGGCTGTTAGAGACCCGGGCAG
This sequence comes from Xiphias gladius, assembly GCF_016859285.1. NCBI lineage: Eukaryota > Metazoa > Chordata > Actinopteri > Istiophoriformes > Xiphiidae > Xiphias > Xiphias gladius. The sequence goes on along the minus strand of NC_053407.1, from coordinate 29,678,662 downwards.
CTTAGATAGCGAAGGCCTTATAAATGAAGACGCAGGTCTGCTGATGTCCTCTAGATGCCGGCGATGACCTCTGACCTTGTCATATAACTCACGGCGGTGATTGTGACGACGATGCTAGTAATGACGCTGATCCTTGAGGGACACCTTTATCGGTCATGTGGGGACCTGATTGGAAACCCTCGACAACAGTCAGAGAGCTGTGACTTGAACCGGGTGTGAGCAGAAACCCCAAAACCCATAGGAAGCAGCTTATTCAAAATGTTGTGATCAACAGTGTCAGAAGCCTCGGGCAGACCTACAAAGAGTTCAGCACAGTGTCTCTTTTGATCAAGTGAGTTAACGGTGTCATCCACGGCAGCAGTTGTAGCAGCTACTGTGCTACGAGCAGGTGAGAAGCCTGACTGCTTGTTACATAGAGAAAAGCAATGCCGTGTATGCGGGGCATTTATCTGAAGCTCATTTGCAGCCCCCATCCTCAGTTATGCTTTTAAATTCAGATTACAAGCAATAGTGGATAAAACAGAATGAACCGAAAGCTTTTTCAGGTTATTTTGTTTTTAAATTGTACATTATATATCCTGCTAAATAAAATAAATAAATACTATGGATCATTCCACTTGTGTGTTCTTGCTCTTTTTCCAGGTCGTTCAAGTAAGGAAATCTATCAGATGGTGTGCAAAGAGAAATTTCAAGAACCGCTTCCGGACGACTGTCCTGAACCACTGGGGCATCTGATCAGCGCCTGCCGGGCCTACGACGGCTTCCAGAGACCATCTGCCGGAGGTAAATTAGCCGCCGGCGTCACATCATGCGCTGATTTGAAACTCTTTATGGAGTCGGCTGGTGTCTGCGGGAATGAAAGTAACCTAACTGGAAATGCTGGTAGAAAAGCATCTGAAATAAATAATTCTAACGCCGTGGTAATATTTCTCTTCTACAGTGCTGGTGGACAAACTGCGCAGCGTGGTGGCACAGATGGAGGAGCAATAAAACTCCTCAGCCTCTGGCTCTCCATCGATCCACCCTCCTGTCCTTCTTCTTCTGATCGCGGGGTGTTGTTTGAACAGCTTTGTGACTTCAAATCGAGCTGTTGGGGAACCCATAGAGGGTAATACTCTGATTTCAACGGTGCATCTGTGTTTTGCAGCACTTATCAACCACGGGACAACAGGCCTTCACCACCCTTTGTGTCCTGTCTTTGTGAATGGGCAGTGTTTGGATCTCGCACACGCACAAACTTGTTCCTCGGGAGATTTAACACGAGCCCTGGAGATTGCTGCGACTCCGTCTCTTCAAACTGAAAAGGCCTCCACCTAGTGGTGCCAAAAACCATTATGTTTTCAAACTGTAACAGAAAGGGAAAAAAGAATTCATCTCTCAGCTTTTATGTTTACCATGACCTTTGAGTCGCTCTGCCAATAAAAGCCGTGTTTGATGCAACGTGAGTGGTGATTTTTTTTTAAAGGCTAAAATATTGCAATCAACTAAACAACTCAGTCTTTCTCACTGAAACTGATGAAAGAGAATCCACAGAGGGAACGCCATCTTCTTATTTCCAGCCAAATCCTCAATAGAATCGCTCATTTGAGCCCAGGTCGCCGTGGATTGTTAATCCATTTATTTCTGCCAGGTTCTTCAGCCGTCCTCCTCCTCTCACTGCTTCCTTGAAATGAAGGAAGTTTTGCTTCCAATATGATCTCATCCGTCCGGAATTCCACTTTTCCTCATCTTCAGTTTTCCATTTCTCCCATTTTTTTTCTTTTTTTTTGGGGGGTTATGTAGGCGAGTTTTTGCTCTTTGACAGGGAATTTATTTCCTTCCTTTTGACCACAATCTTACCCCTGAAGAGCAGGTCAAGCGAGTTGGCTTTTTTCCCACAATTGGGATCCAAACTCCAAAATAAGAGCTTTTCTGTTGCACAGGAGAGGCTTTAAGTTTGTGCTGATTTAACCGGATGATGGTTTTGGAGGCTGCAGTTAGTGGTGCTGCATAAGAAAACGATCGCGATCTAATATAAAAGTCCCGCACTGAAATCCCCCCTTCCCGGTTATAACGCTCAGTTTTTTGATGGAACTCGCGTTGACATAGACAGGGTGGGGGCTATCGCAGGGCCGTTGCATTGGACTGCCTTAGGTTCAGTTGCGTGTGCCTGATAAACTGCCAAGCGAGCGTAGGGACGTGGTGGAAGTGGCGCTTCTGAACCGAGACCAGCGCGTCTGGTCTGTGAAACACCGAGAGCGCGGTTCATCTCGGCCGCATACGATCTTCGGCCGTGACGTCGCGGCAGGATGGGGCGGGCAGAGTGGACTGGCGCCGGGAGATTCGAGCCCTGACCGCGGTCCTGACTTCAAATATCACCGCTGCGTGGACTGAAAGTAACCCGCAAACCCATACACAGCCACACCCGTCTGATCTGGCCCTTTTCCCGCTCCCGCGGAGCCATGTTGCTACCTGTTGAGGCGTTTCTGAGCTGGACCGGCGGCTGCTAAACCTTCACTTCCGAGCAGGTCGGTGTTTGCCTCTGACCGCGCTGCTGCTCCCGCTACGCTCCGAGCAGAGCCCAGTCGGTTCGCCAGCGACCCTGCCGAGCTGACTCATTTCTCAAGCTCGTACACAATAACAACACAGCAGTTAATAACGGCAGGGGCTACGTATGTACCGACTTCAATGAAATGGCACTATAACGTATTAATCTCTTGCTGGCAGCCTCACAACCTCACGCATGCTAGCTAATTTTAGCTCAACCGTCCGTGGTTACCAGGAGATAAAGGCAGAAATTAAAAAAAGAACTGTAATGTTATTCTATAACGTTTATTGTGTGCTAATATGCTCAATCGAAAATCAAGTCGACTACAGTGTGAGCCGCTTATAAGGAGCGATTGTTAGCTTTTATTGCTTGGAGGCCTCGGCGACCTCGGGCTATAGTTCGGTGCTTAGGCGGAGAAGGCGCCACCTGGCCCGGGGAACGCACCGGGAGGTATGTTGCATCACAGAGAAGCGGTAGATCGGTACATTATTATTACGAAGGTTATTTGTCGGACGGTTCAGTCGGATCACCCGACGTTAGCTAGCTGGTTAGCACAAGCAGCAGGTTGTGTAACTGCTGGGCAGCGGAGCATAGTTTGCCTCCACGCTGAGAACAAAGGTTACCGGCAGCGCCGTGAGCGGCTGACAGGCTGGTTGTCAGCCAACGATTTGGCATTTTGTCTCTCTATACGGAATTGCACCGTTAGAGTCCAGTGTACGGAGGTAAACCCGGGTAAAGTAGTCCCAGTTCTCCATCGCAGTGAGGATCCTGCGGCTTCAGGATGTACTGAGAGTAACTTTCACTCTCACAGGAGGACGAACTTCTTTATTCTCAAGTTTACAGTCCAGAGCCAAATGGACTTAAAGTGCCAGCTGAATGATTTGACAGTGTGTTAGACCTCATTGATCTCGAAAGCAGACTTTCCGTGTCCCCCGTCCGGTTGTGGTGCCGGATCAACCAGCGGAGCGGGGGGGGGGTTGGTGCTTACTGAGAGGTGCTTACTGAGAGGTACTTTGACAAGTGTAATATAATCACATCGCCACAAAAATCTGAATTAAAGATAGTATATCAAATAGTAGCAGAAGTAACGGTTAAAGACTATAATAAGAATCTGGATTTGAGGCTACAGGGTGCTTCACAAACAATTAATAATCCTGCAAAGATGCATACTGCATTAGTACAACATCAGACTGTACAAAAAGCAATGCAAATATCAGACACATTAAAAACCCCCATGAAAACACATTAGAATCTAAAACGTAACATTTAGAATTGAATTAAAGAGGTTTTTCAAAGGCAGTGAGAGATCTGGCTCACCTTCAGTTCTCATGTGAGCTCATCCAAAGCCCTGCCTGCAAACCTGTGGTCGCCCCTGATGACAGGCTTTGATGAAGGGAAAGCAACCAAAGCCGCCACTGAGGACCTCATGAGCAGGAACATGTGGAGTTAAGAGGCCAATAATGTAGGGCGCTGCAAGGCCGTGGCTGGCTTTATAAGAAAAGGTTCAAATGTCAAAGAAATTGCTGTGCAGAAATGCCATTTAGAAAATAACCACTGCGTCGTTTGTCCACCGGAGAGCACTGAGGAGTTGATTTTTCCACTGAAAAATGTTCCTCTCAGTATGTATCTTAGTCACAGTTCTTAAAAAGTGAATCCAAAGGATGCATATCAAGATTTTAGTTTATATTTTTTTAAAAAGTAATTATCGACCGATATGTTGTTACCGGTTTTATATACTCCCAAATACTGAATTGAATCTGTATTGGCCTTAAAAAAAAGTGTGGAGCTGAAACAGTGTAGAACAGAACAAACAGCTGTCCATGTCTGTTTTTACCTGTGGACAGCACAAAACAAAGAGGGACTTTAACCCACAACCGTTGTGATGTGCTGTCAGAGTAGAGACCAACGATATGACCTCTGCTTTTTCCCACCGCGCTGCTGTGCAGATGGAGGCCATGGAGGTGGACTCCCCTGTGGAGATACAGGGGGGAGGCAGCGGACAGCCAGAGGTCGCTGCCGCTGGCCAGGCTGAGGACGCCAACGCACCTCAAGTCATCTCAGACTCCGGCAGCAGCACCGAGGTGGACGAAGATGACGATGACAGCGAAGGACAGGCAGCAGCCCGGGCGCCCCCCAGGCTTCCTGCAACCTGGGCGTTTAGTCAGAGGGCGGTGGGCAGGACTGCAGCTACCCCCTCTGCAGCTCAGGGGGTGCCCATACGGAGGAGACTCAGGTACCCACATTTATTTTACAAAGAAGCCTTGGTTTTCAGCTTCACG